>NW_026000016.1:15624180-15694925 GCF_001458135.2 Marmota marmota marmota | reverse complement strand
AAGGAAGGAAGGAAGGAAGGAAGGAAGGAAGGAAGGAAGGAAGGAAGGAAGGAAGGAAGGAAGGAAGGAAGGAAGGAAGGAAGGAAGGAAGGAAGGAAGGAAGGAAGGAAGGAAGGAAGGAAGGAAGGAAGGAAGGAAGGAAGGAAGGAAGGAAGGAAGGAAGGAAGGAAGGAAGGAAGGAAGGAAGGAAGGAAGGAAGGAAGGAAGGAAGGAAGGAAGGAAGGAAGGAAGGAAGGAAGGAAGGAAGGAAGGAAGGAAGGAAGGAAGGAAGGAAGGAAGGAAGGAAGGAAGGAAGGAAGGAAGGAAGGAAGGAAGGAAGGAAGGAAGGAAGGAAGGAAGGAAGGAAGGAAGGAAGGAAGGAAGGAAGGAAGGAAGGAAGGAAGGAAGGAAGGAAGGAAGGAAGGAAGGAAGGAAGGAAGGAAGGAAGGAAGGAAGGAAGGAAGGAAGGAAGGAAGGAAGGAAGGAAGGAAGGAAGGAAGGAAGGAAGGAAGGAAGGAAGGAAGGAAGGAAGGAAGGAAGGAAGGAAGGAAGGAAGGAAGGAAGGAAGGAAGGAAGGAAGGAAGGAAGGAAGGAAGGAAGGAAGGAAGGAAGGAAGGAAGGAAGGAAGGAAGGAAGGAAGGAAGGAAGGAAGGAAGGAAGGAAGGAAGGAAGGAAGGAAGGAAGGAAGGAAGGAAGGAAGGAAGGAAGGAAGGAAGGAAGGAAGGAAGGAAGGAAGGAAGGAAGGAAGGAAGGAAGGAAGGAAGGAAGGAAGGGAGGAAGGAAGGAAGGAAGGAAGGAAGGAAGGAAGGAAGGAAGGAAGGAAGGAAGAAAGAAAAATGTGCTGGGCATGGTGGCAAATGCCTGTAAACCCAGCAGCTCAGGAGGCTGAGACAGGAGGATCATGAGTTCAAAGCCAGCAAACGCAAGGCACTAAGCAAGTCAGTGAGACCCTATCTCTTAATAAAATACAAAATAGGGCTGGGGATGTGTCTCAGTGGTTGAGTGCCCCTGAGACCCTGAGTTCAACCCCTGGTGTCCTCCTCCAAAAAGAAAAAAAAAAAAGAAAGAGGCTTCTAGGAGACAAGATGTTGGATTAATGGGAAGTGGCTTTTCTCACAGCTCCATGACTTGGGACAAAAACAGTGAAAAAACTATTTCTCTGTGAGGTAAGTGAAAAAAATACTCCACTGATACTCCATTTTGAACAGAGAGCCTTGAAGACTGGGAAATTTGAAGTACATCAGACAAGGATAAGAAACAGAATCAGAGCTGAGCTCTTCTTGGGAGCAGGCAAAATTAACACATAAGGATGGAAAAGACCAAAAAGTGTTGGGAAAGTCTTGGCATGGGGATTTCCAGGATTGGAGGGGCAGCCTGTCCAAGGCGAAGCCACCGCCTATTCAGCTCATTAAACTAATGCACAAAAGCCATGGTCTGACTAGTACATAGGGAACCCAAGCTGAGAATATTTTTGGTATCTCTGTGTAATAGCCACACAAACTCAGACTGGGAGCATAGTACCTCGAGATCCGGGCTGAGTTCAATGCATGAATCTAGAAGATACCAACTATGAGAACTAAAATGAGCCTAGCAAATTAGGAGAATCTCTGACATGGAAAATTTCTGTCATGGAGACCATTTTAACAGGGGGGGGGTGATGAGCAACTTGTGTACATTGATACAGCAGGAGTGGGAGCCGTTTATTGTAGGACAGGAGTGGTATATATACATTCCACACAGCTTATCTTAATTAGCATAAACTAGATACAGCAGTCAACCAATAAGAAATCTCCACACTCAATGGCTCGCTGGCCTTACTTCACAAACCACTCCCTCTGGCATTTTGCCAGGCGCCATCCAGACTTGTTTACAGACTCTAACAGGATACAGTCCTAGAAGTGTGTTGCTTCATTAATGCCCCCAAACTCCCTATAAACTAAAACTCTTGGAACAATACCAGACCTAATCTCACTTGCATAAATTTATCTCATAAAACCCAGCAGCAACTATACCCTGAAAGTGAAGCTGAAGGTATCTTCCATAGCTCCTCACACAATCCCTTTGAGAAGGGAAGCTGAGAAACAGAAAGACAGTTTGGCACAGACAGCATGCATATACTTTCACTGACTATTCTGTTATTGTTATTGTTTTTGTTTTTGTGTTTGAATGTGCACTGATTGATACATAATGGACATTTGCACATTTGTACACATACATATTTGTTTCTGCCTTTTCATTTTTAGCATTTCTTGAAGGTAGCTATTTTTCCATGCTCTGTTTTTTGAGGGTTAGGGTTTTTGATTAGTATAGTTTGGATTGATTTTCTATTGTCTGATTCACAACTCTGGTTCCCTTTGTTTCTATTTCTTATTTCTTGCTAACAGCCAAATTCTATTGTTCTTTCACTCTTCCTTAAATTCTTTTACTTCTATGTTTTTCTTCTTCGCCTTCATAAACACATCTTACTTAACCTCTACATTAGCCCTATTCACCTCTTGAATCTACAAATCCTTTTCTACCCCCATCTTTTCTTCTTTTCTCTTAATGAACTCTAACTGGATATGTGTAAATATTCATATCTGTTTTTTTTCTATCATTTTTTGAAGGCCGTTATTTTTCATGGATCTATATTTTGAGGACTAAGATGTTCGATGAGTATGTTATCAATTTTGCTCTTATAATCTTTTATTTTATTTATTTTATTTAATTTTTATTTTACACATTTTTTCCTCACTTACTAGTTTCCCTTGACTCTCATTCTCTCTTTTCCTCTGCTAACAGCTAATCTCTATTGATCTCTCTTTCACTCTTCCTTTAATTTTTAACTTCTATTTTCTTTCCTCCTCCCTCACAATCATCACAACCTACATCACTACGGTTCTATCCCTGTTCACCATTTGAAATTCTAAGCCCTTTTGTAAACTTACTGTTTTTACCATGGGCAATAACTTATCATGTCACTTCTGATTATTGTGACAATCAACATTGTAGATTCCATAGCAAGAACTATTTGTTTTAATAATATAAATTGTTTGCATCAGTTGTATATAATCTGTCTCCCCCTGAACTATGAGGTACTGGAAACCTTCAGGGACACTATAAATCCAGAGAGTAGAAACTCTACTGCCTCAAAACCAACTGTTAGATGGGTAGATACACAAACAACATGAAAAAGCAAGGGAATAAATTGCAACAAACAAACCAAAATATTTTAATAATAGAATCCATTGATACCACTATGGAAGAAATGTCAGAGAAGGAGTTTAGAATGTTGATAGTTAAATTGATCTGTGAGGTAAAGGATGATGTAAGAGAGAAAATACAGGAAGCAAAGATAACTTAAATACAGAGAGATTCTGGGGAAAAAATATAAACAGAAATAATTGAAATGAAGGAATCAATAAACCAAATTAAAAAGTCATTGCAAAGCATCACCAACAGAGTAAACCACTTGGAAGATAGTGTTGCCACAAACAAACCAAAATATTTTAATAATAAAATTCATTGATACCACAGTGGAAGAAATGTCAGAGAAAGAGTTTAGAATCTTCAGAGTTAAATTTATCTGTGAAGTAAAGGATGATATAAGGGAGAAAATACAGGAAACAAAAGATAACTTTTAAAGCCTGCCAGAGAAAAATGACAGGTTACAGTTGGAGGGAAACTAATCTGATTCTCAGCAGATTTTTCAACCCAGACCATTAAAGCTAAGAGGTTTTGGAATAATATACACCACACTCTGAATAAATTAAAAACATTTCATAATAAACAAAAGTTTAAAAAACTTACAAATAGAAAGCCTTTCAACAAAACATACCCAGTAAGATATTTCATGAAGAAGAAGTGAAAACCAACCAAGGGAGGAACCATACTAGAAGACTAGGCAATCAAAATAGAAACTAATTCAAAGTAAAACCAGATATAAATCAAAATGACAGGGAATAAAATCATTTCTCAATAATAACATTGAATGTAAATGCCCTAAATTAATCAATCAAAATATATTGACTGGCAGATTGGATTAAAAAACAAGACCAAACAATATGCTATTTCTAAGAGACTCAACTCATTAGGCAAAGACATTCACAGACTGAAGGTAAAAGGATGGGAAAAAACTTAATATTCATATAGATCTTGTGAACAAGCAGGAGTTTCTATCCTCATACCAGATAAAGTGGACTTCAAGCCAAAGTTAATCAGGAGGGACAAAGAAAGCCATTTTATACTGCTTAAAGGAATTATACATCAACAAGAGAGAGCAATCTTAAATATTTATGTCCCAAATAATAGAGCATCTACAAACATCAAACAAACCCTTAACAATTTCAAGAATCAAATAGATCACATCAAAATAATACTGGGTAACTTTCACATGCCTGTCTCACCACTCCATAGACCTTCCAGAAAAAAATAAATAAAGACACTGTAAAACTAAAAGATATAATTAATATTTTAGGCTTAACAGTCATGTATAGACTATTTCATCCATCAATGACTGAATACATGTTTTTCTTAGCAGCACATGGATCCTTTTCTAAAATAGACCATATGTTATGCCACAAAGCAACTCTTAGCAAATTAAAAAAAAATAGAGATAATACCTTGTATTTTATCAGATCACAATGCAATGAAATTAACGATAAAATAAAAACTAGAATCAACTATGACACCTGGAGACTAAATATTATGCTATTGAATGACCAATGGATAGCTGAAGAACTAGGGATGAAATTTAACAATACTTAGCGGTAAATGAGAATAGCAATACAACATATCAAAGTATCTGGGACACCATGAAGGCAGTGCTAAGAGGAAAGTTCATTACATTGAGCTCACTCATTAAAAGAATGTAAAGTCACCAAAGAAATAAACTAACTTTACAACTCAAAGCCCTAGAAAAAGAAGAATAAATCAACACCAAAAGTAGTGGAAGACAGAAAATAATTAAAATCAGAGTCAAAATGAATGAAATTGAAACAACAACAACAAAAGAAACAAATAGTTGGTTCTTTGAATAAATAAATAAAATTGATAAACCCTTGGCCAAGCTGTTTAAGAAAAAGAGAGAGAGAACTCAAATTACTAAAATTCACAATGAAAAAGGAAATATCACAAGGAACACCACTGAAATACAGACAATAATCAGAAAACTACTTTGAAAATTTATACTCTGATAAAACAGAAAACCCTGAAGACATCAACAAATTTCTAGAGACATATGACCTACTCAAATTGAATAAGGAGGACATAGAAAATTTAAACAGACCAATTTCAAGCAATAAAATTGAAGACATCATTAAAAGCCTACCAACACAGAAAAGCCCAGGACCAGATGGATTCTCAGCTAACTTCTACCAGACCTTCAAAGAAGAACTAACACCAATACTCCTCAAATCATTTCATGAAATAGAAAAGAAGCAAATCCTTCCAAATTCATTGTATGAAGCTAGTATCACACTACTACCAAAACCAGACAAAGACACATTAAGGGGGAAAAAAAGAGCGCAAACTTCAGACCAATATCACTAATGAACATAGATGCAAAAATTCTAAATAAAATATTTAATATTTATACAAAATATATTTAAATTGCATACAAAGTATATTTAAAAGATAGTGCACCATAATATAGTGGAGTTAATCCCAGGGATACAAGGTTGGTTCAACATACGAAAATCAATAAATGTCACATCAATAGACTTAAAACTAGAATCACATGATTATCTGAATAGATACAGAAAAGGCATTTGACAAAATAAACACTAGAAAAACTAGGGAGAGTAGGCACATATCTCAATGTTGTAAAAGCTATATATGGTAAACCAAGGCCAACACCATTCTAAATGGAGAAAAATTGAAAGCATTCCCTCTAAAAACTGAAATAAAACAGGGGCGTCCTCTTTCATCACTCTTATTTAACATACTCCTTGAAACCCTGGCCAGAGCAATTAAACAAAAGAAAGAGACTAAAGTGATAAAATAGGAAAAAAAGAACTCAAACTGTCCCTATTTGTTGATGACATGATTCTTGCTTTCTTGGGATTAACCCCACTTGATCATGGTGCACTATCTTTTAAATGTGTTTTGTATGTGACTTGACAATATTTATTAAGAATTTTTGCACCTATGTTCATAAGGGATTGGTCTAAAGTTTTTTTATTCCCCCTTAATGTGTCTTTGTTTGGCTTTGGTATCAGAGTGATACTAGCTTCATAGAATGAATTTGGAAGGGTTCACTTATTGTCTATTTTATGAAATTTTTTTAGAAGACAAAAAAAAAATAAACTCCACCAGAAAGCCTTTAGAATTCATAATCAAATTCAGCAAAGTAACAAGATATAAAATTAACACCCATAAATCAATTCTGTACCTATACATCAATGATGAATTAGCTGAAAAAGAAATCAGGAAAACAATCCCATTCATGATAGTCTAAAAAACAAACAAACAAACAACAACAACAACAACAACAAAAACCCTTGGGAATGAAACTAACAAAAGAGGTGAAAGACCTCTACAATGAAAACTACAGAACACTAAAGACAGAAATTGAAGAAGACCTCAGAAAATGGAAAAACTTCTCATGTTCTTGTATAGGCAAAATTAATAGTGTCACAATGTCCATACTACCAAAAGCGCTATACAGATTTATGCAATTCCTATTAAAAATTCCAATAATGTTCTTCATAGAAATAGAAAAAGCAATTATGAAATTTTATTTGAATAAACAAGAGGCCCAGAATAGTCATAGCAATCCTCAGTGAGAAAAGTACAATATCAGACCTTAAATTATACTACAGAGCTATATTAACAAAATGGCATGGTATTGGCACCAAAACAGACATGAAGACAAGTGGTACAGAATAGAAGGCACAGAGACACACCCACATAAATACAGTTATCTCATACTAGAAAAATGTGTCATAAACATACTTGAAGAAAAGATAGCCTCTTCCACAAATGATGCTGGGAAAACTGGAAATCCATATTTAGTAGAATGAAATTGAACCCCTATGTCTCAGCCTGCATAAAACTCAACTCAGAGTGGATCAAGGAGCTAGGAATTAGACAAGAGACTCTGAGCCTACTTGAAGAAAAAGTAGGCCCAAGTCTCCTCATGTCAGCTTAGGAACTGGCTTCCTCAAGAAGACTCCTAAAGCCCAAAACTAAAATCAAGAATCAATAAATGAGATGATATCAAACTAAAAATCTTCTTCACAGTAAAGAAAACAATCAAGAACATGAAGAGAGAGCCCACAGAATGGGAAAAAAAATTTTGCCACCTACACCTCAGACAGAGAATTCATCTCCAGGATATACAGAAGATTAATACCAAAAAAAAAAAAAAAAACAAAGCAAAACAAAAAAAAAACAATCAAACCTTAATTCAAAAAAAACAAATAACCCAATTCAAACGACCAACAAATACATAAAAAAATGTTCAACATCTCTAGCAATTAGAGAAATGCAAATTAAAAACTACACTGAGATTTAATCTCACTCCCATTAGAATGGCAATTAACAAGAATATAAGTAACAATAAATGTTGGCGAGGATGTGGAGGAAATGGTTCACTCATACATTGCTGGTGGGCCTGCAAATTGGAGCAACTACTCTGAAAAGTCGTATGGAGATTCCTCAAAAAACTAAGAATTATTTGACTCAGTACCTCACTCCTCATTTTATAGTCAATGGACTTAAAATCAGCATACTACAGGGATGCAGCTACATCAATGTTGATAACAGCTCAATTCACAATAGCCAAGCAATAGAACTAGGTGCCCTTTAACAGATGAATTGATAAAGAAAATGTGGTACATATATATATAATGGAAGATTACTCCACTGTAAAGAATGAAATTATGACATTTGGCAGTAAATGGATGGAACTGGAGAATATTGTGCCAAATTAAATAAAGTAGTTCCAAAAAAACAAAAGCCAAATATTTTTCTGATATGTGGATTCTAACCCACAACAAAAGAGGGTGGGGAAAGAAAGAATAGACTTTCATTGGATTATATATACAAAGGGGAATGAAGGGAAAGAAATGGGAATGGGAATAGGAAAGACAGTTGAATGAATCAGACATTGCTTTCCTATGCTCAACAGTGCAACTCCACATCATGTACAACCACAAGAATGGGACCCCAATTAGAATAAGTTATACTCCATATAGGTATAATATGTCAAATACACTCTACTGACATGTATACATAAAAAGAACAAATTTTAAAAAAAATCATTGCTTAACAATTTGAAAGAGATTGCACTGCATTATTTTGTTTGACCTTACCCCAAATGCTGAGAAAGACATTATAGTGATCCTTAGTGTATAGAAGATGATAATATGACTGAGAAAGTGACACATGCAGTAAATGAAAAAATGTATTCTGGTGGGAAAAAAAGAAAGAGAAAAGAGAGCAGGAAGAACAAAAGAAAACAAAGATTTCAAGCAAATAATGCCACTCAAGGAACTAGAGAAGCAAGAACAAACCAAACTCAAAATCAATAGAAGGGAAGAAATAACAAAGAGCAGAGCAGAAATAAATGAAATAGAAATTAAGAACCCAAAACAAAAGTTGAATGAAATGAAGATTTAAAAAATGAACAAAAAATGATAAATCTATAACTATACTAACCAAAAAACATAAACAAAGACACAAATAAATAAAATTGGAGATGAAAATGAGACTTGAAACTGATACCACAGAAACACAGAGGATCATTAGGGATTGTTGAGTAAACAATATGTCAGCAAATTAAAAACCTAAAGGAAACAAATAACTTTCTGGACGTACATAACTTACCAAAATTGAACCATAAGGATTTAGAAACCCTGAATGACCTATAAGAAGTAATGAGACTCCTATAGTGCAAGAATTAATATCAAGAATCAGTAAATGGGATGGATTCAAACCAAAACTTCTTCTCAGCAAAAGACACAACCAGTGAGGTGAATAGAGCGCCTACTAATTGGGAGCAAATTCTTATCACACTCACGTCAGATAGAGCACTAATCTCTAGAACATATAAAGAACTCAAAAATCTTAATACCAAAAAAAAAAAAACCCAATCAATAAATGGGCCAAGAAACTGAACAGACACTTCTCAGAAGAAGATATACAATCAATCAACAAATATATAAAAAAATGTTCAACATCTTTTGCAATTAGAGAAATGCAAATCAAAACTACTCTAAGATTTCATCTCACTTCAGTCAGAATGGCAGCTATTAAGAATACAAACAATAATAAGTGTTGGTGAGGATGTGGGGGAAAAGGCACACTCATACATTGCTGGTGGGACTGCAAATTGGTATAGCCAATATGGAAAGCAGTATGGAGAATCCTTGGAAAACTTGGAATAGAACCACAATTTGACCCAGCTATCCTACTTCTCGGTTTATACCCAAAGTACTTAAAAAACAACATACTACAGGGACACAGTCACATCAATATTTATAGCAGCACTATTCACTATAGCTAAACCGTGGAAACAACCTAGATGCCCTTCAGTAGATGAATGTATAAATAAACTGTGTTATATATACACAATGGAATATTATTCAGAGTTAAAAGAAAATACAATCATGGCATTTTCAGGTAAACAGATGGAGCTGGAGAATATATGCTAAGTGAAATTAGCCAATCCCTCAAAACCAAATGTTGAATGATTTCTCTGATTTAAGGATGTTGATTCATAGTATGCTGCAGGAAGGAGGGATGGAAGGATTAAATTAACTCTAGATAAGGCAAAGGGGAAAAGGGGAGGGAGAAGAGAGGAGGGGGCATAAGGGTAGGAAAGACGGTGGAATAAGATGGTCATCAATACCCTAAGTACATGTATGAAGACATGAAGGATGTGACTCTACTTTGTGTACAACCAGAGATATGAAAGTTTTTGCTGTATATGTGTAATATGAATTGTAATGCATTCTGTTGTCATATATAACAAGTTAAAATTTAAAAAAAGAAGAAGTAATGAAAGAGAATCAATAACAGATATTCTCAAAAACAGAAAAAAGGAAAAAAAGCCCACAATTGGATGGCTTCACTGATAAATTTTACCAAATCTCTAAAGAACTAATGTCAATTCTTATCAAAACTTTTAAAAAATATTGAAAGGGAGGGAATCCTTCTGAATTCATTCTGCAAGACCAGCTGATACTAAACCCAGACAAAGACATGAAAAAAAACAAAACTATGGACCCATAATCCTGATGAAAATAGAATGAAAACTAAAAATTACATGACCATCTTCATAGATCCAGAAAAATCTTTCAAAACTTTTTAAACATCACTTCATAATAAAAACCCTAAAAAAAACTAGGTATAAAAAGAAGATTCCTAAAGATAATAAAGGCTTTGTATGACAAACACACAGTCTACATCATATGGAATGGACCAAACCTGGAATCATATCCTCCAAGATCAGGACCAAGACAAGGATGTCTATTTACACCACTCATATTCAATATGGTTCTTGAAGTCTTAGCAAGGCAATAAGACAAGAAAAAGAAGTAAAGTATACAAAAAAGAAAGAAGGAGGGGCTGGGGTTGTGGTTCAGTGGTAGAGCACTGGCCTAACAAGTGTGAGGCCCTGGGTTTGATCCTTAGTACCACATAAAAATAAATAAATAAATAAAATAGAGGTATTGCATCCAACTACAACTAAAAAATAAACATTAAATAAAAGAAAGAAGGAGGTCAATTTATCTCTGAAGACCATATGATTTTATATACAAAAAAAAACAGAAGCCCTTTTCCAACAAACTCTTACTGCCTTTTAAAAAATTCAGAAACATCACAGATATAAAATCAATATACAACAATTATAAACTTGCTGAGAAAGAAATTATGAATGAAATTCCATTCACAATAGCTACCAAAAATAAAAGACACCTAAGAATAAATTTAGCCAAGGAAGAGAAAGGCCTCTCCAACAAAAGTTACAAAACACTGATGAAAGAAATGGAACAGGATACACACACAAATAGAAAGAATTCCCATTGTTTTGTGAATTGAAATATTTAGTAGTGTTTAAATGTTCATACTATCCAAAGTCATTGACAGATTAAATACAATCCCCAGCAAACTATCAATGATACTCTTCACAGAACTCTAAAAAGCAATCCCAAAATTTGTATGGAGTCACAAAATATCCAAAATATTCAAAATATTTTATCTCACACAAAATAATGAAGCAAAAAATAGTGCATTTAATAGTGATTTGAAGACATACGACAGAGATAAACTAAGCAAAACAGTATATACTAATATAAGAATCTGACAACAGGACCAATGGAATAGACCAGAGAACCCAGAAATAAACCCACACATGATTTCTGATGAAAGTGCCAAAAACACACTGGAGAAAGGATAGCCTCTTCAATAAGTGGTGCTAAGAAAACAGTATATCCATGTGTAGGAGAACTTGATGCTTGCCTTTACCCTATACAAAAGTCAATTCAAAATAGACCAAAGACTAAAATATAAGACCTAAAGCTATAAAAATAGTATAGGAGAACATATGAAAGATATTTCTGTTTGTTGATGAGCTATCTACATTCATATGTTAATTCAGCACTATTCACAATAGCCAAAATGTGGAGTCATCCACTGCCCATCAGTAGATGAATGAAATTTAAAAGGTGGTATGTGCACACAATGGAGGTGGGATAACATATTTCAAAACACAGACAGAAGGAATACGTTCCATAGAACAACGGAGTGACTATTATTCTTAATAACACTGTGTATTTTATCAAGAGCTAGAAGAGAGAAATTTAAAGAATTCAAACATAGAGAAATGACAAGGATTTATGCACTTTGTTATATCATAAATAGATGAAGTATAATTTCTCATTTTCTGATTGTACATGTTGTATTGATTTTAATGTAAAAAGTTTAATAAATAAATAAATATAAATTTAAAAAGAGAAATGATAAGGAGAAGGACATGATGGTTACCCTGATTTGTTGATTGGCACATTCTCTCTCTCTCTCTCTCTCTCTCTCTCTCTCTCTCTCTCTATATATATATATATATATATATATATATATATATACACACATACATATATATATATCCTCATAAATGTGTACAATTATTATTTGCTAATTAAGATTTCGAACATTTTTGAAATTTAAAACAAAATACATAATGGTAACTACCAATTACCTAAAATTTAATAAGAATTTAGTAAAATAGTAAATCCTTGATTCTAAATTGATACAAATTAAAATGGAAAATATGTAATTTATAATGGAGAAGCCTGCTAAATTCTATCTATACAATGTTTCTTCAGAGAAGCAAAATCAATCAGGTATCTATAGACATATGAAAGAAGCTTTATGGGAATTGTCTCATGTGACTGTGGAAGCAAAGCAACCTCATGATCTGCTTCTGCAAGGTAGAGAATCAGGAAAGCCAGTAGTATGATTTGGTCTTCATCCAAAGACCTGAGAACCAGAAAGTGATGCAGAGAACCATCAGCTTCAGTGTCTGAGGGTAAGAAAAAAAAAGGATATACTAGTTTAAGAGAAGGAGCATTCACCTTTCATTCTGACTTACTTTCTATTCAGGCCTTCATTAATTGGATGAGGTCCTCCTACAGTGATAGGGAAAATCTTTACTTAATATACTAATCCAAATGCCAATCTTTTCAGAAACAGTTTAATAGACAATTACAAGTAATGTTTTACCAGCTACCTGGACAGCCCATTTCAAGTTAGCCATAACAGTATTTTACTCACATTCTAATAATAGGACAAATCAAAATTAAGTACCAACACATTAGAATGCCCTGAGAAAAATACAGCATCATTTCTGTGATATTCCTTCTAAAGATGTATAATCTGAATCTAATCCTGTGGAAACATAAATTCAAAATACAAATCACTGACCTATAACTTTCAAAATATCAAGGTCTAAAATTCAATCCAAGACTGAAGAACTATTCAAATTGAAGGAAACTGAAGTGGCATAACAATACATTATTGTGTGTAATTCAGGGTTGAAATTTTTGCTATAAAGCATATATAAGGGTAGATGGGAAAGGTTGCTGTTTTTGTGGATTACATTGTAGTAATGAATCAATGATAATTTCCCATTGTTGACTGTTGAATTTTTGGTATGTTGAAAAATATTCTTGTTTAGGGGAAATACACACAAAAGAATTTGGGGATAGTCAGACTTCATGTCACCAAATTACTCTCAGATGAGTCCAGAAAAAAAAATTTATTTGTGCTTACATGCAACAATTTGAGATTGTTTCAAGTAATAAAAAAGGAAAGAAGAATAATTGTTTTAAATAGACCTAAATAGGGTGGGGTGTTTGTGTGTATGCTTGTTTTTTATTTTGTTTTAGAAAATGAAGAGGAATAACTTTACTTCAATATTTCTTTTAGTTTTTTTTAAGAATTTATTGGTGCACTATAACTATATAAAAAATCACAATGAAGTTAAGAATGAAGTTTAGTAAAAGTGGAAAAAACTCATAAAGAAAATAATAATTTTTTGAAGGCATGAAACAATCTGTAACTGATGAAGGGAAATTTTCAATACTATACACATATTCTTTGCCAATGAATTTAAAAATGCAGTTGATATCAAAATCTCAATAAAATTATCTGCAGAACTTTCAAATTCACTTTACATTTATTAGTAGCATAAATGTTCAAGAATAACTGAGACAAACAATAAAATGAACAAGGTAAAGCCATTAAATCTGCATTTAGCAAGATATACTCTATAGCTATAGTGATTTTATTTTGTTTTATTGATGTGGCTATTTTTAAAAGTGAAAATATATCTAGATTAAGTGAAAATAAAGCTATTTAAATTTTATAAATAATATATGCCATTCACCTGAGATCATTTTTTCCTTTAAATCTAAGTACCCTAGAGTATTTCATCATTTTGTTTTGTAATTGACAAAACTTATTCACATTTATGGGTACAGTGTGATATTTCAATATATGTATACAGCATGCACTAGTCAAATCATTTCTTTGTTTAGATCCTTTGACCATCTCTCTTCTAGTACTTCGTAAAATATATAGTATGTTATTGAGAACTATAGACACCCCATTGTGCTAATAAAACTTATTCCTTCTGTGTTTCCTTATTTGTTATACCACCTTCATCCATCTTCCCCATCCCAGCTCCCCAACCTCTAAGAGTCATTATTCTATATTCAGATTAACAATGTTTTAGCTTGCATATATAAAAGAAAATATGCAGTGTTTATCTTTATTTTATGTACTACATATAATATGATGTTTTGATATATGTATGCATTGTGGAATGGCTAAATTAAACAAATTGACACATGCATTAGCTCACATACTTAATTTTTGTTGAAATACTTAAATCTATTCTATTAACTATTTAAAAGTATGCAATATGCTGTTATTAAGTATAGTTATAATAATGTACAATAGATCTCTTGAATTTATTCCTCTTATTTAACAAACATTTTATATCTTTTTGATGACTACCTCCCTAATATCCTGGCCACTCAGCCCCAGCCTCTGTTGTCTGAGTTCCACCTTTTTAGATTCCACATTAAAGTGAGATCACACAGTATTTGTGCTTGGCTTACTTCACTTAACATATTTGTTCATCCTTTGTTCATTCATGTTGCCACAAACCATGGGTTTTCCTCCATTTTTAATTGAAATATCCATTGTATATATGTACCACATTTTCTTTATCAATTCATCCACATAAGTTGATTTAATATATATTTGCTATTGTTGATAATGCTGCAATAAACTTGAGAGCACAGATTCTCTTGGACACACGGATTTCATTTCCTTTGTTAAGTATGCCCATGGTGAGATTACTGGATCATATAGTAGTTCTGTGGGGTATTTTGGTGGTTGTTCTTGAGAAACTTGCATACTGTTTTCCATGACGGCTGTATGAATTTACATCCCCACCAACAGTGTAAATTTTCCCTCCTCTCCACATTATCACCAAATTTATCTCTCATCTCTTTGACAACAGTTATTCTAACAAGTGTGAGGTGATATCTCATTGTGTTTTTTTTTTCATTTGTTTTAATTAGTTACACATGACAGTACAATGATCTTGACATATCATACATTTGAATCAGATGGGGTATAATTTCTCATTTTTCTGAGTGTACAGGTTGCAGAATCACATTTGTCATGCAGTCATATATATACATATAGCAATAATAATGTCTATTTTATTCATTGTGGTTTTTATTTGTATTTCCCTATTGATTAGTGATGTTGAGCGTTTTTTCATATACCTTTGTATGTCTTCTTTTGAAAAATGTCTATTCAAAACCTTTGCCCAATTTTTGTAGTTTTTCAATTATTGCTATTGAGTTGTTTGATTTCCTTAAATATAAAAATATTTCTTAAAATATATTTTGGATATTAACCTACTAATAGATTATGGTTTGCAAATATTTTTTCCATATCACACCTTTTTCTTCACTCTGTTTCTTAACTCTTTGGTTATGCAGAAGCTTTTTAGTTTGATGTAATCTCATTTGTCTATTTTTGCTTTTGTTGTTTGTGCCTTTGGAGGTCATATCCAAAAATCATCACCTAGATCAAAATCATGGAGATTTTTCCTAATGTTTTCTTCTAGTAGTTCTACTATTTCAAGTTTTATGTTTAAGTCTATAATACATTTGCAGTTGACTTTCATAAATTGTATAAGATATGTGTCTAATTTTATTCTTTTGCATGTGAATATCTAGTTTTCCCAACATAATTTATGAAAGAGACTTTACTTCCTCCATTGGGTGTTCTTGGCTTCTTGAAAATCAATTGCTTATAGAGTATGGATTTATTTCTGGGCTCTCTATTTCTTTCTATTTTTGTTCCATTGGTCTTTATATCTATTTCTATGCCAGTTCCATGCTGTTTTTTTTAATGTATTTATTTATTCTAATTTGTTATACATGACAGCCGAATGGCTTTCAATTCATAATACACATATAGAGCACAATTTTTCATGTCTCTGATTGTACACAAAGTAGAGTCACACCATTTGTGTCCTCATATGTGTGCTTACCATGCTGTTTTAATTACTATAACTTGAAGATTTTGAGAACAGGTAGGATAAAGCCTTCAGCTTTGTCCTTTTTGTCCATGATTGCCTTGGCTATTTGGGGCTTTTTGTGTTTCTATATGAACTTTAGGATTGTTAGCTTCCATTTCTGTGAAAATAGTATTGGAATTTTGATAAGGACTGCTATTTTTCAGCAATTCTACCTTTAGTCTATAGATTAAATAAATACATGTGGATGAGGAGGTATGTAAGCATGAATATTGGTGCTTTCTTAATAATAGAAAAAAGGGAGAAAACAAAGTAATCATAAAATCAAATAGGTGCATGATTAAATAAATGAGCAAATGAACTGAAACACTACAGATTTCATTCAATAGTTATAGGAATGAACTCTTATCTTTATGTATCAATATGTAGTTAAAAAATAATGTTGAGGGAAAAAAAGCTGTTAAGTAATGTGTGCAAATCTTTATATAACAAAAATCTCAGAAAATATTATTTTCTCTTGTTGCCTATAGATATGTGGTCTTATTCTTGGGCATGTGCGTGGGAGGGGATGAAAGTACCTTTAAAAATTAGTCACCAAGTGCAGGGGTGCAAGCCTGTAATCCAAGTGGCTCTGGAGGCTGAAGCAGGAGGATAGGGAGTTCAAAGCCAGCCTCAGCAAAAAGCGAGGTGGTTAGCAACTCAGTGAGACCCTGTCTCTAAATAAAATACAAAATAATGCTGGGGATGTGGCTCAGTGGTTGAGTGCCCCTGAGTTCAATCCTCAGTACTCCAAAAAAGTAATATAAAAAGCTACTCATTATAATTGTTTTGGCTGGAGGTTGAGTCAATATTAATCAATGAATCATGATCGAGGTCAAGATCAAGTGAGAGTTTATTTCTAATGATAACATTTTAACTTTTTGAAAGTAATATGTTCATAAATAACTTGTATAATTTTAAAAAACATAACAAAAGTTCAGAATCAAACAGAACAAAATGTTAACATTGATAGTTCTAATTAGAGTGAACACAAATAAGTTTTCTTGTTTGAAATATATATTCCATATTTAAATATATTCCATATTTCATTAGTTTCAAATATTATAAATTCTTTCATAAAGTACTGCCACTAAATAAAAATTACCAAGAAAGCCCATTTATGTTAGGTCTTTCCTTCCTATGTTTACATTACAATAATCAATTTGAGCATGAATGTTAAAATGTTTAAAAACATTGCATTTCAGATGAGTTATAAAAATAAAAAGAAAGAATTTTTTCTTTTTTTTTTACTAATAAAGATAATTCATGAGCTGTGAAAAGAAGAAAGCATGATACTTCCAAGGATGTTGGGAAGAGAATAGAGGCAATTACCTATTAAATGTACTCTTTGTAGAGGAGCAAATTAAACTATTAAAGATAAGGGTGCATTGTGCATTGAAGTTTCTTCTCTTCATTGATAGCATATGCCTAGCATTTCAAATAATACACTAAATCTTTGTGCAGTCTGATCCCCATTTTGTTCTTACCTCTGTCTCTGAAAAAAAGAGTGAGGAACTAACTATGGGACCAACAGAGCCTCTTATGAGCTTCAGTAGGTTTGTGCATTCAAATGCAGATGAGCCTCATGGATGTCTTCCCAACTGAGAGTAATGGGAGTCCTTCCTAGTCTCTTAAAGGTTTTTGCCTGAAATTTGAAATTTAAAACTCTGAATTCGGTGCTTCTTGATTACTGACTGAGGAAACAACATCTCAAACATGGAAAGCCCTAGATTTACGTGCTTAGTTTAGGGCTCCAAGAACAGAAAGCATTACATATGATTTGTGCATCTAAATAGTATTTGTAACATTAAAAAAAAAAAGAAAAGAAAAGAAAACAGACATTAACTGAAAAAACAAGGAAGGGAAAATGTTAGGTGCAGGCTCAGGAAACAGATTCAGATTTTTTTTTGGTCCCAGGGATTGAACCCAGGGGTGCTTAATTATTGAGCCACATCCTCAGTTCTTTTATAAATTTTTATTTACAGACAGATTCTCACTAAGTTGCTTAGGGCCTTAGTTGCTAAGTTGTCTTTGAACTCATGATCCTCCTGTCTAGTCTCCAGATTAGCTGGGATTGTAGGTATATGCCACTGCACCCTGCCAGATTTAGGTGGAAAAAGACACAAGACGCAGTTGGAGTAGCAAACATTCTTTATTCAGAGGCAGAAGCAGCCCCCAGGCTCCAGTTTCAGTCCCAATTAGCCCCAGCCTATTCCATTTAGACCCTTGAGTGATTAGTAGGCTCTTTAATATGCAGGCAAAGAAGGCACATTGTCAACAAGACATAAATGGGTTCATGGCTCACAAGCAAATGTTTATCACCTTGAGTACATACATTCAATCAGGGTATCACGACCTTGGCTACATACTAAAAACATAACCCACTGGAAGCTTCAGCAAGGGAGCCCAACTATAACCATCTTGGGCCTATCCTACAGAAAACATCTGACATATTTACCTGCTTTAACTACGGACAGATGATAGATAGGCAACCAAATAAATTGAGCATAGGCTCAAAGACATGATGCTTACTGGGAGAATATAAGCTGGCAAGTATGGATTTTAAGGACTTTTTAAGCAAGTCTTGCTAAGACAAAAGCTACAGAAAACAATATGCATTCTTTCTGTATTTCATTTTGTCCAACTCCAGGGTTAAAAATACCCCAAGCATACAGTTTACTGATTCCAAAGAAAAATCTTAGAATCCTCACCAGAAAGGTTTGGACACTTTATTACTCATGTAGTCCTCAGTGGCAATAGGCTGAGATATAGTGTGGGGTGGCATAGCACCTATAAGCAAGGGGAACATAGGGGATGGATTGCATGCCCACTCTGAAGGTGGATTTCTTCAGATGTTTTATGAGTACATTCTTTTACTTTACAGTCAAGGTCACTCTATTCAGAGCCTCTTCTAAATACTAGAGATAAAAGAAGTGGCCACTTTATCCTCTTCATTTCGTTTATCATCACATTCTTTAGAATCCACTGCAAACTTTGCTACAGACACGGATTACTAGTTAAGGCAACACATTTAGACGTCATTTTCAACCCCACTACCTATTTTGAGAAATACATTTCTAATATTATATTTAAGTGCAGAGACTCAAGATGATTAAGTAAATGGCCTAATGCAATGAACTGCTGCACATTCTGAGTAAAAACAGATTGAACTTCATCAACTTGTGTCTTTTAAGATAATTTAAAGATTCAAGGCCCTGATCCATTGTCTTCTGTCTCAAAGATTCCGGAGGAGAGTGACAGGCTACACCATCCATACAGACCATTCATGTTCTTGTGGCTTACTTCACTTTGTCTGATCTCAGAGCAACTTTACTGATAACTTGAGCTGCTTACCAAGTGCTTCCTTTGAGGTTTGGAATTGAAGCAAGTACAACTAGAAATGTCCACTGATTTAAAAGTAAAGTGAAAGTTCAGTCTTTACTACATTCAAAGTTTTCTTCTATGATTGATATCAGTCTATGATTGATATCTTCTACACATGATATCACAATTTTTTTATTCTTAATTATAAATTATGAGGTTCACTATGAAAATTTGATACATGTATACACTGTGTAATGGTCAAATCAGGGTAGCTGATAGTTTCATCTTCTTGACCACTTTTTGAGTTTTTTGATTAACACATAATAATTGTACATATTTATGAGGTACATTGTGATATTTTAATACATGTATACAATATGTACTGATCAAATCAGAGTAATTAACACTTCCATCTTCTTGTCATTACTTTGTGTTTAGAGGCTTTGGGCTCCTGTCTCCTTATTATTCAAAAAATGCACAATAGGTTACTATGAACTTCAGTCCCCCACTGTACTCTAGAGCACTATAACTTACTATTTCTATTTTACTGTGTTTAAATGCTCATTATCCAACTGCTCACCAACACGTCTCCCTTCTCTTCTCCCTAGGACATTAAAATCTTAGAACTTTTTCATGTGACTCCCTAACATTCTGTTCGTTATAGGATTAAAAATTGCATCATTGAATTAAGGAAATTTAATAAGCAGACTTTTGTTGTTCAGCTTATGAAATCTCCCACAGAAGTCTCATAACAAGACTCCCCTCTAGAGTTTTAGAAAGAAATAGGAATATATATATATATATATATATATATATATATATATATATATACACACACACATACACACACACATATGTATACACATACATATATATAGGAAACAAATGATTTCTATTGAGAGTTAATAGCTAAATTTATCTGAAAAAGCCCCATAATCAGAACTTTCAGGAGAATGATAGAAAGGAGAAAATATCTAAGACCTAAGCTAGAGCAAAATTTAAGTTCAAACCTAAAGCATGGAACTTAAACACTGTAGAAATGTCTATTAAAAAGAGTTTAGCCTTAAGGACAGAGTCTGAGCTTTTTTTTCCCCAGGCTCTAAAACCTCAGATTGCTTCCCATAGCCACTGAAGATAAAACAATTAATAATGGTGGTTTGTTCCCTGAGAAGAGGCTATGCCTATATAAGCTTATCATGTAGACAGAAAACAGAGGAGGAGTCCTGGTCCTTGCTTTCAAGCCAAGGTAATATTTGCCAACACTTCTAGTCTCTATCTAACCTGATGTTCTTCTTCCCAGAGGATATGGAGAAATAAACAAAATCTTTATAAAGCTGAAATTCATTGGTCCATATTTTGAATCAACTGAATCCACAAAAAAGCTACTAGTACTGAGAAGTGAGTTGGCAAAGTTATAAAGATAAAAAATATACATATAAAAACTCACTGGGTTGGGGCTGGGGTTGTGGCTCAGTGGTAGAGCACTTGCCTCACATGTGTGACATATGAGGCTCCACATAAAAATAAATAAACAAAATAAAGGTATTGTGTCCATTTACAACTGAAAAAAACGGTTAAAAACAAAAATAAAATAAAAAACCTCACTGTGTTGGAAGTACTTCCAGAATAGAAAAGACCTCCCCAAAATTCGATACTCCACAAAAACAATGAAAACATATCAAATATCAAAATCAATTTTTTTTTTCAGAATTCTGGACACTAATTCTGTAACAATTGGAAGAGCATTCATTTCAGAAAGCCAACTCAGTTTGGTTAAAAACAATGAGCTTTTTGTGTTTTGACTTACCCTTTGCTTGTTCCCCTCTCCCCATGTCCACAGTTAACTTTGAAAATCAAATATCTCATAGTGAAAGTCAGAAGCCTAGCATCAACTGGATAGGAAGAAATGGGGTTTTAGCTCCCCAAGAGCCCACCTCAAGAGAACTGTCACAATTGCATTTGCCAGGCAGCTTCCTAAAGTTAAAATGCAGGCTCCATTTTTAGGTCTTAGTTAGTTAGTTAGTTAGTTAGTTAGTTAGTTAGTTAGTTAGATTTGATGCTAAGAATTGAACCAGGGCCTCCTACATGCTAGGCAAGCACTGTACCACCAAGCTACATGCCCAGTCTTTCAGGCCTTCTCTATTTGACCTGATTATAAGCTTATTCTATAAGAATAGTCCAATTACTACTATGGTGTTTGTTAAAAGTAATTAGTGAAAACTGTCTAACATCACAGTTGCCTAATGAATGCTGTGAATCAGGACTTAAAAGAGTCAACAACAATAACAAAAAGATATAAAAGGAAAACATGAAGATGAGATCTCCATAGGAAGTTTTAAAAGCTCTGACTTATTTGTAGGCTTCTAGAGGAGCACACACAGCTTCAGGGCTTGGCACATGATCAGGCAAACCATGTGAAGTCCCAATCACTGATCTTCCACTGGCCTTAAGCTTCTGTGAGACCAGGAAGTAAAAGTAAAGGCAAATTTTTAGACTACCTGCTGGAGCATTGAAAACATCCCACACACATACTCTCAGAGAAAAGGCAAATTCTTGGAAACATTGGTTTAAGGCATTTGCTCTGGTTGGAGTAACTGTTCTGCAGACTTGGTCTCCAGTCTGTGGCACTACTTGGAGGCACTGGGGCCTTTAGGAGGTGGGGCCTAGTGGGAGGAAGTTGGGTCACTGGGGAGGTGCCCTTGAAGGAGATTTTGGAACCCCACTCCTTCCTCTCTCTTTCTACTTCCAGCTGTCCTAAAGTGAACAGCTTCCTTCCCCACATGCTCTTGTTGTGATGCACAACCTCATCACAGGTCCAAAAACAGCAGGGTCAACTCATTGTAGACTGAAGACTCTGAAACTGAGCCAAATAAACCTTTCCTTCTTATACACTGGATCAGGTATTTTGCCACAGTGATGGAAAGCTGACTCACACAGCTTTAAGGAAACTTCTTTCCAATTTTAACCTGAGCATTAAGCTAACAGAGCAGAGATGTTATTGGCTACACCTGAGGAAGAAGACAGACTTAACAAAGTTAATCCAGGAAAGCTATAGAAAATAAAAGCAAAATCAATGACACAGAACAACAATTAACCCCGAGGAAAGCAGTGGTGCAAATCTGATTTTCAGAGTTTCCACATACTATTTAAAATGTTCAGCTTTGATCAAAACTTTAAAAGACAAACACACAGACAGAACATCTGTCCCATATAGAGGGAACAAAAGCATTCAAGAGAAACTGTCCCTGAAGAAGCCCAGACAGTGAACTTAGTAAGCAAAACTTTAAAGGACTTGAATCAGCTATTATAAATATGGTTAATAACTAAAGGAAATAATTTTTAAAGAATTAAAGAAAAGTATGAGAATAATATTTCACCAAATGGGGAATGAAATAGCCAAAATAGGCAAATAGAGAAAGAGACAGAAATTAGATTAGTGGTCAACATGGGCTCAAGCCAGGATGGGAATGAGAATTTTCTGGGTAATGAAAATGTTTTAAAATTAAAAATCTCTAATGATTGCAAAATTCTGTAAATAAATTACAAACACTGAGTTGTATAATTTAGGAGAAAAAATGTTATGATGTATGAATCACATATTTAATGTTGGAACAAAAATCAGTTATATTTCTATAAAGTGGCAAAAATCATATATTGAAATTTAAGAAAAGTCCAGTACAACCAACAATGGCATAAAAATATGAAACAGAGACAAATTTTACAAAATATGTGAAAGATCTATATTCTGAAAATTTCAAACAAACTGGTGGAATTTAAGAAAGGCCTAATTTAGGGGCTGGGATTGTGGCTCAGCAGTAGAGTGCTCGCCTAGCACGTACGAAGCCCTGGGTTTGAACCTCAGCACCACATAAAAAATTTAAAAAAAATAAAGATATTGTGTTCAACTACAACTAAAAAATAAATATTAAAAACAGAAAGGCCTAATTTAATAGATAGATATGCCTTGTTTGTCAGTTGGAAGAAATAGACTCACATATATTGACAACTGGTTTTTGACAAAATTCAAAAAGTATTTCAGTGGATAAATGATAGTCTTTTCAGTAAGTGATATTGGAATAATCTGATATCCATCAGAAAAAAAAAGAAAGAAAGGAATCCAAAAACCAAAAACAAAACTCTGAATTTCAATCCATTCACAAAAATTAACTCAAGGAGGGTGAGAGTCCTAAATATAATTAAACTTATACAATTAAACTTCAAGAACTAAACACAGGCTGGGTGCAGTGGCTCATGCCTGTAATTCCTTAAGCTAGTTGGAGACCAGCCTCAGCAACTTAGAAAGATCCTGAATAGTTTAATGAGATGCTGCCTCAAAATAAAAACTAATTTAAAAAAGAAATGGATATGTGACTCAGTGGTTAAATGCCTCTGGGTTTCATTCTGGTACCCTCATCCCCCCCCAAAAAAAAGAACTAAACATAAAAAAATATTTTTGTGGTCTTGATTTAGGTAAAAATTTCTGAGATATGATTTGACACTAACAGGACACATTAATATATTGAATTTCATCAAAATTAGAAACTTCTATGCTTCAAAAAGCAAAAGAGAGGGCTGGGGCTATGCCTCCGTGGTAGAGCATTTGCCTAGCATGTGTGGAGCACTGGGTTCGATCTTCAGCACCACATAAAAATAAATAAAATAAAGGCATTCTATTCATCTACAACTAAAAAAAAAAAAAACAACTTTACAAAAGAGAGAATAAAATTATAAGTTAGATTGCCAGAGAAACTATTTGCTTTATTAGCTTAGCTTCACTAGGCAAATTCTCCCCCACAGGTAGCAATTGTTGGAAGTTGGGAACTCAAATGTGCCTGACTTGAAATCCCATATTCCCACCATAAGCAGACAGGCTGTGGTTGTCCAGTCCTGCACTAGCACAGAAACCAAGGGCCACATGTGTACGCAGCTAGAGCCCAAGATGCATCCCAATGTGCAAGAGTTAAAACAAAGAAGGGAAATGTGTATCTTTAATTTAATTAAGTTTTTAATATGGGTCTGCTGCTTTCTATTTTTTGTCATCTTGAGCATGAAAGCAAAAGTGTCTAGAGCCCAGGATTTACAATAAGAAGAGAACCTTCTTTCTAATTCTGATACTGTGACTCGGTTTTGGAACTTTGAGTAAAGTATTTAAGTGTCTGCAGATTCAACTTCCCTTCTCGTTAAATAAGAATATGAAAATATAAAGTTATTAAAATACTACTGTGAGAAATTACTTCCAGACACACTGATATGTTTTTCTGTGTATCAGTTTCATTGTCTGTAAAATGAAGATAAGAATTGCTGTGTGATTAAAAGAGTTAATACCCATGATAGAGGGCCTGGTACAGAGCAAGGTAATTTAGGCAGGATTATTAATCTTTCCAATATTTTTACCTTTGTAATTAGTGAAAAAATCATCCAGCTTAGTGTTGACACAAGGATCACAAGAACCTGAAGTCCACGGCAATGACTGCAGGATTACAAGTGAAGTAATTTCTTAAAAAAAAAAAAAAATATATATATATATATATATACACACACACACACACACACACACACACACATATATATATATGTTCACATATATGTGTATATATGTATATATGTGTATATATATGTGTGTGTGTGTGTATATATATATATATATATATATATATATATATATGTATTATTAAGTGTGAGAGGATACTATGAATGATTCGTGTTCTCTGTCCTAGAGCAGAGAGGCTTTGGCCATCACTACATCTCATAGTGATCTGAACATTGCCCCGATTCTGGAAGTTTGAGGACGTGTCTTCAGATGTAGGGTATCGCCCCTTGGGTTAAGCTACACTCACCTGTTCCTTTGTGATATTACCCCTTTGCCCCGTTTGGGATAGAATGTTCCATGGAAACACTTTGTGTGTCTCCTTCTCTTGCTCTGCCTTTAGGTGTGGCATTCCTAGATGTCAGTCAACCTGCTGACAGCAGACATCACAAAGCTAGACTCAACCCCCTGAAACCTGACTTCTTGCCTCAATTGAATGACTTTTCCTCAAAAAAGGGTTTGGCATGAGCTTGCTCACTGTCTTTCTGGGGCCCTTAAGGTCAGAGAAACCATCACAGGACCCCAAATAAAAAGGTATCTCTGTCTCTTGTGTGGTTATTTTGTGCAGCCTAGTTCAGCTGGAATGACCCTGAGTGTTTTAGTCTCAAAGAACACAACAATTAAGAAAAAAAAAATGAAAGCTGCCAGATGGTGTGTGAATTCTACAAAGAAACAGAACCAATGAATGTATTTGTGTGTGTGTGTGTGTCTGTATGATTTAAGAAGTTGACTTACATATGATAAAATTTACAAATCCAAGGGGCAAATTAATAAGCTGAAGACCCAGAAAGCATGGTGTTAATTCTACTTCTTGTCACAAGGCCAGAGAACAAGGAGAGCCAATGGTGTCTGAGTGCAAATGTTGACAGGTTTGAGACCCTAGGAGGGGCTTATGTTTCAGTCGCAATCTGAAAGGTAGAAAAAAAGTCAATGTCCCTGTTCAAAAGCAGTTAGGCAAGAATTTTACTCAGTGGAAGATGAGCTTTTTATTCCATTCAGGCCTCCAACTGATTGGATAAAGCTCACCACCATTAGGAAAGACAACATGTTTCACTCAGTCCACCCATTCACATGTAAATCTCGTCCAAAAGTTCTACCACAGACACTCTGAATAATGTTTGACAAAATATCTGGGACCATTTGACCCAGTTGAGTTGACACATAAAAACAACCAATACAGATGGCAAATAAATAAATAGCAATAATTTTCTACATGCCATCATCTGATTACAGTTATTTGAAAAAAAAAATATTGCAATTTATTTAAATAGCTCAAATTTATAGCACATCAGCACTGAAACTGAATTTTTGGATGTAAGACATCGAGCTTGGGTATAAGGTGTGCATTTTCTTCTGAACTGTTTAAAGTTAAAATATTAGAGAATCATAAGTCAAATATTGTAGAACTAACTGTGCATTATTACATATATGTTTAATGAAAAACACATTTCAAACTAAATTAAGAATAGTAAAATAAATAATAATTTATTACTATTAAATAACAAATAGTACTTGTTATTACAGTAATTTTACTTTAAACATAATAGCAATTAATAAAAAGCCCACACTGACTCACTCAAACTGTCCCTATTCTGAACTCTGCCAAGTTGGAGAAATGGTGCACAAGTAAAGTGGATGTTTGCAAAAATGCCAGTTGTTACATGTCAGGAAAAACCTCTCAGCTCTAGCAATATGATTATCTAAATCTAGTATACTTTTACTAACTAGTATTTAGAGTGCAAAAAAACTAAAATCCTGTGTAACTTCTTGCCATTTCCAACAAGCATCAAGGTAAGATCTAGCATCTTGGCATCCAATTAAGGCCACTTCAGAAGAAATTTTTAATCTACCAAAAAGCAAAACAGATTCCCTACAGGACTTTTTAAAGAGATTTGGGGAAGAAGTTTTAAGTGGCTAAGCAGAGCACACTTGATATTTCAATATGTCAGTAGAACAATTCAAGAAGAAATGGACAATTAGTTTGAGAACTTTTGATTTGTTTACCTAATGGTTCTTAGCAAATCAAATGTATAAGAAAAGAAATGAAAAAATGGGGGAAAGGAAGGGAAAGGGAGAGGGGATAGAAGGGGAAGGAAGAGATCCGCATTTATACCATTGAGATGTAGAAATACTGATATTGCTGCTTCCCCAAGGATGAATCTAAGCAGCACAAGTAGAATTACCAGAGTATCCACAGCAGAGCAGCTGACCACTTTCTCCACAGGCCACCAGCTGGGATTGGGAGATAGGCCACGATGCTTTGTAGGAGACCCCAGTGTTCCTCCAAAGCTCTATCCATGCACACTCTTTATTTACTGAAGTTCCAGGTTTTCCTGCTCCACAAGCCCTTCTTGGTTTCTGTCACTGAAATAATCACTTCATCCACAGATGCTCGTTTTTTGCTCCTTTGCTATTAGAAATATAATAGTGAATATTTTTAGGAACAACAAGAAAAAATCACCAAGAAGTTTCTCCAACATTCAAATGTGTCTATTTATAAATATATGCTAATAACAGCTTAACTTGATATTTTAACTTGATTTTTAAATTAAATTTATTTTAACTAATACATAAAGATGCAAAAAGTGTATATATCAATGGGGCAATGTGATGTTTAAATACACGTATACATTGTGTAATTAGGTTGAACATACCTGTCACCCCATTACTTATTTATGATGAAAACATTCAAAATTCTTATTTCTAGCTTTTTGAGATGTACTCTACACAATTTTTATTGGTATAGTCACTCTACTTCTACTGTGAAATAGCACACCAAACTTCTTATTCGTATCTAACTGCAACACAGTACCCACTGATCAAACTTCCTTTATTTATATTTTTCTATAAGCTACTTTCAATCCCTTAGGAACCAAGGCTGGTATACATTTTAAAAATAACTAATCCACACATAAATCTTACAGAGGTATAACTATATTTCACATATAGTTGTACATTTAACAAACTCTATTAAATGAAATTCATGACTGTCCTAGAAAATCCACAAGATGATTCCCCAAATTATGTTTATTACCATCTTTTATATTGTATGAGTTGTATTCATGTCTTTCTCCCCCACCTTCAAAATGCTGAACAAATTTACATTAATTCTGACCACGATAAATAGTCAAACTGGGAAGTTTTAATTCAATGATTGATTTTCCTGATTGATAGAGAATTAGTTCAAAGCTAACTATCAAGTTATGTATGATTTTAACTCAGGCAATTTACTCCAAAGCTTGTATTCATTCCACTAACCTACAAAGTTTTGTTTGAGTTCCTTTGCAAAGGTTCTCCAACTAAGAAATTAACAGATCCTACATCCTCAGTAAAGGAGTTAACCTTTGAAAAAGAGCACAGTCTTGAAGAGTTGAACTGGTTCCAAATTGTGAGGATTCATAATTGGGAGGTATTCAGCCATCACTATTGAGCTGCATTGTGCTAACTAATCTCAGGGAAGCCTATCTGTCCTGGTTTTTGTTGCAAAGCATTTAGGAATACTTGTCTTTTATAGCTAATTAAATTAATTAGAAATCAAGATGGCAGCCAAGAGTGAAGGGTTGGCAATACTTCAAATGACAAGCAATTAGTATCTCATGGAATTTGTTTACTTGATTATTTCTTTTTCCTTTTTCTTTCTCCTCTTCCTCTTCCTCCTCCTCCTTCTTCTTCCCTTCCTCCTTCCTCCTTCTCTTCTTCTTCTCCTCCATCATCATCATCATCATCATTATCAACTTATAACTACCTTAGCAAATAATTTCTTTTAAGTAGGTGATTTAATCCATTACATTTAATATTATTATCCATAGTCAATTTTCATTATTCACAATTATTCATTATGCAACAAGTCTGTAACCCACAAATCAAGATTCAGGGTATTTTCTTGATTATTTCTGATGTGTGCAGAGTGGCAAAAATGTTTGAGTTGCCCAACATACATGTTTCCAGATCAAGTGGAACAAGGCAATACACTTATCTCCTTGTTTAAGCTCTCATTCTATAAATGAGTGTCCTTCTTGGGGGTCTACCTAGTGCTTCTGCATTTTTGTGTTTGTTGGTAATGATGTTATGATTCACAGTGACCCCCAAGGGTAGTGATAAAAAATGCTGCCTAGTGTTCCTTATAGCACAAAGGTTATAATGTCACTTTCCTTTAGCCTGAAGAATTCTCTTCAGTGTTTTTTTCTAAGGCAGGTCTGCCAGCATCAGGTTGTTTAATTTTTCTGAGTAAGTCTTTATATCATCTTCATTTTGAATGACAGTTTTGCTAGATACAAGATTCTTGGTTGATAGCTATTTTCTTTGGCACTTTCAGTAGTTATCACACTGCCTTCTGGCCACCACTGGTTTTGCTAAGTCAGTTATTAATTTTATTGGGATTCCCTTGTAAGGAATGAGTCATCTTTTTTGCTGCTTAAAGATTTTCTTCTTGAGAGCTCCCTCACTGCTCAGAGTTTCCATGCCATGAGCTACCCATCTACCATTGTGGCCACCAACTATCACTGAACTACCTGCTGCCACTGCCTCATCTCCCAATGTGGCTGCCTCCATCTTGGGACACCACAGCCACCATAGCCACCTTGATGTGATAGGCTCTACCTTGAGACCTCCAGACAGGGCTGAGATCTCCCTGATAAGTGTGTTAATAGCCACCATCTAGCTGCAGAGGCAGGAAGAAAGCCTTGCATGGGGTTGGTAGAGTGGAAGAGGATATGAGGGCATCTTGCTCTCAGCTTGCCCAGCCAGCCAGTCTGGCATCTACTGGATTTCCAGGGCCAGCTCAGTCTGGCACTTACTGGGACCCAACACCATCCTGGTTTCCGACTCCCTCCCCAATCTGTGATAGGCTCTACCTTGAGACCTCCAGACAGGGCTGAGGTCTTCCTGATAAGTGTGTTAATAGCCACCATCTAGCTGCAGAGGCAGGAAGAAAGCCTTGCATGGGGTTGGTAGAGTGGAAGAGGATATGAGGGCATCTTGCTCTCAGCTTGCCCAGCCAGCCAGTCTGGCATCTACTGGATTTCCAGGGCCAGCTCAGTCTGGCACTTACTGGGACCCAACACCATCCTGGTTTCCGACTCCCTCCCCAATCTGGCATCTACTGATCCCCTAGTCGCACTGATTTGGCAATCAACAGGACCCTCTAGTTCCCCAATCCCTAGTCTCCCAACCCCTCCCTAGCCACCAACCCAACCCAGCACTTGCAGTTACATGGCTGGCCCGATCAACCAGATACAGAACAGCTCTCCACAATAAGTGCACAGGACCCAGTACTGAGCCTTTAGGGCTTCCAGAGAGAGGTGCCTGATTGGGAAATTAAAAGGGCAGAGCTGGAGAGATACAATTTAGAGACTAAATTAGAAATCAATATTTGTGTGGTCCACAAGCAACATAAGGGGCTAAGATTAGGCTCCTACATTACACAAGTGGATCACAAAGGAGATTCCTGGGGTTTGATCTTACAACAGGGACTGGGAATTACTATGCCCCACCTCTAGGAGTTCTGCCTCCAAGTCTAACCCCTCCATCTTAGTAACCCTCACCTTCCTGAGGGTGGAGATATCAGCAAACTTCAGACAACACCACCTATTAGATGAGAAATGAAGCAGAGAAACTACTGAACTACAACAGAAACAATTGTTCAATTTTCCTTCAAGATTTTTCTTTTCTTTTCTTTTCCCACTCTCACATCCCCACCATTGTTGAAACCAAGTACTTTTCATGCATCAAGCTACTGAGGACTGGAATATCTGAATAGTACATTACAGTTATGTTGTATATTCTTTTATTTTTACATTTTTCTCATTTTTTTTCTTATTTAATTTTAATTTTCTTCATTTTTTAACTCTCTATTTTCCTCTCACTCATGTTTCCCCAGATTCTCTTTCTCTCTTTTCTCCTGCTAACAGCCAACTTCTATTGATTCCTCTTTTACTCTTTCTATGATTTAATACTTCTATCTTTCCCCCAACTCATAAATATCATATCCTACACCACCCCTGTTCTCTCTTTGTCTATCATTAGAAATTGTAGCACCTTTTGCAAACCTACTGTTTATATTGCAGACAATAATTGAGCACAATAATTTCTGTTTATTGTGACAAAACTGTAAATGTATTAATAGAAGCTATTTTGTTTAAGGCTGAATACTGTTTGCATTGGGTGTGGTTAATATTGATCTCCCTTTTAAAGGTGAGGTATTGGGAACATGCAGGAGAACTGTAAGTCTATAGGGTGGAAACTGTAATACCTTAGATCTGCACTGTTATATTGGAAGACACAAGCACAACATAAAAAAACAAGGGAAGAAAGTGCCCCAAACAAACCAAGATGCTACAATAATAGAATCCATTGACAACACAGTAGAAGAAATGTCAGAGAAGGAATTCATAATGTACATAGTTAAACTGTTTTGTGAAGTAAAGGATGATGTAGGAGAACAAATGAAGGTAGCAAAAGATCACTTCAATAAGGAGATAGGATTTTTAAAAAGAAGAAAGAAAGAAAGAATGAAAGAAAGAAAGACGTGAAATGAAGGAAACAATAAACCGAATTAAAAATTCAATAGAAATTAGCAATAACAGACTAGATAACTTGGAAGACAGAACCTCAGGCCACGAAGACAAAATATATAATCTTGAAAATAAAGTTAGGTACACAGTGAAGATGGTAAGAAACCATGAACAGAACTTCCAGAAACTATGAGATAACATGAAAAGACCAAATTTAAGATTTACTGGAATAGAGAAAGGCATGGAGATACAAACCAAAAGAACACATAATATTTTCAATGAAATAATATCAGAAAATTTTACCAAACCTAAAGAATGAAATGGAAAAAAAAATACAAGAGGCTTAAAAGACCCCAAATGTACAAAATTAAAATAAACACACACCAAGTCACACTATCATGAAAATACCTAGAATATAGAATAAGAATAAAATTTAAAGCCCACAAGAGAAAAGTATTAGCTTACTTAGAAGGGAAAACCAATTTGGATCTCAGCAGATTTTTCAACCCAGACCTTCAAAGCTAGGCGATCCTGAAAAAAACATATACCAAGTTCTGAAAGAAAATGAATGGCAACCAAGGATCTTATATCCAGCAAAATTAAGCTTCAGATTTGATGATAAAATAAAAACCTTTTGCAATAAATAAAACTTAAAAGAATTTACAGTGAGAAAGCCTGTACTACAGAACATTAATGACAGAATATTCCATGAGGAGAAAATGAAAAGCAACAATGAAAATCAACAAAGAGAAGAACTACACTAAAGGAAAAGCCAAACAAAGGCAAAATAAAGTCAAGTTAAAGACCAAAACTAAGCCAAAATGACTGGGAATACAAATCATGTCAATAATAACCCTGAATGTTAATGGCATAAACTCAATAATCAAAAGAAATAGACTGGCAGATTGGATTTAAAAAAAAGAAAGAAAGAAAGAAAACTAACAATATGCTGTCTTCAAGAGACTCACCTGCTAGGAAAAGACATCCACAGATTGAAGGTAAAAAGGATGGGAAAAAAACATCACTTCCATGAATTTTGTAAACAAGCAAAGGTTTTCATCCTCATATCAGATAAGTTGACTTCAAGCCAAAAAGAACATCTCATATGGCTTAAGGGAATTATACATCAAAAGACATAACAATCATAATTATTTATGCCCAAACAATGGAGCATTTATGTACATCAAACAAACCCTTCTCAATTTCAAGAATCAAATAGACCACAACACAATAATACTGGGTGACTTTAACATACCACTGGATAGATCTTCCAAATAAAAAGTAATCAAAGAAACTATAGAACTAAATAATAAATCAACAATCTAGAGTTAACAGACATATATAGAATATTTCATCCATCAAAAACTGAATACACTTTCTTCTCAGCAGCATATGGATCCTTTTCTAAAATAGACCATATGTAATGCCACAAAGCAACTCTTAACAAATAGAGATACTACTCGGCATTTTATCAGATATAATGGAATAAAATTAGAAATCAATGATAAAGTAAAAAATAGAAGCTACTCCAACACATGAAGACTAAATAATATGCCATTGAAAGGTGAATGTATAGAAAAAGAAATCAGTGAGGAAATAAAAAATTGTTAGAGGTAAATGAGAACATCAATACAACATATCAAAATCTCTGGGACACTATGAAGGCAGTGCTAAAAGGAAAGTTCATTGCATTGAGCTCATTCATTAAAAGAATAAAAAGTCAACATCAAAAAAAGAAAACTTCAGACCAATACCTCTAATAAACATAGATGCAAAAATTCTCAATAAAATTCTGGCTAATTGAATACAAAAACATATTAAAAAGATTGTGCACCATAATCAAGTAGGATTCATCTCAGGGATGCAAGTTTGATTCAACATACAGAATCAGTAAATGTAATTCATCACATCAATAGACTTAAAGATAAGAATCGTATGATCATCTCAATACATGCAGAAAAAGCATTTGGCAAAATACAGCATCCCATTATGTTCAAAACACTAGAAAAACGTGGGATAACAGGAACTTACCTCAACAACATAAAGGCTACCTATGCTAACCCCAGGCCAACATCATTCTAAATGGAGAAAAATTGAAGGCATTCCATCTAAAAACTGGAAAAAGACAGGGATGCCCTCTTTCACCACTTCTATTTAACATAGTTCTTGAAACACTGGCCAGAGCAATTAGACAGATGAAAGAAATTAAAGGGATACACATAGGAAAAGAAGAACTCAAATTGGCACTGTGATATGATTCTATACCTGGAAGACCCTAAAAGTTCCACCAGAAAACTTCTAGAACTAGTAAATGAATTCAGCAAAGTATAAGGACATAAAATCAACACCCATAAATCAAAGGCATTTCTGTATATCAGTGACTACAGAAAGGGAAATGAGAAAAACTACCCCATTCTCAATAGCCTCAAAAAATAAAATAAAATAAAATACTTGGGAATCAACTTAACAGAAGAGGTGAAAGATCTATATAATGAAGATTACAGAACCTTAAAAAAAGAAATCAAAGAAGACCTTAGAAGAATGAAAGATCTACCTTGATCATTGGTAGGCAGAATTAATATTATCAAAAATGACCATACTTCCAGAAGCAATATACAGATTAAATGCAATTCTAATCAAAATCCCAATGACATTCCTTATAGAAAGCGAAAAAGCAATCATAAAACTCATATGGAAAAATAAAAGACCCAGAATAGCTAAAGCAATCCTTAGCAGGAAGAGTGAAGCAGGTGACATCACTATATCAGATCTTAAACTGTACTACAGAGCTATAGTAACAAAACCAGCAGGGTATTGGCACCAAAACAGACTGGTAGACCAATGATACAGAATAGAGGAACAGAGACTTACCCCTCAAAATTACAATTATCTTATATCAGACAAAGGTGCCAAGAACATGCATTGGAGAAAAGATAGCCTCTTCAACAAATGGTGCTGGGAATACTGGAAATCCATATGCAACAAAATGAGATCAAATCCCTATCTCTTGCCATGTACAAAACTCAACTCAAAATGAATCAAGGACTCAGCAATACAACCAGAGATTCTGTGTCTAATAGAAGAAAAAGTAGGCCCTAATCTCCATCATGAGGGATTAGGTCCCAACTTCCTTAATAAGACTCCTGTGGTACAAGAATTAAAATCAAGAATCAATAAATGAGATGGACTCAAACTAAAAAGCTTCTCCTCAGCAAAAGAAACAGTCTGTGAGGTGAATACAGAGCCTACATATTGGGAGCAAATATTTACCCCTCACTTATCAGATAGAGCACTAATCACTAGGGTATATAAAGAACTCAAAAAGCTAAACACAAAAAAAAAAAAAAAAAAAAATAACCCAATCAATAAATGGGCTAAGGACCTGAAGAGACACTTCTCAGAAGATGATGTACAATCAATCAACAAATACATGAAAAAGTGAAAAAGTGTTCATCATCACTAGTAATTTGAGAATTGCAAATCAAAACCACTCTAAGATTTCATCTCACTCTAGTCAGAATGGCAACTATTATGCATACAAACAACAATAATTGTTGGTGAGGATGTGGGGGAAAAGGTACACTCATACACTGCTGGTGGGACTGCAAATTGGTGCAGCCAATATGGAAAGCAGTATAGAGATTCCTTGGAAATCTGGGAATGGAACCACCATTTGACCCAGCTATCCCTCTCCTCGGTCTATACCCAAAAGACTTAAAAACAGCATATTACAGTACACAGCCACATCAATATTTATAGCAGCACAATTCACAATAGCTAAACTGTGGAAACAACCTAGATACCCTTCAGTGGATGAATGGATAAAAAAATGTGGCATATATACACAATGTAATGTTACTCAGCAATAAAAGAGAATAAAATCATGGCATTTGCAGGTAAATGGATGGCGTTGGAGAAGATAATGCTAAGTAAAGTTAGCCAATCTGAAAAAAACAAATGCCAAATTTTTCTGATACAAGGAGGCTGACTCATAGTGGGATAGGGAGGGGGAGCATGGGTAGAATAGATGAATTCTAGATAGGAAAGAGGTGCAAAAGAAAGGGAGGGGGCATGGGGTAATTAATGATGGTGTAATGTGACGATCATTACTATCAAAGTACATGTATGAAGACACAAATTGGTGTGAATATACTATGTATACAACCAGAGATATGAAAAACTGTGCTCTATATATGTAATAAGAATTGTAATGCATTCTACTGTCATATATAAATTTTAAAAATTACATAAAAAAGAATAAAAAGTTAAGAAATAAATAACCTAACATTGTATCTCAAAGCCCTAGAAAAAGAAAAACAAATCAACACCAAAAGTAGTAGAAGACAGGAAATAATTAAAATCAGGTCTGAAATCAATGAAATTGAAATAAAAGAAACAAGTCCAAAAATTGACAGAATGAAAAGTTGATGGTCTGAAAAAATAAATAAAATTGAAAAACCCTAATGAAGAGAGAAGTAAGAGAAAACTCAAATTACTAAAATTTGTGATGAAAAAGGAAATATCGTGACAGACAGTAATGCAGAAGATAATTGGAAACCCTCTTGAAAATTTATACTCAAGTAAAATATAAAAATCTTGAAGACATCAAAAATTTTTAGAGATATATGCTTTACCCAAAGTGTATCAGAAGATACACAATTTAAATAGATCAATTTCAAATAATGAAGCCTACCAACAAAGAAAAGCCCAGCACCAGATGGATTCTCAGCCAAATTTGCAAAATATTGAAAGAAGAACTAATACTAGGGGGGATAGTAGAGGATAGGAAAGGCAGCAGAATACAACAGACACTAGTATGGCAACATATAAATCAATGGATGTGTATCTGATGTGATTCTGCAATCTGTATACGGGGTAAAAGATGGGAGTTCATAACCCACTTGAATCAAAGTGTGAAATATGATATATCAAGAACTATGTAATGTTTTGAACAACCAACAATAAAAAAAAGAAGAACTAATACTAATACTCCCCAAATTATTCCATGAAATAAAAAAGGAGAGACCCCTTCCAAACTCATGCTATGAGACTACTATCACCCTGATACCAAAACCAGATAAAGACACATTAAGGAAAGAAAACTTCAGATCAATATCCCTAATGAATATAGATACAAAAATTCTCAATAAAATCCTGGCAAATCACATACAAAAACATATTTAAAAAGATAGTGCACCATGATCCAACATGATTCATCCCAGGGATGCAAGGTTGGTTCAACATTCAGAAATCAATAAAAGTAATTCATCACATCAATAGACTTAAAGATAAGAATCATAAGATCACCTAAATAGATGCAGAAAAAGCATTTGACAAAATATAGCATGGCTTCATGTTTAAGACATGAAATCTAGGGAGAATAGGAATTTATCTCAATGTTGTAAAAACTGTCTGCTCTAAGCCCATTGCCAACATCATTCAAAATGGAGAAAAATTGAAAGCATTCCTTCTAAAAACTGAAACAAAACATGGATGCCCTCTTTGACTACTTCTGTTCAATTTAGTCCTAGAAACTCTATCCAGATAAGTTAAGACATATGAAAGAAATTAAAGGGATATGAATAGGAAAAGAAGAACTCAAACTATCACTATTTGCCAATGGCATGATTCTATATTTAGAAGATCCCAAAAATTCCACCAGAAAACTTCTAAAGCTAATAAATGAATTCAGAAAAGTAGCAGGATATAAACACCCATAAATCAAATACATGTCTATGCATCAGTGATGAATCCTCTGAAAGATAAATTAGGAAAACTACCCCATTCATAATATCCTTGAAAAAAATAAAATACTTGGGAATCAATCTAACAAAATAGGTGAAAAAACCTGTAAAATGAAAACTACAGAACACTAAAGAAAGAAATTGAAGAAGACCTAAGAAGATGGAAAGATCTCCCACATTCTTGGATAGGCAGAATTAATATTGTCAAAATGGCCATACTACCAAAGTGTTATACAGATTTAATGCAATTCCTATTAAAATCCCAATGTCATTCATTCTTCATAGAAATAGGAAAAGCAGTCATGAAATTCATTTGGAAAAATAAGAGACCCAGAATTGTCAAAGCAATCCACACACAAAAAAGAGTGAAACAGAAGGCATCACAATACCAGTTCTTAAACTATTCTACAGAGCTAAAGTAACAAACACAGCATGGCATTGACACCAAAATAAACTTGTAGATCAATGTTAGAGAATAAAAGACACAGAGACAAACCCACATAAATACAGGTATTTCATACTAGACAAAGGCACCAAAAACATACATTGGAGAAAATATAGCCTCTCCAATAAATGGTGCTTTGAAAACTAGAAATTAAACCCCTGTGTCTCAGCCTACACAAAACTCAACTCAAAGTAGATCAAGGACCTAGGAATTAGACCAGAGACCCACTTAATAGAATAAAAAAGTAGGCTCCATCATGTTGGCTTAGGACCTAAGTTCTGTAACAAGACTGCTGAAGCACAAGAAGTAAATTAAAGAATCAATAAGTGGGATGGATTCAAACTAAAAAGTTTCTTCTCAGCAAAGAAAGCAATAATGTGGAGAAAGAGCCTATAGAATGGGAGAAAATCTTTACCACATGCACATCAGATAAAGCACTAATCTCCAGGATATATAAAAGCTCAAAAAACTCAACATCCCAAAAGCAAATAACCCAATAAATAAATGGGCTAAGGAATTGAACAGACACTTCACAGAAGAAAATATGCAATCAATTAACAAATATGTGAAAAAAATGTTCAATATCTCTAGCAATTAGAGAAATAAAAGTCAAAACTACTCTAAGATTTAATTTCACTCCAGTCAAAATAACAATTATCAAGAACGCATTCAAAAATAAGTGGTGGTGAGGATGTAGGAGGAAAGGTACACTCATATACTGCTGGTGGTACTGCAAATTGGTGCAAGAAGTATGAAGATTCATTAGAAAACATGGAATGGAACCACCATTTGGCCCACTTATCCTACCTTTATCCCCAAAGGACTTAAAACAATCATACTACAGTGATGTAGTCACATCAATGTTTATAGAAGCCTAATTCACAATAGTTAAACTATGGAACCAACTTAAATCCCTTCAACAGATGAATATATAAGGAAAATGTGATATATACACACAATGGAATATTAATCAGCCTTAAAGAAGAATGAAATTATGGCATTTGCAGGTAAATGGACTGATTTGAAGAATATTTTGCTAAGCAAAATAAGCCAATCCCAAAAAACCAAAGGCCAATGTTTTCTCTGATATGTGGATGCTGATCCATAATGGGTGGGGGGTGCTATGGAAGAGTGAAGAAACTTTGGCTTGTACAGAGGGGAGTGAGGGGAAGAGGTGGAAAGGATGGACATTATTACCCTATGTACATGTATGATTGCATGAATGGTGTGACTTTGCAGAGGAATGAAAAGTTGTACTCCATTTGTGTACAATGAGTTGACTTGCATTCTGCTGTCATGTATAACTAATTAGAACAAATTTTAAAAATTTTTTAAAAAAAGAAAAAGAAAGATTTCCTTCTTGTCTTTGACTTTCAATATTTTTCCTATGATGATTTTTTTCAATATTTTTTTCAATATTTTTCTAAAGTTCTCTTCATTTTTCTTCATTTTTTTTCTTTTCTTTCTTCTTAACCTTGTCTAATTTCCATAACTATTATTCTCTCTTCTGTCAGTTCAAATCTGTTGAACCCTTCTGTTGAGTTTTTTCTGTTATTGTGTTTTTCCACACTATACTTTCCATTTGATTCCTTTTTATAATTTTTTGTTGTTGATATTCTCTACTTGCTGCAACAATGTCATCTGATCTTCAGTTACTTCTTAAAACTCTCTTTAGTTCTGTGAATATGTTCATAGGCTAATTTGAAGCTTTTTTTTCCTGACAAATTTTACATCTGGCTCTCACCAGAAGAGCCTAAGGAATTCCTGGAGAAATATTCCTCCACTCAGGACAAGTAAGGTACTTGGCATACCTAGGAAAAAGAATTTCAGCATATGTTGGTCAGAGGCATACAGATTTATTTAGGAAAATTAGACACATTCAAGGAAAAATGCAGGCCATCAAGTGGGGGAGAGAGACAGAGATGGAGAGAGAGAAAAAGAGAAAGAGAGAAAGTGTGCACGCTTGGAATTTGCTTTCTGACTAGAAAATGAGGTTATGGAGGGAGTAAGGATTTCTTTGACTGTCCTTTCTATTCTAATGCACTCGCAGATAGAAATGAATACCCAAAATTATTTTGAGCAGACTAGATAGATGTAGGATCTTGACCACTTAATTTATTAACTTCAGGCATTCATTTTCATCTTAAACAGCTGCTATGTACAGTTGAGGGAGATGTAGAAGAGCTTAGGCAAACAGGGCAAGATGGTGAAGAGGTTGGGAACAGGGCCAGAACAATGGAGCATGGAAAGGGTCTTCTGATGAGGTCAACATTTTGCTTGACAAAAGTGCTCCTGGACACAAGTGGGGGACCCAATTTGACAGACCCTTTCATTTTCATGCTCCTAAGCTGGGGATCCACTAGAAAAATTAAAATGTATGTGTAGACAGAGGGGGCACCCATCAATAATAGTGAGGAGTATTTGGATAGAGATAAGGAAAGGAAGAAATTCCAGAGACCATAAGAAGAACAGGCCAAAACTCACCACAAGATTCCCAGCTCTGAGGTCCCTTCTCTTTGGAGAAGTCTACCTCTCACTTTTGTAATAAAACCACTTCTTATTTGTTATCTCTGTGTCCTATTCTTCAATTCTTTCTACATGTTGACAGAGAACCCAGCACCTCTAGACAGTAAAGAGTTCCTTTACCAGAAGACCAAAAACACCTGAAATGTACTTCTTGGATTTACTCCCTCATTTGAGAATTAGGATGGTATACAAAGACAGAACAATTAGGATAATATTGTCTTTCAGGGTACAACTTTGTAGCAGCATGGAAAGGTATTGTAAGTTTGGGTATGATTATTCAAATATTATATTAAATTTATTTTAATATACATATATAACTTATGTATATTAAAATATATTAAAACATATAGTCGATTTATGCACATTAAATTATACATGTATAAGGAAAATGACTAATATGAATAATTTTATCATAAACTCTATTTACTTTCTCAGTATACACACTTTTAGGCCTTAGAGATAATTTATCATACATGATTTTCTTCTCCTAGTGTGCCTTGGCAAGTTTACTTTCACCCCAGCAGTCTCTCTTCTGTTGTTTCCCTGTTTTCCTAATTCTCTCTTTCTTGTTCTTTGGGACTAGGGATTGAATGAGGGGTGCTTTACCACTTAGCTAGGATCCCAGACCTTTTTATTTTTTATTTTGAAACAGAGTCTAGCTAAGTTTCTTAGGGCCTCACTAATTTGCTGAGGCTGGCTTTGAACTTGTGATTCTCCTGCCTCAGCCTCCCAAACCAGTGCACTAAGGTTAATTCTCTCCCAAATCAGTGCACTAAGGTTAATTCTCTTTCTTTAATTCTTTCTTAGATCCTGTTATGACTTAATTCTTGCATAAAATTTTCAGAGGATCTTTCAGGGCTTTGTGAATTAGGTATTAAGTGGTTAAGCAAAATCCAAAATGTTAACAATCCTCTGCAATCCTCTGGGAGCTTTTTTTTTTTTTTTTTTTAACCAGATACTTCAAAATTCTAAACTCACAGATCCACTGCCCAGCTTCAGGGTCTCAGGGCAATTACAGGGGAAAAAAGATAGATGTTTTATTCCAAGAGCATTGGTGTCTAAGATATAACATGTAGTGACTTGTTTTTGTTTTCGTTTCTTTCTTTCTTTTTTAATGGTAATAGTTGTTTTCTTTTAGATACAGCCTCTTACTGTCACTGTCAGACCACTCTAAAATTTTGCTCTCTCCTGCCACTATCTGATTTCCTTGGGGCTGCTTTGTAACAGGATCCACAGACAAGTGTGCATCATCAGTTCCATTGAATGAATGAAAGAGCAGAATCTGTCCTTAAAATTTTATCTTTGAACAAGACAAAATTATGCAGGCAAGAACCACAAACTCAAAAACTCAGATGAAATTGATCCATGCATTAGGACATTCTTAACCTGTGGAAACATGACCCTCATGGAACATTATCCAAGTCCCTGAGAACTTTTTCTTAAAAAAGAGAAAAAAATAAGTGTTTTCTAAGTCTTGAGAATGTGTACTACTTTTCTAACTATTTAACAAGCCTGACATCTAGTGGTCAACTGGTGTTTTTAAGGTAACTTAAGGAAATCTTCCTTTGTCTAGGTAAATTGTGAAGTGTTGTGTGAAAATGGTTGTGAACCCAGGGTTTTGAGAGGGGACTAGATTCCCCACTTCACCAATTTTCTTCTGAGTTCTTGACTCATAAATCTGAAGACTAAAATCCACATGTAATAATAAGGAAGAGTAAATGGAGTAGGATTTATTTAAATGAGAAGAGATAGAACTCCTGAGATTTAGGAAGGGGCCAGATAGCAGGAAAGCCCATTTTTGTATACTAGTTTAAGGGCTTATGTGGATTTAGGATATGAGCATTAAAATCTAAGTTAAACAGACATTAAAAAAGTATCAGGGCTATTGATTAAGTCCTTTAACCTCAGTTTTAATCCTTCCTGAAACTCCCATTTGGTTTTGCTCCCATCTCTCATCCTCCCTCTCCCACAAAGGAGTTGGCTGCAGTGTTCCCACAAGTGAGTCTCAAAGTCTTTGACATTTAAAATAGGCCTCCCTGATACACATTAATAGTTCTTCCTATTAGCCTCCTGGTGTGGTCTCTGTCTTTGAAGAAGACTTTAATTGGGGTCCATTGCCTGACCATAATCTATTCTTATTCAATATTTTCAGAGTTCCTAGGACTGGGATAAAGGTGAAGAATAGAAAGTATGTAAGTCACTCAGATTTATGTAGTACCTGTCTGTGATCAAATAATTCGATTGCTGTGAACCCAGCTACGTGAGTTCTAAACAGTCACTTTTCAAGGAAAAAGTACAGAGAAAGGAGAATGAACATGGGACTCTGCATGTTTCTTAATAATAATCAGAATAACTATGTTACATGACCCAGTATGATGAGTCTTTTACTAAGTGCTTTAAAACACGGCTGTTTCCCCAGCAACCTTGAAAACTAAGTATTATAATATTCATTTCATAGATGAAACAGAAGCTAAGGGACTTGCTGAGTTGCCAAGTTTTTAAAAATAAAAGTTGAAGGAGACAAATCACTACCCCAGCTACTCCAAAACAGCCTACCATCATGTTGTCTCTATTATTGAATAGTCAGAGGAAGGGAGTAAAAGCAATTTTTTCTCTTTGAATTGAGAAATTATTAGGGGTCATATATCCATAGATTGAAAGCAATATTTTTTTAAAGCTATAGTACAGAGATCTTGATCATGCTATTCAATTGGCAGGCATGTATGAATGTTAATAGAATCTTTGACCCTGTTTTGGTTTTGTGTTTTCTTTTAGGACATCACAATTCTCAGACAGAGATATTTGAATACATGGGCAAACAAACAAACAAAAAGAAACACTTACCCTCTCCATGTCCTTGTTTTCTGATCAGAGAGCTTATTCCCACAAGACATGGGTTGCCTATCATTTGAAGTATAGCCAACCCTTCCTTCATGGCTGCCATCTTGGTTTCCATGCTCTTTTGTTTGCCAAGTAGGACAGTGATCTAAGTATTCTTGCAACCTAGAGCCTTTAGAGGGTCAGGGACCAGCTCTATAATTTTTAATTTAGAAGTTATGGAGCTTAGTCCATAACCACAACTGGACCTAGAATTACTTTGCAGGCTATTTTGATCCACTCTAAATAACCTATGACATTATTTAGTCTGTAGCTCAAAATTTCTAGAATTTCTTCGAATCTCCAAGGTGTCTGGGGGTGGGGGTGGGGTCCTCCCAGATTCCTCACCTGAGTTAGAAATTCCCTGCTACAAATGAGCAGAGTGAGGCTTTGAGGTAGAACAAAAATACACCGATCAGGTAATATATAAAATGCTTATATGCATAATAACAGGAAGGGGGTGGATATAATGCTTGAGGGAGCTGGGGTTGGGCATAGGAAACTCATTAAAATATGGTGGTGACACTGTTTGTAGCAATTATAGGCTGCTTAATAATGGGTCACTTGCCCTAGACCATATGGCAGCTATAGCCACATCTGTGAAAGACTGTGATTGCTCTGATAAAATGAGTACTATCCTATCCGGGAGTGACCATTTGGACAGAGAAACATCCCTGAGGCTTTGGTCAGAGGATCACGTCAATGTGGAGTTCCTTAAGAAGAAGAAAGGCATTCTTACAATAAGATAATAGCAATTTAAATCCATTTAATTTGCATATGTAAATAGGTTCAGTTGCATTTCTTTGTCTTGCTTTTACTCAGGACTACAACAAAGAAAGTTTTTTGATTGTGACTACAATTTAACTTCCACCTTGGGTGGGAACTGGAATTAAAATCTCCTAATAAGAAGGTTTTCAATCTTATAACAATTTTCAAGGATGGGTGAATAAAAATATTAAATATATTTTTCTCGATGTATTTGGCTTTCTTGGCATTTTAAGAAAAATGATTTTCATTCTCAGTATTGGAGATATACCTTTATTCTTGGGATATGTACTTTTGACCCCAGCTAAATATTGAAAAAAAAAAAAAAAACTCTAAAGAAAGTAAAATAAAGTAAAAAGTTTCTGTGTGTTGTAACCAATTTTTTTTTCCTTTGCAATGACAGTACAGTAAATGAGGTTGTATCTATCTTTGCTGATGATTTATTTGCTATTCTTCCTGTCCTCCCCAATTTCCCTCCTTTCTACAAAGAATCTTAAAAAATATTTCTTTTTATTTCATTTTATATACTCTAAATTCTTTTAATTCCCCATTTTTGCTATCAAATGTTTCAAACATGTAGAAACAAGGCAGCTTGAATCTTCTAAGTGGTAATAAAAATAAATGTTCCATTGAATACATGCAAATTAATGAATAAGCTTCCACTGAGACTTCATTTCCTTCTTAATGTTGCCAAAAGCTTGGTCCCTGATGCCACTGATGCCTCCAATAATGAGGACATGGTTTTGAGAAAAAGGAAAAAGAAGGTTTATTGCTTTGCTAGCAAAGGATAACACAGAGGACTCCTGTCCCAAAGGCTAAGAATCTGCCCATCAGCCAGAACAGGGGGCTATTAAAGAGGTAACTCAAAGGCTACATTCCGTGTGTTCTCAGTCTTGAATTGTAATTCACTTGTTAATTTGGGAGAGAGTCATTTCTGAGATCTTCTGGTACTGTCCCCAAAGTCTAGATGATTTCTTTCCTATGGTGGGTGTGTACTTAAGGACAGATAATTCTGCCTAGGATAGGGAAGAAAGGTAATCAATCCTGTTTCTCTTGAGATGAGGGAGTGGGAGAGATTAGGAAGGAGCAAGGAGAGAGGAAGAAGAAGAAACATGTCCATTTTAAAAATAAGTTGCAGATGCAGTGGCAGAGCAGCAAGGGTTATATTCAAAGCATAAAGTGGACCACTGTTACATTAGGAGCTCTATCTCATCAAGTTTCCTAATTTTAATTTAAAATGTATATGCCAATGACACTCAGATGTATAAAATCCTGGTCAACAGCTTTATCCTCAGCCCTAAACTCTAGTCTCAACCATCAATACTAATACTAATACCCAAAATTTAACCTTTTGATTCTCTCAGTGCAACAGTGGTGTTTTGTGTCCTGGTGATCTTGCAGGTGTCAGAATTATTCACATAAGCAAAGGCTTGGACCACAGCTAAACAGAAACTTGGTGGATGCCTTGAGTATGGGAGATATGTAACCTGCCATGTCATGAGGCCATCTTGTTCTCATCTCCCTATCGCCCCTGTCATGAATTTTTCATCAACTCTTGGTTGATGAAATTCTGTCAAAATATGGGGCTGTCTTCCAGCCACCCTTAGAACAGGGCTGCAGAAATCACTGTACTGTATTCAAGAATTATTTTCTCAGCCACATGGCATCCCACACTGGTAATGCCATCATCCATACCCTTTTATGTTAGCTCATTATTTAGTTATGTGAGTCAAGGCTCATAGGAAATTGACACCCTTCACCTACTTTTCTTTTCACTATCTACCTAATAAAATGTATAAATCTGAAAGTGGCTCATTGTGACTTTACTAGCAGGATCAGGGGAATCAAGGCCTCATCTTGGCTTTTCTTCTATGTATGACCTTGACAATTCCTACCTTAGCCTACTTTCTTCTCCATGTCAGAAAATTGCCACACCAGCTTTCAAGTTCAAAGTTTGGAGTGGTCTCTGTTCCCTCCCATTTTGCAATTCATGCTCTCCAACATATCCTAAATCTTATTGGCTCAAGTTGATAATGAACCCAGAATCTGACCATTTCACATCATCAATGCAACCCCCTAATGCAGCCTCTCTCACCAAAAAAATTGTGTGAACTTCCTAAGGAGTCTTCCTACATACTTCTCCTGTTTCTTGAGTTTATTCTGCACAGAGCACCCAGGATTCTTCTTTCAATTAATTGTATCAGAGCATGCCATCTTTGCACTGTTCATAGCCTCCATCTTGCCATTCCATCACTTAAAAGTATTTATGTGATTTGGCTCTATCCTTCTGATCTCATATGTTCTCTACTTCTTTTGCCCATCTCCCTCCTCTCCAGAAGTCAAATACCTACCTCAGAATGCTACACAGCAGCACCCCCTGGAAACATTCACCCTCAATGTTAGCATGACCAACCCCTCCACTTTCTCCATGCATTTGCTCAAATATCTCCTTATTAGTAAAGACTTCCTTTTTCGTAGTACAGTAAACACTTTCCCTCCACCCCTTGCATTTATTTTCCTTCTTATCCTGATTTATTTTTCTCTACAGTACCTTTCATGTCATCTAGGATTTATTTTTTGTACAATTGCTATTGCTTCCTCTCAATAGAATGCATGATCCATGAGGCCAAAAACTTCTTTTTTGTTCCCCACTACATCCCCAGCACATAAAACAATGCCTCGTGCCCAGTAGGAGTTAACTAATATTTACTGAAAGAATAGTTGAACCACCAAAAAACAAAAAATGTAAATAAACTCTTCAATTAAACAACAACAGGACCATATATTATGGTATAATTATGAAATTGAGTCAATCCATCTTGGTCTTCTGACTGCACTTTCCTACTTTAAAAGGATGATATCTCAAAGATTCTTTATTATTACATTTTATTTGTTTGTTATTTGTTTGTGGTGCTGGGTATTGGACCCAGAGCCTTGCATAGTTGAGGCAAACAGTCTACCACTGATCTATATCCCCAAACCTAGTTATAACTTCTATATTGACAATTGAATTTCATTAATATTTGATAAGTATTTATAATATCAGGTCAATGTAGTAGGACTAATTATAAAATTCTGAAAAAGAATCCTCTCTGATTTCAGGGAGAACCCAATCTCTTAGGGGAAAACAAGTTCAGATACAAATAGTTTCATTTTAAATTTATTCAACAAACATGTAGTGTTTACTGATGAGAGAGTGGAGTCTTACATGTTATCAACTTCCATAAAGTGCAGACACATGCTGAGCACTCTAAATGGCAGCTGATGTTATGATTGTTCCTAATGAAATAACAATTGAATTGTTCTGACAGGTGAGAAAAGAGTCTTTGTGTGATCTTTTGAGCCAGTCTTCATGGGTTGAACAGAAACTTGCAGGAGGAAAAGAAAGGGGAGATTTTGCAGGTCCAGCAGTCAACCATGCTGCCTGAGGGACACTGGGTGAGCAGGAACAGGGATATAATGGCCCCAGTTGTGGGATAAGTGAAAGTGAGAGAAAAAAAGCAAAGTTCAAATGTTCATGGCTTTTAAGAAAAGTAGGGTGTGGGAATTGGTATTTATTTCTTAATTTACATAGACTAAAAATAAGGGTAAATTTATTTCAGTGGACAATCAGTGTTGTTCACATGATACAAGTGAGAAAATATCATCTTCCTTTAATTTTGTTTCCCTTGAAAATAATGGTTTCAATTAAGTGGCAGGAAAAACTTACAGAATTTAAACTTCAGGAAATAGAATTTTTAAAAAATAAAATCAAAGCATACAAAGGGAAATTGGTGAAATTAAACTATTACCAGATCCTTCTTTTTTTTTCTTCTAGAAGCAGATTTGATAATTAGATTAACTTTCTAATTGGCTATTCAATGCATTTTTTATTATTCCCATTATGTGGTATTCTATTACGAAGAATTGAAAAAGAAATATAAATATTTAATACTAAACAAAATTAAACCAGCATAGTTTCATTTGGAAATAAATACTTATAAAAACCTACAAGCATTCAAAAAAAGGAAAATCTGTCAGAGTTTGTGATAAAATGACAACTACCAGAAGAAAGACTACCTGAAGTCAAATTAGAAAAATGTAGTTAAATAATTGACATTTCCCTGTGAAGAGAAAAATATTAGTTGTGAAGAAGTAAGGAAAAACCAAATGATATCATATTAATAATAGGAAAGACAGGTTCCTTTATAAAAGATGCTGTCACCAGTCACAGAGGTATTTTTACAAAGAGCCAGTTTTTTGCAATGTCTGTTGCAAAACATGGCAATTGATCTCCCCAAATCTCCAGTGGTTGCCTTCAGTAAAGAAAGAGGTCATTTTCCCACATAGTAAACCAGCTGAGTATACTTGTGTCCCCTAACTACAAATCCCAAATTCTCATCTCATTAGGAAGATGGGGCTTACTAAAAATATGTATCAGATGAGAATGTCTTAGGCCTTCAGCTCTCTTGGAATCTATGCTACTATTTTGAGACATGTTAGATGGCCTCATATTTTGCTACCTCTCTTAAGGAATACATTCTAATAGTTTTCAACTTTTAACTTCAGAGACTTATCTGAAATGTTTAACATGATCAGGGACTCCAAGTAAATCTTTTTTTTTTTTTCTTGCTCAGTTGTTAAGAACATAAAAACAAAACTTTAGAACAGCCTCCCTGAATTCTTCACGGTCAGGTACGTTAATTGGTTTCCCTCAATTCCAGCCTCTATGGAGTAGTTTACGTCTAATTTTCCCTAAATTTTTAGCATCATTATTGGTCACTCTAAACTGATTGTAATTTATTTCTTTAAAAAGTGTTGTGGGGGCTGGGATTGTGTCTCAGCAGTAGAGCACTCTCCAAGCACTGGCAAGACCCGGGTTCGATCCTCAGTACCACATAAAAATAAAAGCATGATGTTGTGTCCATCTACACCTAAAAAAAGAAATATTTTAAAAAAAGAAAATGTTGTGAGCTGGGAGTGTAGCTCAATGGTAGAGAGTAGGCCTAACCTTTGGGAGGCCCTGAGTTTGAGCTAGCACCACAAATTTTAAAAAAAATTAAATAATTTTGTATTTCATGTTGCATTGAAGGAACTCAGAAAACTGAACTGCCTAACATGAGCTCTTTAAAAGAGACACTCATCCACAGGAAAAGAATGGCTGTGGATTAGGATAATATGGGGAATCCTGAAATGTTTAATTCCAAATACAATCAGAAATAAGTATACTCTTCATAATTGCACAGTAATTTTTTTTTAAGTTTAAGCGTAATTGCACAGATAAATGCAATTAAATACCCATGGCTTATCAAGACATAGCCATTTAGGTATAGGTTCAGGGGAAGAAAATGGCTCTGAGTCTAGGGAACCCAGGGTATGTTTTTGCTTGCGTGGGTACATGTGCATCTGTGTGCTGTGTACGTGTGCATCTGTGTGCTGCTAACTCCTAAGTCTTGTAGAGGGCCAAGTGACTCTAACAAAACAATATTTTGATGAGTTAAGTGTAAATGAATCAGAAACACAAGGATTAAATTTCCCTTAATGCACATGGATTTAAAAAATTAAAGGAAAAATGCTCGACAAAGCCAATTTTGGCTTTTGCCAAACCCAAGCTTTGGAAAATAGTTGGAGATATTCAATGATCCAATTGAGGAAAACATGGCCCATTTCCCCTCTCCCTTTTATAGAATCTTTATTTGTTCACACACATGGTACCGGAAAAGTCCACGCAGACATTTCTATTGGAGACGACGCCTGATTCTAAACAAGACTTTTCTGAGAAAATCCCTTGTTTATTCGTGGCTTTGCCAGGCTTTTGCATTTATGGTACATAATTAGTCAGGGAATCTTCTGAAGAAGTATGGCTCTTCCTCAGCCTTCAGCAGAGAAAGGGCATCCACTTCTGCCTGTGTGCTAGTGTCTGTCCGTCTCTACATCATAAATATATTTCCAAAGGATTCTCAATGGAAAGTATCTTCTCTTAATTTTCTCCAGATGTTGTTCTTAGTAGGGATGATTTTTCTGACTGAGTGTCTCCTAAATCCTGCTGGGTAATTCAGCACATGGTCATGGTTAACACAAGCGTGTGACGAATCCCAGATGTGGAAGTAATCAAAGTGATCTACAGATTTAAGGCAAAACTCTGGGGAACAAATGAGGGATATTGTGAGGTCAGAGCAATTAATGAGGGTCACACTGGAAGGTTTGGAAGTTGTTGGATAGAGGAGGGAGAGAGAACAGGGGGTGAGGGGTGGAGAATGGAAATCCCTCATATTTTAGAATTTTCTGCTTGCCTCAGAGGATAGGGATAGGTGAAAGTGGAGGAATATAAAAAAAAATCTTTACAATTATTATTATGAGAGTAGGTACTTTTTCTTCTATATGTGCTCTGAAGGCAACAGATGACTAATTCTCTATCCCCATCTATAAAATAGTGCCAGGTGTGATTGAAACATACTGAGTCAGAGACAGATAGAATACAAAGAAGCAGGCTATAGAAAGTTAATAAAAATAAAATCTGGCTTACACATGGTAGAGAAAAATCCAGCAGGACAGTCTATAGGTAGTGTGGTATGGCAGAAAGTGGATTTGACTCGGAAAAACCCTGTATGCAAATGCCAACAGTATCAATTGCTGGAGATAAAGGAAAAAGTCCTCCTCCACCAACACCCGGCTTTTTTATTTTTTTAATTTGTCAAATGATGGTAATACCTCATATCTTAGAGGTTTGCATTAAAGAGAAAGAGTTTTATTTTAAATATTTTATTGGCAAAAGTATCAGAATATTTTACTTAGGGGACTTTACTGAGGAGAAATGAAGTTGTCGTGAGTATATTATTTAATTCTTTCCTTTTCAAAGAAACGTCGTGTTTTTTGGTTACAGAAGTAGCATACAATGCCATGCATTCATTCAATGCAAGCAATATCAAATTATACAAAGAACATAAATAGACTCCCCCTTTATAATTATCTCTTACTGCCTTGGTAAACAAAATTGTTTGATTTGTCTTCTTCCACACTCTTCCCTCTATATTTATGCAAATATATGCACAAATAAGATTTTCTTTGAAAAGGAAAATGGGATGATATTACATATAAATATATGATTCTACAACTTACTTATCTTTCACTTAATATAATAACAGTGAAAGATATTTTAATTTTTTCCCAATGTTTAAGAATCATATATTGTTTGTAAACTTAAATGCAAACATCTGAATTCCAGCAATGGTTTAATATTATTTCTCATCAAATCAATAGATCAAGGCAGATAAACCCTATGACCACTTTGAAAGATATAAAAAAACTCTTTTAATAGAATTTAACATTCATTTATAATTTTAAAATATTTCATTATAAACTATGAACAGAAGAGTATTTTGTTAACATGGTAAAACATATCTACATAAAAACAATAGCCAACCTCACGTGGAATTCGAAAAACAATAAGGCAAATCTCAGTACACAAGAAAGAAAATTGTAATTCTTGATATTACCACTCCAAAATTTTTCTGAAAATCACTCTAAAATACAATGAGAAAAAAATGAAATTATTCATAAATAAAAGCATGTGAAATACAACACAATACTTCAAAACATCAGCTAAAAACTATTTCAATAAATAGAGAATTCAGCAAACTGGTTAATTATAAAAATATGTCAAAATCTTTGTGATTTTTATTTATAGCTGGTATAATGAAAAAGCATGTGTGTGTGTGTGTGTGTGAGAGAGAGAGAGAGAGAGAGAGAGAGAGAGAGAAAGAAAGAGAGAGAAGGTAATATTAGCAACAGTATTAAAAAGTCAAAATTTTTGTGGCTAAATTTAAGAAAAATATAGTTTGCTTTTGGAAGTAAAATATATTTATTAAAATGTATGCTAAATACTTTTTCTTAAAGATAGTATTAATAAATGAAGAGATATACTATGATATTACATAGAATGAATTAGTACTGGAAACATCTTGGTTCTTTTTTCCTAAGTAATGTATAAATTAATAAAATTACTGTTAAATTTGTCTGAATTTTTTTTAACTTAATTTCCTCAAACCATTGATGAATAAATTGCTAAGGATAATGAAGGCAATTTACAAAAAAGGAAGACTGACATATGTTAAAAGAATGTTGAAAACTGTTTTGAAAATTATGGCTAATGTATAAAGAAAAGCAATGTCTTTTAACATAAGCCATAATTTTTAAAACAGTCTTCAATATTGTATCAATGCAGATAAATACAGAAATTAATGGCTCAAAAACAGACCAATATATGCAGTACTGTGTTAAATGATGAGTGTTTTAGTTTGTCCCAGGCTTTTGCAACAAAGCATGTCGCCCTGTAATTTATATACAACAGGTATTTATTTCTCACAACTGTGGTGGTTTAGAAGTCCAGGATCAAGTCCCCAGCAGATTTGGTGCCTGTTTCTTAGACAGCAACTTCTTGCTGCAAACTCACAGTGTGCAAGGTGCAAACAGACCTCCATCTCTTTTATTAGTGTATTAACCCCATTATTGAGAGAAGAGCCCTCATGCCCTTAATCTCCTCCCAAGGCCTACCTCCTAATATCATCACCACAGGGGCTAGGTTTCATCACATGGATTTTGGAAATGGCAAATGGTATTTAGCAAATGGCATTTCTTGGCAACTTGGGAACTTCCTAAAGTTTACTCAATAGTTGTTTGCATAAGAGGAAGTAAATAAAGAAATTAGGAGCAAGAAAAGGAAGAAAGGGAGAAATAGAGAGAGAAGGAGGGAAGGAGAAAAAATAACAGGAAGAAATAAAAGTGCTTGACTTAAACATTAACCTCAGAGTAAGCTAAAGATGCATTCAGGTCTTTACTACAAGTTTCCTATGTAGGAAAAATTAGTCACAAATAAATATTTGCAACAAAATTGATGGTGGGTGAATTTTATTTGTCATTTCTGTCCTTGAATTCTAGAATCTGGCCATAGTGAGCCTTTTCCTGACATCAAATGTTTTACACAATTGTAGAACAAAAAGTAGGCAAATACGCAATCCACAAATCTGAAAAGTAATGTTTTTCCCTGGGTATCTAGGAAGAATGAAGCAAAATTGAATTGAGAAAAAACAGGAAATTTTGTGCGTCCTCACAACTGTCCTCTCTTCTAGGAAAGTGCCATATCTTTCTGAAGGATATTGTTTCTGTGATATTATAAATGTTTTGCAGAGGCCTGTCCCCAAAACTCTTACTTTTCTTTCTCAGAAATTTGTAGACACACAAAAAGATTTGCTTACAAAAATATATGTAGCCATTATGCTGAAAAGATCAGTAATAGATGGTGATAGGATTTTTCCTTTTAATGTGAGTACATCCAGAGAATAAAATAATATGCTCTCATTTAAAATGATGTCCTAATAAAGGAATCAAATCCAGTCTTCTGCCTGTTTTCATAAATAATACTGTATTGAAATGAAATAACTCATGCAACCCATTTATTTTCTTTGGTTGTTTTCTTCCAAGAACAACTGAATAGAGTAGTTGTGACAGCCCTTGTGACTAATAAAAGACAAAAATATTTATTATGGTTGCATTTATGGAAAAAGATGACCATCTTATGGTAGAATATTTGGTGTTTAGGTAAATATTTATAATTTCTTAATACATTTGTTAAGGTAGAATACCAAATAGATAAAAAGCATAATGAAAATTTAAATATATATTCAAGGTACACATTCTGTTATCTAACTATAGTCTTCTATATATGCATATATCCTACCAGAAGTCCACCAATGAAATGTTATTTTGAGGTGTTGGGAGTCTTTTTTTAAATGTCAATTTCAGAATTACTTTAAATTATTTTTCAGAGTTTATGCAAACCTCCCCCCATTCTCCTTCAACATACACACAGTGTCAGCTGCAGGAGTTAATGATGAGCATCAATCTTGTAGGGAGGGGTCTCAGAGGATGCACAAAATTTCCTTTTTTTTTTCTCAATTTAATTTTGCTTCATTCTTCTTAGGTACCCAGGGAAAAACATTACTTTTCAGATTTGTGGATTGTGTATTTGCCTACCTTTTGGAAATTCAGCTGCTCCAGTATTTCTGGGAGTTAATTTGGCAGCATACATTTTTCAAAGTTCATAAGGAGAAAGAGAAAACTATATTTGGTTGCCATGGGAACTGGTAGGACCACAAATCTTGGGCGCCTCAATTAGTTTTACCTTGGGGCCATTAAACAGAAGTCATCTTCCCACAACAAGGTGATGGAAAAACTAATTCTATCCTCTTTCACTACCAAAATCTGAAGAAGACTGTTTCAAAGTTGGCACCTACCTTCCTACTGTTATTTAAAAAGGGAAAGATTAATGAACCTATCTCACAGCTAGTAAATTCTTATTAAGTAAACAGTGAATTGAGCATCTAAATATAAGCTTCTTTTTTCACTCAGGAATGGAAGTCTTTTAAGTTTTTCAATGTATTAATGTTTTATGTTTGCATGAAAATCTTACATCCCCAAACAGTCTGCATTTCTGAAGCTCTTTTGTCTTTTTTTTTAATGTTAAGTTGAATTTGGCAACTACTTAATAACATGCAGAATAAAATAATAATGACACTTGTAGGGACAAGTGCATGGAGTACTGTATACATGGCATACATTAAGGGCGTCTGAGTGGCAAACCACTCCCCCGTGCTAGGCGTGTGAGTGGCAAACCTGTAGGCACAGCCCTGGGTGTGAGGCCACATGTTGCAGTCCCTGTGCTTGCTCCATGCCTTCATTGGTCGCTGTAGGGACAGTTGGCCAGCAATTATATTGGTGGCTGCTTATAATCTGCTCAGCTACTCCTTGAGTATATACACATGGTAACTGCGAAATTAGTCCTGCTTCCTGCTTGGTCTCTGGAGGTCTTGATTAGCGACTCCGCAGCCACAGTCTCCTCTATCCTGTTCTGTGGACCTCCTCGCTGGACGAGAAAGAGCCCACACAGACACTTGCCTTGTCACACAGCAGAATGTGAGAAGATTAGGAAAGGCTGTAGTCTTTTCTTCTCAGGAAAATAGAGGTAAACCCTACTTTCAGGAAATGAATGGAGTTCTGCAATTTCTGAAGCTTTACAGTGATTTTTCCAGTAAGTCCATCTTCACCTAGCTAAAAGAGAAAATTCCAGGGAAGGTGACATCAACTTAAAGAATCAAAGAATTTTGGAGCTGAAAAAGAGGCTACCATGTGATCTAATCCTGCATTTTGCAGAAGGGGAGATTGATTCCCAGAAAGGTGACATGAATTGCTAAACATCACTCAATGGACAAGTGACAGGGTGAGCTCTTGAACATGAGCCTGTATTTCTGTATTTACTGCGTCTTAAACCGGCCTTCTCCTCTCCCCTCTGGCTCACCCCTGCTCTGTGTTACTGCCAGAATAATCGCAATGTGGCAATCTTTATTTCATTTAATTCTTACTACAGCATTTTAGGATACTATTTCTTCTTTCACAGATAAAGAAACCGAGCCCCAGGGAGGTGAAGTACCTTGGACATAATCTGAAAGCCAATTCTACTTAACTCTGAAGTCTATGATCCCAGCTATTCCAGTGGGCTACAAATAATGCTTTCATGTCTACTTCTCTACTTGCCTGTTATCAGCCCACTGGGTTATCTGGAATGATTTTCTAAAGGTACAAACCTCTAAAACCCTCTGTGTTTTGGAAGAGAAATTTATTTTCTACCTTTTAATCCTTTCTGGCCTACATATTTTGTAGGGTACGTGGGGCTATTTTCATTTATACCTAGGGAGTTTATTCATTCATTGACATATATTCCATTCAGATTCTTACAACTTCTTTTACTAAGTGTATGTTACATATCATGGAATTTAAATGTATCATCTCTAATCTGTACAGCAACCCTGAAAGACAGATGATGTCATTTGCTTCTTTTGTGTCTTTCTTTTCCCAAATACTGAGCTCAGTTACAAGTGTCTGATAGAGGCTCAATATCACATGATGGATTTAATTGAATTGGCACCAGTATCCCTGGAGACCAAAGAGCACTTGCATAACTTTCAAATCCCTGGGTCCCACCATTAATCACTGGCTTCCCTGTCTACAGAACAGGAGAACCAAAGTCCAGCCAGAATGTGTAAAGTGCCATCTCCAAGCAGCAGGGTGCAATCTCTACCCGATTCCCGCTGGGTGTTGTTTAGAAGGCTGTGGAATCTTGTCACCGACACTGTGGAGCCAACACTCTTCCCCCTCAGGGTCTGAAATATGTGGTTTCCTCTTGTGCACTGGTCTCCTACTCAGAGACAGCCTTGCTTCTGACAGCCTCCCTTTGGAAATAGACAGGGTTGGAGCCTGCCTGCTGTGCTTGGAATCGATGTGACTCCAGCCCAAAAATGAGATGCAAAATCTTTTTTTATAGCCAGCTTCAGAGAAGTGAATAGGATAGCAGGGAGGAGGCAGAGAAAAACTGGGAAGAAAGTTTACATGTTGAAAGGTGAACAAGATGTAAATAACTTTGTTTACAAAGGATTTGGGGAAAGCTATTTCCCTGCAAACCTTGAAACCAGAAAGCAGAGGCCTCTGAGAGTACCTGGCCCCTGTTGTTCTATTAATTTTCCCTTCAGTCTTTTGCTTAAGACAATGACATACAAAACAATATGAAGGCTTAGGGCTCTGTCAGGCTTGCTTGTGTCATAAGAAAACAATGTGCTCAGAGAACACACAGTACTAGACCCTTAAAAGGATTTTTCTTTTTTTTTTTTCCTCTCTCTGGAAAGATGCTTCCCTTATTCTGAGAGGCATGATCTATGGCTGTTTTGGTTACTGTTGTTTGTAGTCTTACTTTAATGAAAACAAAACTTTAATAAAGTATATCATCATTCTGACCATATCATCCTCATTCTACCTAAAAGAAGAATTGAGACTACATCTGTCCTGGGTGATTTCTAAACACTGTACAAGGTAAATAAAAATGAGCCTTGTCCCGTTCAATGGAAACTAAGGTAATAATGCATATAAAATCAGCTAGCACAATGTGTGGCACTAATACTTGGTTTCTCAAGATCTGTTACTGCATCCCTTCCTGCTATGGAGCTGTTTCTAACCTAAGACAAGGAACTGACATTGAAACAGATGAGCGCCCCCCCCCCCACAAAGCCCATGAATGGAACACTAAGCCAAAGTAATAAGTGTTGCAGTTACATTATATCTAAGCAAAAGAACATCTTAGAGAATAGAAACAGCTGAAAAGCTAACACCTATTGAGGCAGGACAAGATTGTATAAAAGTAAGTAATCATTTTATTTGGCCTGAAAGTTTCCTGGAAAGACTTGGATTCAGAAACTAGGAGCTGGAGAAATATAATGAAACAAGCCAGAAGGGGAGAAATGTGGTTAAACAGAAGTTCATACAGAGGTCCATTATGGGTTCTGGAGATCCACAAAAAGAATGTGAGTGAGAATTTTTCTAGAGAAGATATTGTACCTTCCCTTAATTCTTCAGAATAACCAACAAATGAATGGAAGAGTGGAAAAATCATGAAGACTTCAAGATGATATGACACATGAATGAATTTGTATAGACTTTGAATGGTTAGATAAACTAGTATGATTTGGAGAAAGGTGGTAACACTTGCTTTTACACAAGATCTTTCTGTTTGCAAAATTATGTTGTACCTCCTAGCTAAAGTTAAGTTGATGTTGGCACAATTATCTGACATCATCTAAATTATCCAGAAATGTCTTGAAAAATATAAATTCAGTAGTTTCTCCTTTATCAAAATTAGCAAAGCTGGCTGTTTAACTCACTGATTTTCTCGATTCTTGATTTTCTTTCATTTCTACATTGAAAACATTCCTTCAAAGGTCCCTGTATCTGCCATTTGGGAGGAATCAGAGACTGTTGGATATAGAGTCCCTGAACAAGAAGCAAAGAGCACCATGAACAGCATAAATCTATAGATCAAGGGGCCATGATGTGTCAGGCCATAGAAGAGAGGAACGTAGCAGTGGAAAGAAGCGCAGTGAGAGTAAGAAACCACCTTAGAGCTATTGAAGGAGGGACTCTCTACTCCAGAGAACGAGAGCATGGGAGATGGCCCAGTGACTAAGATTTGTTCTTATTTCTCAAGAGTTATTAATTAATTTGTCCTAGGACATCAAATATGAGAGTTCATCTTTTTTTCAGTATTCCTATTTTGCATTGTTGTGATCTCTTTTCTACTGATTTATCTTTTTTTGTATTATTTGCTCTTTTTAGATGTATATGACAGTAGGGTATAATAATTTTGACATATTATGCATACATGGAGTATAACTTATTCTAATTCGAACCCATTCTTGTGGTTGAACATGATGTGGAGTTATACTGGTTGTATATTCATATATGAACACAGGAAAGTTTTGTCTGATTCATGCTACTGTCTTTCCTATTCCCTTCCCTTCTAATCCACTGAATTTCTATTCTTTCCTTCCCCCCTGATTTATCTTAGTGTGCCGCAGTCTGGCTGGGCACAAACCATGAGCCACTGAAGCAGGAACAAACTTTATTTTTGAACTCCACCAAAACACTTCACACACACTCCCTGGGAATTCTCCCAAATGCCATGCGGCTTGTCCAGGAACCAGCCACCGGAAATATCTCCTCCGGAAATCCCTCCTCCTGCACTTCCCCAACCAATGGGAACTCTCCAGGAATCCCCGGGAATCCCCATGAGAACTCCAAAGTAGTGTGAGAACTCCAAAGTAGCGGCCGAGGTGGATAGTAATGCCTCGCCTGTCAACCAATACTATTGGCAAAATGCCAGGGGCCATTCTGACTCGGCTGTGGCTCTCAGCATTAGTGAAGCTTTATTTAGTGAATGTTAGAAAAAGGGAGACAAGAAAAATCAGTCTATAGTGTTCTCTGTTGTTGTTCAGTAAAGCTTAGCAATAATGGCATATAAAAGTTTTATAGGTGTTCACTGAACCAGAATCAATCAACCAACATATTTAGAATGAACGTTATATAATTAGGAAAAAAACCCTATCTTAAAATCATTTTGAAATCCTTAAAATCTTATCAAGGTGACAAACATGTAAGAATAGGGGGCTGGGAACGTAGTTCATAGGTAGGACACTTTTCTAGCATGCTTGAGGCCCTGGGTTTGATTCTTAGCACTGGGGGAAAAATAATTCTTCATTAATTATTAAAATAACTGCAAGAGAAAAAAAGTGTTCATAATGAGTAAAATATAAGAGAAGAGGATAACTAACAATTGCAAGGGACCTGGATCCAGCTCAGTGGTATAATGCTTTCCTAGCAGGCACTAGGATGGTTCTGGGTTCAATCCTTAGCACTGCCAAAAAAATAGAATTGCATTTGTAAGATAAGTAAGAAAAAAGCAATTGGAAGCACTCTCTTTCTTAGAGAAGGCTTCTGAGTGAAGATAGAGCACAACAGAGCCTCATCTAATTGGTAGCCCAGGGAGGAATGAGCAAAAGTTGGTATATCGTGGCTATGTGAACAGGGACAGGTGTGGGGACAGGAAGGTGTGGGCTCTGGAGGGAAGAAGCAAAGCTGTTCAGAGTCATAGGGAATAGAAAATGAAGAATCTTGACATCTGGATGCAAGCTAATGGGGTAGCCATTGTGTACCTAATTTTTCCTAGGAGATTGTGCTGATGAATCAGATATAGAATACAAATAAAAGCCAAGTGCAATGACACTCACACTTTTAATCCCAGGAGCTCAGGAGGCTCAGGCAGGAGAATTGAAAGTCAGCCTCACAAACTTAGGGAGGCTCAGAGCAACTTAGCAAGACCCTGTCTCAAAATATAAAATACAAAGAGTTAGGGATGTGGCCCAGTGTTTAAGTGCCCCTGGGCTCAATCCCCAATACCAAACACAAAAGAAAAAAAAAGGATACAAATAAAGAAAGGTGGAAAACAAGACTCCAGAGTGGAATGAGAAGGCAATACTTGAGGACTGAAATTATGAGAACTTGCCTGCACAGATATGTAGAGAAGGCTGCTGAGAAAAGCTTCAGTTGCTGAAGATAACAGTGCATATATTGTATATACTTCATGAAATGGGAATTCTAATAGCATCTAACTATTATTTATTTTAAATCTGGGATTTGGCCATGCCTGCATTTTAATCATGCAAAACATTTAATTGGTTGGCTAAGAGAAGGCATTGTTATTGTTAGTTTTGTAGCCAGTAATTTATTTTAAAACTGTGAGTAGAATTTCTGTGTTCTGTTGCTTCTGGTTTAATGCAAAGAATGTGCTCTTTAACTTTCCTCAGTAGGAAGGGCAAAAAGGGAGACAGAGAGGAGACTGATAGTTGTTTATTTTAAATCCTGAAGTTCAGCAAACTAAGGCTGGTGCCTTCATGATCAATGTTTTTAGAAAGCCTGTCTGGGAAGGAATGGAATGGAGATTTTGCCTTTTAAAATCCTCTTTGCCTTTTGTTGACTTTATTCAGGACTCTAACAAATGAAGACACATGATGGTTTTCTTGTATGTCTATTCAAATATTTTAAAAAAAAACTTGAAAAAAAAATAAAGAAGCAGGATTTTTCTTCCTGATAAATTCTTCCTCCTGAAATATAATTAATTGCTTTCACTCAGTGGATTTTTCTGATCCTGGGAACACAATTCACTTTTGACGTGGAGATGGGAAATATGCTGTTGGATAGAAGATCCTGGATAGAAGACCTGAATTTGCTACTATATATGTGACAACTTACACCAGTTCTCCCTGTTGGATATCATCCTCTCTCAGACTTTCATCAAAGACTTTCACTCCATGGCACTGACCTTGAATGAGGCTCCTGGATCTGCAAAGGACATGAAACCAGATTTTTGTGCAATAGTCCTGAGAGAAAAAGTAGGGTGTGTAGGTATCACATCCTTGTTGCTATGTGTTTATAACGGGTGATTTGAAGGTTTAAATTTAAATCCAGATATTTGTATGTACATTCTGATTCATTGTTGTTACTATTAATTATTTTCATTCTGGAAAGTTGTCAATGATCTTCCAGGGAACAAGGGATGAATTCTTGTTAAACCCCATGTCCATCAGCTATAGCACTGAGCTCCCCAAGACTTTACCAACCAATGTTCAGAGTGCCAAGAAGGATTCATTTTTAAGGTCTGTCATGCCACAGCAGTTTTAGTTTTATTTTCAGTTTGCATGTTTGTTAGGAAGCAGGGTTACTAAATTAGAATTCTTTTTAATTGAACATTCACTGTATCCTTTCTATTACAGTCTTTCCTTTCTTTCTTCATAGAACTTGTTCACTCTTGCTTTATTGATAACTCATCTGAAGTGCCTTGTCCTGATAATGTGTCACATCTTTTATAAACTAATTTAAAACTACCCCTTTCTAATAATTCTAGAATGGTCATTTCCTTAATACTTACTTCAGTGTGGAGTTTCAAAGATTAGTATGAGTTCCTCTGGAGATTAGGGTATTGCAAGAAAGACCCGTTTCAATTTTTTAAATTATTTTTTTTTATTTTTAAATATTTTTAAATTGTTGATGGACATTTGTTTTATTCATTTATTCATATGCAGTGCTGAGAATCAAATCCAGTGTCTCACACATGCTAGACAAGTGTTCTACCTTTTATTTATTTTTGATTAACATGTATTAATTGAACATATTAATGGTGTTCAGTGTGATGTTTTCAACACGTGCATACAGCATTCACTGATCAAGCACAACTTCCTCTCTAAGGAACAAAAAGTCCTGGCAAAGACCCTGGAATGGAAAAGTGCATGTTGTGCTAATGTGGTCCAGACAGAATTGGTTGATTATGAAAGCTGGGAGATAAGTTCCAAGGATACTAGCAAAGATTCTATATACTGAGTTAAGGACTTTGTCCCACAAGGCAGGGAGGGAGCCAGTTGATGCTTTTCACAAGGTATTCAGATCTTTATTTTTGTGGCTGAAAATTCTGCCTTCTGCCAAAATTATATTATAGGCAATATAATTGATCACCTAGTTTGGATAGTAATAATAGCTCTTGTTAATCCTGTCAATTTTTTCCCACTTGTGTTCAAGGAAACTTCATCAAATAAACTCTGGTTTTATCCAAGTCTCTTGTAAATTGATCCTTTGTACCAACCTGAAAGATCCTCAGAATTTTAGGGAATTTTAGTGTTCCATCTTCTCCTCTTTAGTGTTCTGGTTGGAAGGCAACATACCAGATCTGATGTCAGACTGAACTTAGAAAGCAGGAAATCAATTATGAGGAACTAAAATAAGATATGCTTGAGATTGGACATCAATTTAAAATATACATAATTCATATTATATATATGTATGTATTTTATATAAATAAACATATATAACATCCATACAATAGTGTATATGTATACATATACATATATAGACATTATGACTATAAAGTTGTATACGTAAAGCTGTATGTACCACTATCAAATCTTTCTTTGTATTCTATTCACATATTTACCCATCCATTTACTAACTCACATATTAAGACAAAAGTTATAAGAACTGATCATCTTCTAGGCAAATGTTAGGTGCAAGTGAGGTTTCAGACTGGAATAAGTCACAGGATTTGCTATGCATATTGTAATTGGGCTTATAAGTGGTCTGAGAAGTTCCACACTGAGTAGTAATTAAAGAATGAGGTACTAGCCAGTGGAAAGCCAGCCTCAGCAACTTAGAGAGGCCCTGAGCAACTTAGCAAGACCCTGTCTCAAGATTTAAAATATTAAATAAAAATAAAAAGGGCTAGAGATGTGGCTCAGAGGTTATCAACCCTGGGTTCAATCCCCAGTACAAAAATTAAAAATGAGGTGCATTACAAGAAAAAACGTTGTTGAAGAAGTATAAAACAGCAGTCCTAATTTAGTCTCAGAGGTTCAGAAAAAAATTCCTAGATACACTGAGTAAAATAAGCCAATCCCCCAAAACCAAAGGCTGAATGTTTTCTCTGATATGCGGATGCTAATTCACAATGGTGATGGTGGGGGGTAGGGAAGAATAGAGTTACTTTAGATTAGAAGGAGGTGAATGAAGGAAGGAGAGGGGGTATAGAGGTAGAAAGTACAGTAGAATGAATCAGACATTATTACCCAATGTACATATATAACTATAAGACCAGCAGGATTCTACATCATGTATAACCAGAAAAAAGAGAAATTATACTCCATTATATATGATGTATCAAAGTGCATTCTACTGTCATATACAACTAATTTTAAAAATGTAAAAAGTAAAGTGTTAGAATTGAAAGATGAGTGAGCATTAGGTAAAAAAGCTACAAAGGGTCTGAAGTGAATGTCTTTCTAAGTATCTACATTAGTCAGAATACTTGCTGACATCATGTAAAAAATGGTGTCAACTTACTGGCCTTTGCAGCAGCCACCCAGGGGCACAAATCAGCCACAGTAAGTTCATTGGGTGATTGAACTAAGTCCAGTAATTAATATTGCAGGGAGAAAGCAAAGGGATGCAAATATCTGACATCCTTGATTCCTTCCAGATTTATGTCTATGAGAAAGAATAAACTCAGGCAAGGTGAAGCCAAGGAAAATGTGCTGGCCTCTCCTCCTGACAGTCAAGAACTTTGAAACCACTGGCAGCAAGGTTTCATAAAAACATGCAATCCTAGTCTAAACTAAATCCTCAGATACGTTCACAGTGCTATTGATTGAATCCATGGATAAAGGACCCAGAGATATGGATGATTGACTGCATGTATGATTTCCAAACATAAATTATTATATAAAAATGGACAAATATTCACTGATCATTGAAACTCAATGGTTACTGTGCAGCCTGGAGTGACGACAGAGTTGGAATTTTCTTCCAGCGGTACAGTTTATTTGATATATGCCATAATGTATATGGCAGGCATAAAAAATAGGAAAATACTTATATGTGCAAAAAAAGGAAGAATAAATAAGTTATTATAAAGAAACAGAAATAATAATAAAATAACCCAGAAAATAAGAGAGGAGTAAATAGAGAAAAAATAGAATCCTGGGAAAATTCATGGAAAAACAGCATTCATGGCAAAAGAAAAGAAGGAAAGAAATGCATACTGCAAAAAGACAAGACCATAAAGCAGGTTGGCACAATGAGAAGAGAAAGCAAGTCTAAGAGAAATGGAATAAAGCTAGGGAAAAATGGGACTTATGAATGAAAAACTATTGGAACAGAATAATTAGATAAAAATAGGAAAACCAGTAAAAATCATTCAGATCAAAGATTTAGTTACAAGGAGTTTTTAAAATACTGTTATTAACATAATAAACTGCCTTAAAGATGAAAATTAAATATTTTAGTCAAATATTCTTTTGAAAAAAAAAATTTTAAAGAAATTATCTTGAGTCCCACTGATGATGTATCAGGATGAGAAGTTGGGCTTAGTATTGTCATCCACAAACACTGTCACCATTTGACATTGGACTCTCTCAAGGTAAAAATTCCATTAGTTTTTAAATTTTAGCTTGATAATTGGGATAACAAGTGAAGACTGTATTTACTCACCCACGTACATATGTATAAATAACAAACATTTTCAAATATTTGTGCTGGGAAATGTATAGATATTGTCTTATATATTATCTCTGTTAATAACCACAACAGGTTTTGAAGCTCAGAAGGACTAAAGAACTTATCCCAGAACAATAATCTCCCTGGGGCTGGGATTGTGGCTCAGTGGTAGAGTGCTCGCCTAGCACATGCGAGGCCCTGGGCTAGAGAGAGAGAGAGAGAGAGAGAGAGAGAGAAAGAAAGGAAGAAAGAAAGAAAGAAAGAAAGAAAGAAAGAAAGAAAGAAAGAAAGAAAGAAAGAAAGAAAGAAATTTAGAGTTACAAGGAGTTTTTAAAATACTGTTATTAACATAATAAACTGCCTTAAAGATGAAAATAGAAACTGCCTTAAAGATGAAAATAGAATCCTGGGAAAATTCATGGAAAAACAGAGCATTCATGAAAGAAAGAAAGAAAGAAAGAAAGAGTGTCCAACTACAACTAAAAAATAAAAATTAAAAAAAAATGATAATCTCCCTAAATGGTGAGACCAGAATTCAAACCATGGTCTGGTTTAAGTCCAAGTATCTTGCTAGCTCTGTTTCTATTACTTATACTATTATCAGTACCATGCTTACTAGTCTTTCAGGTAAAGTATGAGAAAAAGCTTTATATAAGTGAAAATTGAAATTAATTTTACCAAAATATCAATAATCTCCTCAAGGATAAATTATTCCTTATTTGTCTTGTATTTAATGGTATGAACACAAAACATTCATGTGTCACAGAGGACGAGGGTGAAGGAGGCTGAAGACCACCTTGCCAGAGAGCCCATGGCTATCTCCTCAATGCTTGTTACAGGAGAATATGAAGAAGCAAGACTATGGTAAAGTGAAGGGTAACCCATCCCTCATTTACAAGCTGCACATCCTTTGGTTGCTCTTCAGACCTGAGCATCTCTGTAACTCAAGGATTCAGACATATATGTCAGAAACCATATGTTGATGCAAACACAATTATTCTACCTTTTTAATATCTGATTCCAGACTAAATGCTTTCCTGCCTCTCTTCTTCTGGCTTCCTATCCCTCAGAATGGCTATACCATTTTTTTTTCAGATAAACTTTATTTGTATTTCCTGTTCTAGTGTTTAATTCATCTACACTTTTCCCTGAAATATATTCTAAGACTGCTACACTTCCAATTTCTCAGTGTAATTTTACAAGTTGGACATAACAACATTTTTTTTTTAATTTTCAAGGGAGAAAATAAGGAGATATTGAAGATTTTTGAGTGTATTATGTCATATGTCCTCATTATCCTTAACACCTCAGTCATGGTTAATTCTTTTTGTGTATGGTTTGGGTCAGTTTTTGTGTCACTGTGACCAAAATACCTAATAAGAACAACTTAGAGGAGGAAAAGTTTATTTGGGGCTTATGGTTTCAGAGGTCTCATCCATAGATGGCCAATGCCATTGTTCTGGGCCCAAGATAGTGTAGCACATCATGGGGAAAGGGCCTCAAGGAGGAAAACTGCTTAGCTCATGGCAGGTCAGGAAGCAGAGAGAAGCAGGGTGGTTTGGGGTGCCCCGGAGAAGGTGCATCTTTCCAAGGCACACCCCCAGTGACCCACCTCCTCCAGCCATGCCCCACCTGCCTACAGTTCTACCAAGTCAGTCCATTCAGACTAGGATGGACTGCTTAGGTTACAACTCTTATAATTCAATCATTTTATTTCTGAATATTCCTGAATTATCAGGAGATTTGGGGGGACACCTAATATCCAAACTATGGCATGTACCTAACCTGTAATGATCGAGATATATATATATAAATAATGATATATATATATCATTATTTATATATATATATCATTATTTATATATATATATCATTATTTATATATATATATATATATATATAATGAAAGATGTGAGATGATATATGTATCTCATCTCTTATCCTAATTACACTTGTGAAATATAAGTATCATAAATGAGAAAAGTGAATTTAAATGTCTTGCCCAAAGTCAACCACTTGATGTAGAGTAGAACTAAGACTCATGTTCAGGATGCAAGCCATACAAAAGACCCATCGCCTTGTCTCTATCCAGTCAGTTAGCATCACATCCCACCTCCATTTTCCTCTAACCCACCAGAAGTCCAAGCCTCAGGTCATATACCAGTATATAGACATCCCAACTATACTTTCTCCAACCTGACCCCATCAGCCATCCTCCTGATTTTTCCTTGGTGCCCTGTAGAATGCCCCAGTATTCTTAAACTCTTCTCTGAACCTTCCTTTATTTCCTTCACTAGCTAAAAACTTATTGCCCCTGAGATTCCTGGCTCCTCCATGGATTTTCCAAGAATAGTTGTCTGTGCTTCCACACCCTTAAATACTTCAGCCGCAAGAGATGAGCCCCTTGCTTCTCATTGCCACACCCATTTTGTGCATGTGACTGGGTTACTGAGGATAGAGTGTTTTACTCTGTGGTAAAACTCTCTCACAGAACTACACCCCCAGTTTTATTTATTTATTTATTTATTTGACAAGGTCTTGCTCAATTGTCAAGACTGGCTTCAAATTTGTGATCTTCCTGCCTTAGCCTGCTGAGTAGCTGGCACTATAGACATGTGCCACTTCACCTGGTTCACTTATCTTTTGTCCTTCAAAACCCTAAGTCCCTTGAAACTCAGGTGATCAGAAGTCACCATTCATTCTTTGTGCTATGATGTGTCAACCTCCTGATTAGTGCTGTCAGTCTTGATGAACATTAGAACCTTGTTGTCTTTCTTTCTATTGCTACCATTCTTCTCTTAATTCTTGTTGGCTGATTTATTCTACAATATGGTTTTTTGGTCCATGTCTTCTTCCTTCACCTCAATAATCTCTTCTTTCACTCCACCTTAGCCCTTCTCCCACATTATCATATCCTAGATTTGTTTATCATTTTATAAAATAGTCCACCCCCTTTTTTTCTAGGTGACTTGAACAAATTGTGTAATGCCTCATTCTTCGGATTATTCTGTAAAATGGGCATGTCTGTGGTTCCAAACTTGGAGAGCTGTCATATAGTTTGGATGAGTTCAGAGTGTAACCCTCCTAGTAGATGACCTACAGGTGGGTACTCAGTGACAGTTACTATTATTGTTATTATTATTATTGTTACTACCTGAAAATCCCCATCCTAAATGTCTCATATCTAAATATCACTTTCCATTCATTTCAGGTAACTTACTCTACTTCTTAACCCATACCTAGTCTCCACCCACATGGAGCCCTCTGGCCCATTTTTCTCTAACACAATTTTACTTTCTATCACCCAGAACATGTTCTTCCTCCCCTCTTTACCCAGCTTAGCTTCTGAGACCCAGCACAACAACCTCTTCTTCACAAGCACTCTTTGCTCCAGTTGGTCCTCCTTCCCACGGTCACACTTGCTTAGAATTCCCAAACATTTACTTACTCCATTCTCTCAGAAGAGCAGCTAAAAATAGTCTGATAAGAGTTATACAACCAGGATAACTGTTTACATCTCAAACTTAAGAACCACAGTTAGAAAATAGGCATTTAACAAAGTCATACAATCCTTACACACAGCCCAGTTCCTTCTCTTTCCCTGTCTTCTCACATCTCCAATACCTTGACCTCTGTACCATCAGATGTTGACTGCATCGCATGCTTCACCCAGAGCTTCTTTATTGCTATACCATCCTTAAAAAAAAAAGAGACAGTATCCACACCTGTCATTGCCCCTGTTACAGTGGAATAAATATCCTTCTTCCTGTTTAAGGCCAACCTTTCCTTTCTGTGAACAAGGGAGCCCTCATCCCTTCTCTGAAACCTGTATGCCTACAGTCAACCCTCTGCAACTACTTGATAAGTACAGATGTTCCCACAAACTGTATTTTTCTCATAATTCTACTGAAAATTTAAATGCTACCGACTCAGGCATGTAGATTTGCTGCTATTTTGAAAACTCCCTCAATTATATTGTTTTATATACTTTATTTTATGTCAGCATCTGGCATTATCTTAGCCATTGTTTACACTCTTATTTTCTCTGCATTTGAATAAAAGTAAGCTCCATAAGGGAAAAGGATGCATCTCATTTTGCTGTGACCCCAGGTCCTTAGAGCAGTACCTGGCACATTACAAGTGCACAGTGAACATTTTTTGTATAACTGATCAAAAGTCTGTGTTCTTTCTGCTACAGTAGACTAACTCCCCATTGGAGGTGATCTTAAATGGGGAGGGTGTAGGGGGTTGCTGAATGAGGTTGCCTTTTGCTATATGACAGAGCTTTCTGAGGGAGTGAGTTAGCAAAATGGCTCACAGTTTCTAATGGCATTGTGATGAAAGAGAAAAGAATGGAGTCCATGAAAATAAGATTAGCTGGGGAAAGAGCTCAGATCCCAGAATATTTTACTTACAGATGGGCAGAGCTTACATAGAAATATTGTATGGAAAAAGTATGCGCACATAGTTTTAATTAAAATGAAATTGGATATTTGACTCCTAAGGGAAGTAATAGGGTACTGCAAAGCTGAGTTTTTGATACGATCAACCGAAAAGCTGAAAGCACCATAGTCAATCACATGTTTCAACAGAATGGCCATTGGAATTTTCATTAACAGTATTTATTTCAAATGGCTATAATAGGATGATTGAACCAAAAGATCCCTTTGGACTGAAGTTGGCAGAAAAAGTCTTTTTACCCATATTTGAATTACATAAGTGTCAAAATATGTCATTTGGAATATGATATTTTTCAGCTCATACAAAAATACATTTTGGAGATAATTTTTATAGAATACAAAAATATGTAATTAATTAGCTTTATTCCTAAGTAAGAAAAATAGGGCACATATGTACATTCTGCTGTGACAGCTAAACCCTCTAATTTTACAATCTTATTTAATTCTGCAAGTATAACCATTCTTCATTGTTAAAGATAGATATAATAAAATTGTAGCTGTCAAAGAAGCAAAAAGTAATAATTCACCAATTTTACAAAACATCAAACATCTCACTTAAAAAGTTGTTTTGGAAACTTGTCATTTCTTTTGGTCTGATTCTAAGAAGAGATGTATTTCTAATTCATTTTTAAAAAAATATTTTTAGTTGTAGATGGACACAATCTTTCTTTTATTTATTTATTTTTATGTGATGCCAAAGATAGAACCCAGTGCCTCATACATGTGAGGCAAGCATTCTACCACTGAGCCACAACCCCAACCCTCTAATTCATATTTTTATTCTCAAGATTTTAATGAAGGCTACTTACCAAGAAACACCAGTCAGGGTAATAGAGATAGTGGATAGATAGGAATGTGATCAAGCAAACACCTTAAAATAGTCAGTGTGGAGTATAGGTGGTGGGTGCTTGAGTATTTGTGGTCCAACTATTAGAGTATCTCTTTCTTTAATTTTTTCCTAATAAAACATCACAATCAAATTAGAATCAAACTAGTCAATGTAATATTCCTTATGTAACAGTTTTCCGTTCCGTACAGGTTATCTTTTGTTCAGATGGCATTGAATTATTCAACCAAAAAATTATAAATGATAAAATTCTTAATACATTTTCTAGCCAATGGAAATAAAATTTAATGACATTGGCTTTCCATAATTTTCTGATATTTAAAGAATAAATTGCTTTATGGCTTGTAAAGTTGAAATAGAGTCATACACTTGGAATTGTGTTAATGGTTAAGTGTATACTGCCTTATTTAATGTACACTGCAGCAATGTTGGGTAAAGGGCTCACTCTGTTTTATAGTTGAGGACTTTGTGCTCAGGAATTTGAAGAAAGTTGTCCAACTTCACAGACAGTGGCAGAGTTGGGTTTCAACCCTTGTCTGATCCAAAGTTGTACTATTGTCACTCCTTTACTTTGATGACTTGTTGGATTATTGAAAATGAGTCATGGCCCACGGCTGAACAGAGCTTCCAATCACTCCTGCAAGGTAGGCGGGCCTTCGACCCACCAGCAGAAGAGGAGCAGCTGCCTGCTGAGAGGCAGAGCCGCCCCCTCCCCCTGCGCTGGCAAGGTAGAGGGAACTGTGACCATCCACAGAGCAGGCCCAGCGACCTGCTGAGGGGCAGAGCCGCCCCCCACCCCCAGCGCCTGCCAGGTAGGCGGAACGGTGACCACCGGCAGAAAAGGCCCAGTGGCCCACGGCTGAACAGAGCTTCCAATCACTCCTGTAAGGTAGGCGGGCCTGCAACCCACCAGCAGAAGAGGAGCAGCGGCCTGCTGAGAGGCAGAGCCGCCCCCTCCCCCAGTGCTGGCAAGGTAGAGGGAACTGTGACCATCCACAGAGCAGGCCCAGCGGCCTGCTGAGAGGCAGATCCGCCCCCTCCCCCAGCGCCTGCAAGGTAGACGGAACTGTGACCACCAGCAGAACAGGCCAGACCTGCAACCGATAGACAGAACAGGCCCAGTGGCCTGAGGAAGGGTAGAGCC
>NW_026000016.1:15610176-15619892 GCF_001458135.2 Marmota marmota marmota | reverse complement strand
GCAATATGTAAATCAATGGATGTGTAACTGATGTGATTCTGCAATCTGTGTATGGGGTGAAGGTGGGAGTTCATAACCCACTTGAATCAAAGTGTGGAATATGATATGTCAAGAAATTTGTAATGTTTTGAACAACCCACAATAAAAAATTAAAAAAAAAAAAAAAAAAAAAAGAAAATGAGTCATAATACTCATCTTATTGATTTATTTGTCTTTAGCAAAACACTTACAATTTCCCAATTGTTTTACTATGAAACTATTAAATTCTCCATATAATTTGATACAGAATCTTAGAACTAGTAAATCATCTTCTACAAACGCCCTTAAATAAAATACAATTGGGGTAAGTAATGGATTCAGAACCATATAGTCTCTTAGCAGATATGGGAAAGACTTACCTGGCTCTTCCATTGCATCATAATGTTATTTTAATATAAAATGCAAAATCAGAGGTATAAACTAAATTAATCTGATTGTTTGACTAAGTGCCACATTGAGTCTAAAGTCAGCAAACTGTGTCTTCTGAGATGCCTTGATTTCTCCTGTCAATTTTAATTCCTGGTTTAGTTCATTAATCTAGAATACATTTAGTACAACTTTTGTAAGATTAATCCTTTTACCTCTGACCTTGTTGCTGGCACTGATCCATGCAGAGATGGATAGAGAAAAGCAGAAGAGTAAGCAAATAAATAATGCTTTTTTCATACCACCTTTTCCATTTTGATGGTAAAGGCTATGTCTGACTTGAAGGAGAGAATATCCTAGGAATCAATTATTCAGATTCTAAAGCCATATTGTTTGGATTCAAGTCCTTCTCTGACTTTCACTATACTGTGATATCAGACACCTGTGCTTCAGCTTCCTCATTTTTATATATTGGAGTGGTCGTCAAAAGAGATATATATATATATATATATATATATATATATATATATATATATATATATAAACTTAAAGGAGTGTCTGGCACATGGTAAGATGAAAGTCTTCAATAAAGGTAAGTTACTATTATTCTTATTATATGACTTCATAAATGACATTGAATGGCATAGTAACAAATTGTATTATTTTTAATTAATTCTGTAAATACTTCAGTTTTTCATTAGGGATGAAATGAATTTATATTTCACAAAAGTGCCTGAAGGCAAAGCAATAAGAAATATAACATTAAAAATATTCCACGAGTGCATGGACTTTTTGAAGGATGAGGAAACTTTGGTACTTATTTTAAACAGAGGAAGCTTCTGTTCATCTTGGATAGTTTTTTAAACATTATAAAGAATGAGCATACAACAGTAATATTTGGCCTTTGGGAATTAACTATTCATTTGACTTTCTTATCCTTTCTGCAAAATGAAGACATAGACCATACTATTCTAGAAAGATTCAATGACTCTAAGACAAATGATGAAAATATAATAGAAATGGTTTGGGGGTTCCAATATTGACACATACTGTCAGCACCAGGTTTTGGGTGACTCTTGGCTATCCTGCCTTGCAATTGATGCTTTTGTCTTTTCTGCCCAGCTAATTTCAGATCAGAAACTGTTAATTCATTTACTTGATGAACATTATTAAATATCTTGCCACGTACAAAGCCAAAAGACCTAGAAATTCATAGTGATAAAAGCAAAGTCTTTCTCTCTTTTATAAGATTACACTCTAATTGTGAGGGATATGAATAAATAAACAGCTCAAATAAATATTATGGATTTACAAAAAAGTCTACATGGAATACAATAAGAACACAAAAGAATGAGAAACTGTTTATATTATCAGATGTCATGGCTAAGTAAAATTTTCACAAAGGAAGTAAATATAATCTTGATTTTGTTTATCATTCTATTCCCATCAGTCCTTTTTACAATATTTGGCACTTTTAAAATAAGCAAATAGCCAATAAAACTTTCAAAAGATTATCTTTAAAGATGTACATTATTAAATGCATTTGAATATGAGTTCAGTGCACATGCCCAAACCTTCTTTTTTAGCAGATGCACATATCCCAGGAGCCTGCCAATCGCATTCGTTTTCTGATTTCCACTTCATAACAATGTCGATCACATCACAACAGAACAAATTGCTCATTAAGTTATTGGTTTCTGATATTTCATTTTCCTGATATTGGCCAGCTACCAAAAAACATTTAGAGGACAGATCTGTTAGCAACATCCAGTGAAGGAGTGATTTTATGTCATTCTCGGCAAACTTAGAATGAAGAGAACAACTTCCTCACTGTAAGTGAAATAACTGAAAATATGATTTTTTTAAAAAGCATACTACTAGGTCTTGGATATGTTATGTGATCAGAGGATGTTAACCCAACAATAAAAGTTAAATAAATTATCATGTCCCAAAGGCCAAATGCTAGCACTACATGTTTGCTCCTCAACTCAGTGTAGTCTCTGTTATAGAATTTATATGGTTTATGTTATAAGCATAATGCTTATAAAACCTCTTTATCTCATGAAACAGAGTTAGGAAGTGAGGAACCTAACACTCAGAAAGGCAAAAATGAAGAATTTTCTATAAAAGTCATCATTATCAAGACAACAGATGAATGGAAGAGGAAAAATAAGTTTGGCGATAGAAAGTCAACCTTACTCATGCCTAAGTTCAGATTCATTCCTATTACCTACAACTAGAGTAAATCAAGTTGAGTCTTCCCATTGAGTTTCAAAAATGATTAGAGTAAAAAAAAAAAAGTGAAAGGAAATAAGGGAGAGATCAGAGTTTTGAAAAGATGAAAGCAGACTGTGTTTTGGATACTGCATTTGGAATAAGCCAAGGAGAACAACTTGTAAACCAGGAACTAAGTCCGTAATTTATGGATTTCATTTTATTTCTTTTGAGAGTTGGTACTGGAAGACATGATTTAGTGGGCATCTGGAAGTTAGTTTACCAGAAGGAAATAGGGATTCTTAAGGAGTCTGATAATGAAAGAAAATAGAGTTTGGGTTATTGGAAGGGAAGAACGCTGTGATGGCTTCTTCAGGAAATTGCAATCATCCTTAGATGTATATCTACCATCTTTACTCAGCAGTATGTCTTTACTCTCTATTTTTGTTCAACATTTATCTAGAAGTACTTCAAATGGGCAGATACCTTGATTCTATTGAACCTCATTTTCACAACTCAAATGGTTATTCTAAGTCCTGAAAAAAATCACTGTGATCCAATCATGATAGAAAAGGTGGCTGCTTTTTTGACACAAATCCATTACTTCATTACTGGGGGGATTTCCTGGGTGGTGAGCAGGCTGCCAATCTCTTGCTTCCTTCCTTTCCCATTTCATCTCTGGTGTCCCATGCTTGCTAGCAACAGGGAGTACAGCAGATGGCAGCAAGCAGCTGTTGCACTTTCCAAACTCTGGTCAGCAAATCCTTTCCAACCCAGCACAAGCCTGAAGGAATGAAGTCAAAGATGGTCGTTGATTTGCTAGAGTTCTGTGTTCTCCAACTCTTATTCTCCACCTCTACCTTCCTGCCCTTCCTGGGGCTGAAGAAACACATTTCACAGAAGCACAGTAAACTGGAAACAAGAGGAGGGGAGAAAAGCCTAGGCTTGGCTGTACAGAATGAACTGGACTTGAGCCTAAAGTGACCTAGTGAGGCGAGGCACCCATGTCATGGTTGATCTTCTTTGGCCTTCATGGGCTATTGAGCAATTTCTTGGACCCACATCTGTGAATGCTAATCCAGTCCCAAGTACTTTGCAGCATTATTTCATCCACTTTGTAACTATCAACTTTGCAAGGGCTTCATGTGGGGCTGCAGGTAGCAGAAAAGACCTGGGGGCTGACTGTACTCAGCCCAGAAGCTGAGAGATAAGCCTGGATGTTACTAATTTTGATTTGGCAAACCACATCAGAGCTGTCAAAAAGGCTACATGCTGCTCTGAGCTCCTGCCTTAAACTTGCCCTGTTTAGTTCAGCTCAGAAGCCTGGAATTTGTGAAGGTAAACAACTCTTATCCCATGGATAAACTGGATAATGCAATTTAAAATACAGACGTATATTCTTCAGACAAACATAACTGCCCTGACATTAATGGGGCCATTTATCTTTGTTGAAGTTGGTAAGCCATAAGCACTGCCCATGATGTTGGGATTTGGGGATTTGAGTAGGTTTGGATTTCAAGTGACCAACAGGAACAATGGGTGCGAGATGAGACAGTTTCTCTTATCTTTTTGGGTTGTTAGATAACTTGTCTCCTTTTACTTTGAACTAAGATCTGGATGGTAAATTTCTTATTTTCTGCTTTTCATAATTTAACAAACTGAGAGTCCAGCTTGTTCTTTATAACCAACATATTGTGTTTAGGCCAATCATTCGATTTTGAATCAGATATTACAAACCTAGGTTATCTAAATGTAAATTTTCTACAAGACTGACCCTGTAAGAAATTGGGATTATAAATCCTAATATTAACTCCCTGAGTTCAAAAGGTTTAAAATAACTTCATTCATTACTGAATGGCATTTGTAACCTTTACATGTTCCTTGCTGATTCATTGACTTGAAGGTTTGTGTTTTTGTATGAAATTGGCCTTAACTAACTTAGGTTCTCTCTTCTCAGAAACAGGGCAATCATCTTACTAAGAACTCAGTTGATGGATTTCCAAATTTGGGGTTCATAGAAAGAACACTATACACTTTCAAAGTACGTGTAAAAACACTTTCAAATAGATTTTCAAGTAAAGAAAAGTTAAGGTGTTCACAACTGCTTGAAATTTTAGCAAAAGTTGGAAGTGAGTGAGAACATTTTCTTAAAGTAACTTTCCCTCCTTGCCTCATTAGTGAGATGAGCTATTTGGCTAAGTCTCTGATTTCCCAGCAGGAACATTAACTGATTAGGAAAATGAATGTTCTAGCTAAATGATTGATTTCCTTCTAACCTTCTACACAGATTATGAAATAATAAAAATGTGAACCTATTAGCAAAAAAGCAAAAAATGTCAAGTCATCAAGAGGTTCCCTAGTAGTCTCTCAAAATGTTTTAAAACATTTTGAAGAATTTAACTTTTAAACTTTGAATTTTATCCCAGTCCACTGTCCTCTGGCTGAACTGTTGATAAATCATCTCCCCTGGAGAACTTGGTAGGAAAGCCATGAGTGACCCACGGCTGGTTCCTTTGGCTAAACCAATTATAAATTTGATGAATATTGTCAGGCTGTAGTCTGCCTGATTGGCTTTGTGGTATTGATTTGATCAAAACTGGATATCAGTTAAGGGGACTAGACCTTTGTTTAGTAAATGGAATATAGGAACTCCAATTACCAACTAAAAAGCTCACTGAAGCTTTCAAGAAAATGCTTTGTATACTAAAGGATATGTTGCTTCTATAATTGAATTGAAGTATGGGAACAAATATCCTTTAAAATAAGCCTGAAACTCTTATTTTATGTGAAAATGGGAGGGTAAAAGAAGAGGATTTTCCAGAATCTAACAGCATAAAATTCCCAAACAACATATAATTTTTATGAATTCCTCTGAGCTAAGGAAGTTGAGGATACTTGACAGAGAGTGGGGAAAATGAATATTTTAAAAGCTTCCCAGGAAGAGATAAGAGTTGAGACCAAAAAAAAAAAAAAAGGAAGAAGAAGAAAAGAGAAGAAAAATCCTATAACAACTGGAGTGGGCAGACACTGTTCTGCCAGCACTTAGAAGAGTAAGATGAGAGGCCTGACACTGATTTCTGCTTTTCTGAAAGTCACCCAAACATAGACAGAAATAAAATAAAAAACATGAAATGTGGAACAACATGACCCCTTTACTTTGAATAAGTTAGAGACTAAAAAGAAATGATGGTAGTTTAGGCAAGCAGCAGAGGCCTAAAATTTCAGTACTTTATATAAAAAATAGCGACTGGATGTGTTTGAAGAAAAAGCAATTGCAATTGCAGTGGTTCTTAATCTTTTAGGAGCATGGGGTTGCTTTGAGAATCAGAAAACTATAGATCTTTATCCCAGAAAATAAACACATGATAACATACCAAGAAGTGTAAATACTAAATGTTCTTCGTTGTGAACCTACCCTTAAACTCATGGACATTTTTCTTCTATCTTTATTGCTAGCATTCAAAAACCATTAAGAACTTTGAAAAGTATGACACTATCATGTCACTGTTATGGTTTTACTTAAGATGGTTACCAGGCATAGCACAGAACACTATCTCCCAGCCTCTAAAATATTATTTTCCCAATCATATTTTGCAGTGGGAAGGGTCTACTTGTATGGTTACATTTACAGGCAAGAGAAAAAAAAATAAGAGTGCTCTCAAAGCCAATGAGTTCCAGGGGTTTCAAGATGTTAATCTGAACAGGAAGAGTGCAATGACTTACTACTGCCATTCAGAATAAAAGGAAGAGATTCACATCTCAGATGGGGAATCAGGGATCTAGAGGCAGAGGTACCAAAACTTTATTTGGCAAATATAAAACATATGCTGTGCCTAGAGCACAGATCCAGTTTTTGCTAGATGCAAATTTCATGGCAAAGCAGCAATAGTCTGCTAGAAACATTTAGTTTGTAACTGCTTAAAGGTTTTCTTTTATGATATGCCCTTACCAAAAGCCAGACTTAAGGATTAATCAAAACCTCAGAACAAAACAGTAATGGGCCCTGACATCAGAGCATCGGGGAATCAATATACTTATGCCAGCATCAGCCACCAAAGTCTTGAAAATATAAAATAGGTGAACCCTTCTTTCTCTTATTAATAGAGTTCATGTTGACATATTGGGCTCCTCAATGAAGATCACAAAGGATGTAAAATGATCTGCCGATTCAGTTTAATGTTAGCAGGTAGATTCCCCCACATTCCCTTACCTTAAGTGACCAAATAACAATGTCAAATAGAAATACTGCAGAACAATCCAACCTCCCCTTTCCTCTCCCTCCGTGAGTCTGCTTGACAGAAAGAAGAAGGAAGGAAAAAAAAACTAGTCCTGAGTGTTTACCATTTATAAATGGGTGCATAGATTTCAGAAGAGCTAACATAGAAGATATTTAAGTGACAAGGCATTTTGTAGACATAGATTTCATGTTAAGACTGAGAACAAAAGAGTTACGTCTAGTTCCTTGACACTCTGAAGTTAAAACTTAGGACAAATGCTGATTACAGGTCAGCATGGTAGATCAGGATAGCTGATATTTAATTTCAACAACAACAACACTACAACCCTTTTATTTGGCTGGAAATTAAAGGAAGCATGGCTAAGTCAGGTGTCAGTTCTGATTGCCAACTAAGGTGTTTTTTTTTATCTTTTCTCCTTGTAGCAGCTAATGAAGGGATTAAGTTTGAAGTTAAGAAAACTTAAACAAGTATTAGCATCCACATATCAGAGAGAACATTTGGCCTTTGGTTTTTTGAGACTGGCTTATTTCACTTAGCACGATAGTCTCCAGTTCCCACCACTTACACAATGGGATTAGAAAAGACAGTAGAATGAATCTATTGAATAACTTTCTTATGTTCCTATATGAATTCATGACCCATAAAACTCCACATCATGTACAATCCCAAGAATGGTATCCTCATTAGAATAAGTTGTATTCCATGTATGTATAATATGTCAAAACACACTGTACTATCATGTATATCTAAAAAGAACCAATAAAAGTTAAAAAAAAAAAAACTTTAACAAGTGACATAAATGACCCAAGACCAAGGCATCTAGTTTGAAGTTCAAGTGTGCATAACACCTTCAGAATGAAACAAAATACCACCTCATTTTGTTTCATTCTAATATCTAATATCTTCACTTTGGCACTGAATGTCCTTTGTGTGTAAGAGAGCCCTTATTGATCCTGCCTTTCTTAGAGAGAACAGGAGTGATCTGCACCTGGAGTTTTAGTTGCTTCACAAAACTATAAGAAAATTGAAACTGCTTTTCTTAAAGGTGAGTGAACAATTGGAGTCTCCATCAATGATGCCCTATTTGCAATGAGAGTGACATGTTTGATGATAAAAGACAATTCCTCTAATTCTAGTAAAGATTATTCTAGTAAATGTTTGAGCATGAACAACTTGTTCTGAGTATGATTCCATATATTCATTGTTGGTGACATGTAGCTGGGAGCTCATTTCCACACAATAATCATTACCAACACTTGACTTGATCTGCACATGGGGATTACCTGAGTAAGCCAAATAGCATTCATATTCATCAGTTATGTCCAATAATATAGGATCAAGTTTTTATGTTCAGGCTATAATCAAGACATATTTCTAGAGAATACTTTTTTATTAAACAGGTGTGATATTAACTGAATTAATGAAATAATTAAAGAACCGTATCTTTAAATTTAGGCCCTGATGGGTTGTGGATATAGCTCAGGGGTAGAGCAATTACATAGCATGTGGGAGGCCCTAGATTCCATCTGTACCACTATAATTATTAGTATTAGTAGTAGTAGTAGTAAGGCACTGGACCATAATTAGCAGTGATATTATTTCTGGGAATAAAAATCAGAGCCTTAGAATTGAATTAGCATAAAAAAGAAAATTGCCTTGCAACTCCTTATTAGAACATTATAAGACAGACAGACAGATAGATAAATAGATAGAATCTATTAAAATACATATATATTTGGGGGTATGAGGAATTGAACCCAATGTCACTCTATACTGAACTACATTCCCAGCCTCTCTTAATTTTTTATTTTGATATGGGTTTTTTTTTTCAGCTGGCCTCAAACTTGGGATCCTCCTGCCTCAGCCTCCTGAGGAGCTGGGATTACAGGCATGTACCACTGTTCCTGGCTAAAATAATTTGTCATATTTGTTAGTACAAGTTCTATAATTTGTGTTATGGTTTGAATATAAAATGTCCCCGAAAAGTCCCTGTAAATGCAGAAATATTCAGAGGTAAAATGATTGTATTATGAGAGCTGAAACCTGATCAGTCCATCCTATTTTGAATGGACTAACTGGGTGGTAACTGTAGGCAGGTGGGTGTGGATGGAGACCCCTGGAGCTGTGCCCTATAAGGATGCATCTTCTTTGTGGCAGCTCCTCCCATCTCTGCTTCCTGACCCAGCCATGAGCTGAGCAGCTTTCCTCCACTGGGTCCTTCCCCCGTGATGTGCTGCTTCAACTTGGGCCCAGAGAAATGAAGTCAGCCATCTATGGAGTTAAGACCTGTAAGCCCCAAATAGACATTTCCTCTGTTAAGTTGTTCTTGTCAGTTATTTAGGTCACAGCAATGAAAAGCCTAACTAAACAACATTATATGTATACATATTAAATATACACATAAAATTATATGACTTTTTTGATCACATTACTCATATTTTGGTAAAATCTTCATTGCAATATAATCCACTCAAATTGCACAGATCAAAAATGACGCGAGCAGCTTAGTGATTTTACACTAAGAGAATATGCTGTGAAGCACCACAAGATCATGACATAAAACATTAATAATATCCTAGAACCTCATGTCTTTTCACCAGTACCATCCTAGAGAAAAAAGAACACCTATTTTACTTCTATCTTCATAGTTTTGCCTCTTAAAAGCTTACATCAATGAAATAATTCATTCCCTTAACATTATCTCTGTAAATGTATTGATTTTGTTGTACATGAAAGTTATATGTTCTTTTTCATTACTATATGGTATTTCATTATGTCTTCCATTATGTCAATATAACAAAGTTGATCTGTTCACTGGGTTTTTTGGAATATATATATATATATATATTCCAAAAAAAA
>NW_026000016.1:15574645-15610153 GCF_001458135.2 Marmota marmota marmota | reverse complement strand
AAGAAGAAGAAGAAGAAGAAGAAGGTTGCCAGGGTCTCAAAATCCTCTTTGAAGTCAATGTCACCAATGACCAAACTTCCTTTCACTAGGCCTCACCACTTAAAGGTTCTATCACCTCCTAGTCATGCCACATGCTGAGGACCAAGTCTTAATACAGGCGGCTTTGGAGGGCGTTTCAGATCCTAATTATAGGAAATACTCAAAACATTTATGCTCCAAATGCATTCCCTCCAACAGGTGTGAACCTTCCACTGACTCCATAACTTTTCCAATACTTGCTCTTGCCTTTTTTTTTTTTAAGTCACTGTGGTAGATGTGCAGTGGAATTAATTGCATCAAGTATTGCATTCGGACTTTCCCAATGAGAGATAATGTAGAAGGCTTTTCCACAGTCATTCATGTGAATATCCTCTTTCATGTAGTGGCCCTTTAAATCTTTTCCTTGGCTTTCTGTCAGGTTGTCTTTTCCCCATTTCTTTGTAAATTTTATCATATATCCTACACATGAGTCCTTCCTTTTACATGTATCATAAATATCATCTCTCACACTATGGCTTCCTTTAACCTCTCTCTCAATGATATCTACTGGTGAACAGAAGTTTCAGTCTTAATGATTCTCAGTGTTTATCCTTATTGTTATTCAAGAAATTTTCATCTATCACCAAAGTTATAAAGACATTTACACTTGAGAGTCAGCTCGCTGGACATGGTGGCAGATGCCTATAATCCCAGGGGCTCAGGAGGATGAGGCAGGAGGATTGCAAGTTCAAAGCCAGCCTCATCAAAAGCGAGATGCTAAGCAACTCAGTGAGACTCTGTCTCTAAATAAAACACAAAATAGGGCTGGGGATGTGGCTCAGTGGTTGAGTACCCCTGAGTTCAGTACCCGGTACTCCCTGCCCCCCAAAAAGAGTCAGCTAGATTTGTTTTATATTCTATAAGGATCAACTAGATATCTGATTTATTCAGCATGATGTATTTAAAAGGACTCTCCTTCCCTACCCTTATGCTACAATAGTACTTCATTTTAAATTAGATAATTATATGTGAGCAGATCTGTTTCTGGATTTTTTTTATAGTGTGCTATAATACACTGTTTTAAATACTGTCACTTAGAAATTTTTTAAAATATTTTATTTGTTCTAATTAGTTATAAATGATAGTAGAATGAATGAATTTTGATTCATTGTACACAAATGGAGCACAAATTTTCATTTCTCTGGTTGTACACAATATAGAGTTGCACCACATTTGCAGTCATACCTGTACCTAGGATAAAGATGTTGATCCCATTCCACCATCTTTCCTACCCCATGCCCCCTCTTCTTCCCTCCCTCCCCTTTGCCCAATTAAAGTTCCTCCATTCTCCCTATGCCAACCCCCCATTATAGGATCAGCATCCACTTATCACAGAGAACATTCAGCCTTTGGTTTTTTTGGATTGGCTTACTTCACTTAGCATGATATTTTCCAACTCCATCCATTTACCTGCAAATGCCATAATTTTATTCTCTTTAAATTCTAAGTAATATTCCATCATGTATATATACCACAGTTTACTTATCTATACATCTGTTTAAGGGCACCTACATTGGTTCCACAGTTTAACTACTATGAATTGAGCTGCTATGAACATTGATGTGGCTGCGTCCCTATACTATGCTGGCTTTAAGTCCTTTGGGTATAGACCGAGGAGTAGGATAGCTGGGTCAAATGGTGGTTCCATTCCAAGTTTTCTAAGAAATCTCCATACTGCTTTCCACATTTGTTGTACCAATTTGCAGTGCCTCATCAACACTTATGATTGCTTGTATTCTTGATAGCTGCCATTCTGACTGGAGTGAGATGAAATTTTAAGAGTGGTTTTGATTTGCATTTCTCTAATTACTAGAGAAGTTGAACATTTTTTCACATATGTGTTGATCAGTTGTATATCTTCTTTTGAAAAGTGTCTGTTCAGGTCCTTAGCCCATTTATTGATTGGGTTATTTATTTTTTTGGTTATAAGTTTTTGGAGTTCTTTGTATATCCTGGAGATTAGTGCTCTATCTTTACTGTGCATATAGTAAAGATGTTCTCCCTCTCTGTGGGCACTCTTTTTATGTTATTGATTGTTTCCTTTGCTGAGAAGAAGCTTTTTAGCTTTAATCCATTCATTTATTAATCTTTGACTTTATTTCTTGTGCTTGAGGAGTCTGGTTAAGGAAGTCAGGATCTAATCCTACATGATGAAGATTTGGGCCTACTTTTTCTTCCATTAGGTGCAGGGTCTCTAGTCTAATTCCTAGGTCCTTGATCCACTTTGAGTTGAACTTTGTGTATGGTGAGAGATAGTGGGTTTATTTTCATTTCGCTGTATATGGATTTCATATACACCAGCACCATTTGTTGAAGATGCTATCTTTTCTCCAGTGCATGTTTTTGGTGCATTTATCCAGTATGAGATAACTATATTTATATGAGTTTGTTGCTGTGTCTTCTATTCTATACCATTGACTTGCATGTCTGTTTTGGTGCCAATACCATGCTGTTTTTGTTACTATAGCTCTGTAATATAGTTTAAGGTCTGGTATTGTGATGCCTCCTGTTTTACTCTTCTTGCTAAGGATTGCTTTGGCTATCCTGGGTCTCTTATTTTTCTAAATGAATTTCAATAAGAAATAAGAATTTTTCTAAGAAATATTTTTAATATCTATTGCTACAAGTCCTTTAACTCTATTTTCTTTCAAAACTGACTTACCTAATCTTTTCATTTTAATAAGAATTTCAAAGTCAGCTTTTTATTTTTCATATAGACAAAGAAAATACAGGAATTTGCAGAGATCATATTGAATCTAAAAACCACTTTGGGAAGAATTTACATTTTCAAAATATGAACATAATTTACCCTTCCATTATTTCACTCATTTAAAATTTGTCTCAGTAAGATTTACAATTTTACATGTATTATATAGTTTTATACTGCACATGTATTATACAGCATGATTTATATTATAGTTTTGTTATACCATGTAAATATATAAATAAAATATTAAGTTCTGTACTTTGATAATTTTACATATAAAATTTCTCTCAGTAATACTTTATAAACTTTTTTTTGTTTATACATTACTGTAGAATTCATTTTGACATAATTATAAAGGCATGGAATATATCGTATTCTAATTCAGTCCCTCCTCTCCCCCCATTGCCTATTTCCTTACCTCTACTCTACTGAGCTTTCTTGACAATTACCCATGGTTATTTTTTTAATGAGTGTCTGTGAATGTGCACAATGATGGGACCCATGGTGGTGTATTCATATGTGTACATAGGCAATTTATGTCAGATTCATTCCACTGTCTTTCCTTATCCCACACCTGCTTCCTTTCCTTCATTCCCCTTTGTCTACTCCACAAAACTTCTATTCTTTTTTTTGTCCTCCCCAATATTCAACTTTTGACTTTTGGGGATTGGCCTATTTCACTTAATAGAATAATCTCCAGATCCATCCATTTACCAGCATATGTTATAAAGTCATTGTTCTTTATGGCTGAATAATACATACTCCATTGTGTATATACATATCTGTTGAAGGGCACCTAGATAGGCTCCATAGCTTAGCTCTTATGAATTGTGCTGCTATAACATTGATGTGGCTGTGTCATTGTAGTACAGTGATTTAAAAGTCTTTAGATATATACCAATGAGTAGGATAGCTGGATCTTACAGTGGTTCAATTCCTTGTTTTTTGAGGAATCTTCATACTACTTTCCAGAGAGGTTGTACCAATTTGCAGTCCCATCAACAATGTCCCCACATCCTCTCCAACATTTATTGTTACTTGTATTCTTGATAATTGCCATTCTGACTGAAGTGAGAGATGAACATGATTACGTGAATATGAACATGATTTATCCTTCCATTTATTTCAGTCATTTAAAATATGTCTCAGTAAGATTAGTAATATTACATGTATTATATAGATGGTACAATACATGTATTATAGCATAATTTATATTATAGTTTTGTTATACCATAAGTAAATATATACATAAAATATCAACTTACATACATAGATAATTTTACATGTAAAATTTCTCTCACTAATGTCTTATAATCTTACCTGATTTGTTTATCTTCAACTCTTTTCCTACTTTGCTATGATATATTAAATGTATCAAATGCTTTGTTGAATCTATTAAAAAGCTGCCTCCCCCCGCCACACACACACTTAATTCTATTAGTAAAATTGTATTATTCTGTATTTACACTGGCTTTCCTGGAATCAACCCAACTCCATCACCCTCTGACACCCTGTTGTTCTGCTGCTGGATCCCCTTCCCACTGCTTGTTGAGGGAATTTCCATCCCTGTTTGGGGGATAAAACAGCTTTCACTTTCCTTTGTTGTAATAACTTTCAGGTTAAGTAGTTAGGTGATGACAGTCTCCAAAAAATGAGTTTAAAAGTACTCCCACATATTCTATTCTCTGGTGCATTTTCTGAGAGATTGACATTATTTTATCCTGAAATGTTGGAAAACTTGATTAGAAATCTGAGCCTCAAGTTGGGGGTGGGGGCAGGGAGATTGGAAAGACTTGCATTTTTAATAGATAGTAGATTTTTTAGAATTTCTTTTTCTTCTTATATTGATCTTAATAAATTTTCTTTTTTTATTGGATGGATTTTGTCCATTTAACCATAACTTGTTACATTTTGCTATAAGTTGTTCATATATCCTTTACTTCTTTAGTAACTGTCGGATCTGTGATTATTCTAGCAATTGGTACTTTTGTCTTTTTAATGTTGTCAATCTTCCTAGTAGCTTATATTAGGATTTTCAAAGAACAAACTTTTGTCTTTATTTTCTCTAAATTACATTGACTTTCATTGAAATCTGCTGTTAACTTTACTATTTCATTTCTTATTTTTTTCATTAGGTTTAATAATGCTGTCATATCCTAGCTTATTTAATGAATAATGGATTAAGGGTTTTTAGCATTTCTTATGTTATAACATGCATTTGTATTTCCCTATATGCTTTTAGTTGTATTTCACAAGTTTTAGACCTTTTTTATTATCGTTAATTTCAAAAAATGTTTTCTTATTTACTGATAGTCTTTTATTTTGATGCTGTCTTAAACCCATGGGCAATTTAGAAATATATTGCATCATTTTTAAATATTTGTGGATTTTCTTGTTGTTTCTCAGAAGATTCTACTGAAGACTTCGGTATTTATAAAATCCCTCTGATTTGCACACTCTAAACTCCTACTTTTGTCTTTCTAGCACCACAAGGCTCCCACAATCTCCACTCAGCTCTTTAGCCTCCCATGACTCTCTTGCCTGAACTACATACATATAACAAATTAACAAAAGCTTTGAGGAAAAACTTGTAAATGGGATTTCAGGATCAAGTTCTGAAGGTTTCATTTCCTTCTCTCCATGATCTGACTTCATAGCAAGTATACTTACTTGGTATTAGTAAGTATGAATTGCTAACTTCCAGCCTAGGGGGACTGCAAAGAGGTGTGGAAAAATAAGGGTACATGTGGTACTCAGCTCAATGTGCTTCTCTTGTCTCTGAGATTTTGACCTCTTAAGTCTTAGTGACCTTCATTGCTTTCTGAGGCCATTAACCATCTGTTTTTGTATTTTATCCAGGTTTTATAGTGAGTTCTAGTGTGAGAGTGTTATGTCAGATTTGTGGGACCCCAATAGACCTCCAGGAGCCGAATCTGATGCAATCACACAAGAGTCTTTATTGCAAGCTCGAGCCTGGACTCACAACCGTTCCTGACACAGTGGTCCCAGGGAGTGAGTCCCGGTCCTTTGTTCAGTGAGATTTTATAGGTTTTGGGGGGATACTCTATGCGTCACAACATCACACAGCAAATCATTCCATACCGCGGGAAAATCAAACAACAACTCTTAACATTGATTAGCACATTCACTGGTAGGAACAAGTTGGGTAGGGGTGATTGGTTAGTACAAGAGGGGGTTCCTTTGATTGGTTTAGGCCACGAGGGGAGTATGTGCTGAACTACATGGTTTCCCAACAAATTATCAACCACCATAAACTACTGGGGGAATCATCTGGCATCCCAGGTATTTCCGTGTCTCATGCTGATTGGAGGTTGCTAGGGGGGTTGCTATGGGTCCTCACCTAGCCTGACTGAGTCAGGGACACCTAATGCCACAGACCTCTCTTATTATTTACAAACATCTCAGCAGGGTGGGTATGTGCTTAGGAGTGCTCTGTGGGTTTTTCCAAGGACAAGGGTCATGCTCCCTTCCTTAGGACAGGCTTTGCTCTGAGGTAGAGGATGGTTTCTCAAAAATGGAGTCACATTAGTTTCTCAAGAGTTAGTTTGAAAGAAACTGCCATCGTGGCAACAGGCAGAAGTTTCTCTTTAAACGTTAAAACCTACCAAAGTATGATAGATTTGCTTCTTGTTTAGAAAGTTCCAATCCCTCTCCTAACTACTGTGGAAGAAAGATGTTTCCCTTCCATTTGGTCTTGTGACTTTCATTGGCTTTGGGGACATTAGCAGACATGACGCAAGCAGGGACTTTAGATACATTGCCTTGGCTCAGCACACCCTCTCAGTCTTTTGCCATGGCATTGGAAGAACTTGCCTAGTTGGCCTGCTGCTCCAAGAAGGATGAGAAACATGTGTGGCAGCTTCCGTGCCAATCCACAGACATGCAGCTAAGAGCAGTACTGCTCAACTGTGCCTCAGCTAGACCGAGAGACCCAGGCCACCCCACAGACTCATAATAACCACAGCCACAAAGAGCAGAACCACCCTAGTCTACTGGTATATCCTTGAGAATAAATTATTGTGGTTTTAAGAAATTGATTTGGTAGTGGTGGGAAAGGTATTATGTAGCATTATTTTGACAATACAAAAATACTGATACACAGGCACCTGAAGGGGTTTATAACTGTCCTCCCTCCCACCTACAGCAGAATTAGCTTCCAGAACATATTTTAGAAACTCCCATGGCTCCATGGGAGTTTAATAGCTCCACACCTACTCCCCCCACCCCTACTCCCCACCTCTTTCTCACTTAATGCTAGAAAGCATTGGTTATTTTTAGGCAGCATGAATTTTTAGACACCAATATTAACAGGAATTTTTTTAATCAATTTTTCTCTCAATACATGGAAAGAATTGGGACACAATGTACAAGATTTGTCAGTTCTAAATAACCATCAGACAATAAATGAGTTGGACAAAAAGAGCAAGACAGTCTTTAGTGTTGCTAACTTTTAAATCAGAAGAAAAGTTATTGTTCTAAATTAGTATGAACATTGTTATAACATATGCATATAGATTAGTTATGTTAACATAAGTCCAACCTTAGCCCATGGGTGTAGAAAAATCCAAACCAAAAATGCGGACATATTCTCACTGTTTGTCTCATGTCTGAGAATTGCCTGACTTATCATGAAACATCCAATTGTTTCTAATAAGTGAAAATAGCGAACTGCCTAAAAGCCAATGAAACCACTGTACACTGTTGGCATGAATATGTTTATGTGGAAAAAAGATCACATTATTACTTGACTTTAACCCTGGTAGCTTCCTTGAATTGGAAAGACTGAATGACACCACAAATACCACAGCAATATTCCATTTGCAGGCTAAGTATACTCAGATCATAGAGTCCCTGAGAAAGATTATTGTTCACAATAGGCCTCAATATTCCTCAAAGGAATCTAATGCTTTTGCCAAAGCATGGGATTTCAAATGCAAAACAGGGCCACAAGAATCCTAAGGCTTTAAACAAAACAAAACAAAACAAACAAAAAGAAACAGGCCTGTATAGGTTTGGTATATTTGTCTGTGAGAGGAAACTAAGCACATTTAATAAATTATCAATTTTTTAAAAAAAATTCTGATTGTAAAATAAAAAAGGACATTTTGAAAGTGAATCTTGACTATTTATTATGAAGAACTCAGAAGAAAAAAACTACTAATATACTTACCTTCTGGTCAACACAAATTACAATACAGGTAAAATATTAAATATAAGACAGAGTCCTGTAGATTTTATCTTTGGTCTAAAAATTCTGAAAAGACTCTGAAACAGGGCTGGAGATCAAGTTTCCCTCTTTCTTTTTCTTTCTTATGTAAGGTCTCACTGTGTTATCCAGGCAATCCTCCTGCGTCAGCCTCCCAGGGACTGGGGCTACAGGTGCATGCCATCACACCTGTGCCTGGCTGAGATCAGGTTTCTTTTTTATCTCAGTCAATTCCTTAACATTCCTCTTTATCAGTTTTCTTAAAGGCATTTTTCTGTTTTCTGCATATAAAAATAATACATGTTTATGTTGAAAATATATAGAGAAAACTATAACAAAATGAAAACCTAAAATTTTATTATGTAAGTATTTAATGTATATATTTAGGTTATATATATGTGCATATACAATTGTTTTAAAAATTAATTGAGTTCATAGACCAAATAGATTTTTGCACTGATTTTCACATCATATCACGAGCACAGTAATATGTTATTGAACTTTTCTTGGTTTTCATGTTTACTTGTTGTTTCCTTTGTGGTCTTTTGTGACAAAGAATAGTTCTACTTGTTTTGTCCATATATTCTATTCATAATAATTTTGAACACTACAAGCAGACTTTTAAAAAATTATTGAAACAGCTGATCTTACAAAAACACTTATGATATATACTTTTGATATATATACTTATATAATTTTGATATGCATTTTTGAAAAGTATGATATTTTTGCAACTAAATATAAAATAATTATTTAGACTTAATGATTTTCCATATTCATTTCAAAATCTTTTAACTCATGACATTTCTGTTTTGACTTCTTCAACTTGTTTTTTTTTTTTTTTCCTGTAGCAAAAGGTGCTCAACCACTGAGCCATATCCTCAGTCTTTTTTATTTTTTGTTTTAAGATAGGGTCTCACTAAGTTTCTTAGGGCCTCACTACATTGCTGAGGCTGGCCTCAAGCTCATTAACCTTCTGCCTCAGCCTCTCAAGCCACCAGGATTACAGGTAGGCGCTAGTACATCTGGCTGATTTCTTCAACTTTTTCAGGAATTCTTCAAATATACCAGTTATATATCTGAGAATATATTTCTAGTGCACTCATTATAAAAATCAATTTGTTCTGAAATTAAATTCTAAACTACATTTTAAAATTAAAAAAAATTAACTTCCCTTTTGCATGGAGAAGTTTGAATTCCCTCTGATTGATACACTTGTCAAAATAAACATTTTATTCTCTCTTCCTGAGCTTGTGTAATTTTTTTTACTCTTATTTTCAAATGATTTCCCTGAATTTGTCTAGCGTGTTTCTCTTACCATGTGTTATTTTTTTTCCAAGAAATATATTTTAGCCTACTCCTACAGAGTTATCAATCAGGACCAAAGTTTTCCTCGAAAGTGTCTTTGAGTACTGTTTATAATTTGGGGGGCATTTTCCTCAAGGATGCTCAATACCCAGATTATATCCCTATCCTCGGCCTTCCCCCCCCATATTTTCTTACATCATTTTCATTTTCTCTGTCTCCAGAAAGAGGGAGAGGTGTTTCTCCACATCATTGAATTTCCTAGAGTCTCATTTCTAGGTTTCTATCTGCACTATATATATTAATCCAGTATTGGATCTTTTGGCTCTGGTCTTCCTTGCTTCTTTCACCTAGTCTTCTTTTTAGTCTTCTCCTGCATCTGTTTATTTCAAATCACTCTGTTCTTACATTTTCTGCTTCTTTTACATACAGACAGGTTGGATCTTACATTCTTCCATATTGTTCAGCCATTGTTCAAAAACTTTTCCTGGACCTGGGGCAGTTCAGAGGTCTGCTCTCATCCAGATTCTGTAAGATACTGACAGTCCTGTTCTCTGGCTCTTGTAATATTTTATTACATATTACTGCTTTTTCTCCTTCATGCTAGAATGGCAAAAGACCTCTCATTTCAACAGCCTGACTGGATCACTCTTGACTCATTCTACTCATGTTGATTCTGGTAGAATGAGCTCTTCCCATTTATTGAGAGAAGGTGGGTAGATATGACAACCCCTCAACCAGTTCCAAAGTCTGGAAGGGTTCCTTTTACTTAGCATCACTTAGCTGGCATGACACTGGATCTCCTGCTGCACAGCCAGTGACTTGAGAGTAGATCAAGTACTTGAAAACCACAAGTCTCTGGCCTTTTCCTTCAGCCACCTTTTTCTCTCCTGAGGCAACAATGAGCTGACACCTCCCCTGCCTTACTATTCCTGCCAACTTCTCCCCAGAGCTATTCTCTGTTTGGATGTAGGAAGACAGGAACTGAAATGATTCTTTTAAAAAGAGATGAAACGTTTTCCTATATTATTTCAGGCAGTCTTGCTATATTTTGGTGTAATCACTCTGACATCTGAATTATTTTTAAAATAAAATATTTTAAAATTTAATTTAATTGACTTCTCAGGCAGTAGAAATTCCATTCTGCATGTATGTATGCACATGTATATGCATGAGTATGCTCAGGCTAGTTTTCCTGCTGTCTTTGATATCTTGGTGGGACAAGTATTAGAAGAGATTGGATAAGAAGTTGCTAATCAGAGTCCCTTCATATGTTTAGGTATGAATGGATTTCCCACAGCTGCACTGACAATACTACAGCTGAGACTTAAAGCATGAATCTTTGCTCAATCCAAACCACACTCATTATGAAAGATTCAGGCCAGTTTCCCAGCTCAAAAGAAGTTTCCTCACAATCTGGCAACAATTTCATTTTAGCCTTTAAATATTAGATATCGCATATTTGTTATGATGTCCTGCTTCTACTTGTTGATCAACAGCATTTGCTACTAATATATTTTAGACTTGTGTTAGGGAATCTCTAGAATGTTTATTCTGTGTGATCTATAAAGCATCCCATCACGTCAAACAAAACATTTAAATGAGTAGGTTGAAATTGATAGGCAATAATGGAATGTTTCTCACAGTGTGATCATAGGAATCAAAACAATTTGGGACACTCACTCATTTTACTCATATGTTAAGTCTGTTATTTTACTTCATAATAATTGTATAATCTTCTTCGAAGTGATAACTGCCATTTAGTGAATCACATTACTTCAAATGGCTGAAAGTATCTAAATTTATTCAAATGTAGAAATGAGATTAGACAACCACTGTTCTAATAAACATTTATGAATCAACACATAAACAACTCTAGAAGTTTCAAGAGTTTTGGGGTTCTATGAAATTGTGAAATGAGTCTGTGAGTTTTTCTATCAAGAGGGTCCAGAGTCAAATTTCTCAAAAGAAATTTATGACCAAACAAAGATTAAAGGCAAAAAGTAAATTGCTTTTAAAATAAAAATTTAAAACTATTCTTTAGATGTTTTAAGAGGAGAAAAAAAAAACTCTTCTAACTTATTTGATAGTGAGTTTCCTCTTCACTCCCTACTGTTTTGAAATGATGAACCCAGTGCTTACGAAACAAAGATTTAAATGTTATCAGGAAAGCTTAGGAATCTCATCTTGGAAAAACATACCACATTATCACTAACAATCTCAGGGCCCCAGGGTACGTCCCTTGCTAACCTCCCAGAGCTTTGGTTTCCTTATTTGTAGTTTGAGGAGTTTGAACTAGAGGGATGAATTCAAAGATCACTCCCAGCTGTAAAATTGTAGAACTAGTCATGAAGAATTACATACACACTTTAAAATAATAAAATAAACAAACAAGACAGTTGGTTAGAAAACTCTTACGGCTGATATGATTTTATTAACAATCAATGAAGTATTTAAACAAGAAATCAAACTTTGTGGGTTCTTGGAATCAGAATCCATTGGCTCTCAATATCAAGCCTCTTGAAAGTTAGACATTTGATTTCAGATGAAATTACTTGACTGCTTTATACATTCTACTGCTTAAATGCTTTTCTGTCACAATGCTTTGCATGACATTCAAAATACTTAATGAACAAAAGCAAACATTGTGGTGGCCTATTGAGATGGGATCAGCAAACTAAGGAGCAAAAGCTGGCAATGGCTCTTGCATAATCTAAACATGTGGTTGAAAGAAAGAGAAACAACTTTTAAATACTTGTTATAATTTAACATCAGAACAATCAAAATGTGGCTGGAAATGAGTGGTGCATAATCACAGTGAAGAGGAAAGAGAGAAGCTGGCTGAGAAAGACTGGGCAGGTTTAAATACTGCAGGAGATCCTTGTTTATTTGCTCCAAGAGGCAGTCCAGGCCCTCTGCAGCCAGCACCCTGGGATAAGCCTATAAATATTTACTATCTTCTTGGCTCAACCACTGGACAAGTGACTAAAAATTATTCACTTCATTTGACTGGAGTTTGGACCACACATCTGACATTTGCAGACCATTTTGAATAACTGATCGCTTCATGAAGAGCTATTTTTAAAGAAAAAAAAATGGGGTTTTCAGTGTGCAGATCAAATTATAGGTCCATGTGGATTGGATGGGCTCACACCAGCATTCCGCTTGAGAACAGAGGTGCTGATAGCTCTTCATGTATTTGTTTCTAAATGAAGTTGTTTCAATAAAAGAATACAGCTAAGAGATAAGGTTTGAGGAAAAAGATCCAACTTAATAATTACTATGTCTTCAGACATGAAATCAAATACATAGTATCAAGTTACTTCTTGCGCCACATAAGTTCACCAGTTTCAGATTGTTGGAAAAATTCTGAGGAAATAATTTTATAAGGGTCTGGCGAAGCGTCGGAGAAAGAGACCACCAAGTGACCACTCATGCAATTGGCAGAAGGGGATTTATTGAACCAGCATGCTGGGGCTCCGTGCCCACTCAAGAAGGGAAAGCAGCCCAGAGCCCTGAGCAGGGGCTGAGCACTGCTTAAGTACACTTTTTGGGGAGGGCGGAGGGCTTTGTATACATCAGAACAAATCATCATGAGGCGCGGGAAAATTGAACAACAACTCCTAAAAATGATTAGTTCATTCATTGGCGGGAACAGGTCAGGCTGGAGTGATAGGTCATTCCTAAGGAGAGTACACATTCAAACTGATTGGTTTAGGGCCTAAATGACTACGTGACCAGTTACACAGAGCCCTTCAGGTATTAAACAACCAAGTAGTCAGGGGAAATATTTACTGGGCAGTTCCAAGCATTGTCTTAACAGCTACAGAAATTTCAGGTTTTGCAGGTAGCATAGAAACCTAACAATACCTAATCCTTTACATTTTAACTCAGACCTTGCAGCTTAGAAACTTTATAACACCCGGTCTTTTACCCTTTAACTTTTACGCTTTAACTTCAATTTCTTTTACCCTTACAATTTGTTTTCCTATTTTTAAGTTTTCTTACAATTTATTAGAAAAATAATGCTTATTAAATGCTTACTGTGTGTCAGGCAATATAAATGTTCATCTCAAATATGTAGTCCTCTCTATAAACTTAAGAGTGAGGGAGAAGAAAATTGGTTGAAAAGAGACAAGTTATTTTTGTGGATCAAAACTTGTCTATCATAAAGTCACAAACTAAAACTACTTCAGTCATTTGCTCCAGACAAATAACCTTCTAATCTATTAACTGTACTGACATTAAAATTTGGAATTGTGATTATCAAATCAACAAAATAATGTTTTTTTTGTTTTGTTTTGTTTTGTTGGTGAGGACAGTTTTGCAGGTATAATGTACATATCCAATAATTATAATATTTATTGAATAACAACAGAGAAACTAGAAATGACAACATATTTCTTTTAAAAAAATTAAAATGTTTGGTTTAAGAATATTATAAAGTTATTGCCTAAAACTGTGCAATATTTTATAAGCATGACTATTATTTATGCATCCATTATAATTTGTTGCTTTAATTTTACATAGGTAGTATCACAACTCACTGTGAGGATCTATCCTAAAACATGATAATTTCAATATATGTGTTTAATGTACTAGTTTTCTGGAATGAATAAAGATTAGGCATTTGACATAATTCAGTGCTCCATCCATTGATTCAATAAAAAATAATAATCACTATAGTGTGTAGTATTTTGTGAAAGTAGTGTTACATAGAAGGGCATGTAATACTACTTTCGCAGCTCTAGAGAGTCTTTCGTGAGGAATAAGCCAAAACTCAACTGAATTCAATAATCATCTTTATCAATCATCTTCTACTTGTCATATGCCACTAGGCACAGAAGAGTTGTGATATTCAATAAAAGCAAAGTCAATATATAGCATCCATGCTATCTGTTGTCATTCACTGCACAAAACTTTTTCACAAGCTTACCTTTTGAACATTCACCATGTAGAGGAGGAAAACAGACAATATAGGCAACCACAGGGCATTTCTTTATACATATTAAATGTTGGGGGAAACGTCATCAAGGATAAGTAGAGAATGAAGAGGAATATTTGCTTATATGAGCTTTATTAAGGGAGGCCTCTCTGAGGCTTATTTTGAGAACTGAGAGAGCTCCTACTTCAAGGAGTCAAGGTCTGAGCATTACAGCAGATGGGAAAGGGGTGCCCAAAGTTCCAAAGCTAGAATGAGCATGGTGTTCCTGGGGGCTGAAGGGAAGTGGCTGGTGCATACTGAGCTTGAGCAGGGCCACTTGACATGAGGTGAAAGGTAACCTGGAATGACAGCAAACACTTGAGAGGTACAAACTGCACAAGAATGTAGAGGATGGATGAAGCAAGATCCAGAAGACACCAAGGAGGCATGATAGGCTTTCTGTAGACCATAATGGTGTAAGAGGGGGTAAATAAAATTGGGATACTAAAAAAAAAAATTCAACATGGCGTAGTCAGAGATGATTTAAATGTTTGTTCAAGGAAGTGTGACAGGTTTGTAATGGCGAGTCTACGGTGAGATTTCTATGATTTCTTTTATTCAAGCAATAGGTAAACCACATAAGCATCATAAACAGTGACATGATACAGGGAAACAGTGTAAGGTTAATTAGTGGGAACATGTGAAACAGTTTGGAAGTGAAGATATATATGAGAAAGTTAATGCAACGTTGGTGAAGTAGACTAGGGTCTAAATTGGGGTGAAACAGAGAAATGCATATTAGTCAGGGAATGCAAAGAACCCTAGGTCGTCATGGGCACTGGGCACTGCTGTTGATCTCAGCTCATTGTCATGTAATCAATGAGCAATTGTAGAGAAAAGCAATTTTCAGGATAGATACTCTTAAAAATATAGACTGGATCATTTCTCTGCTTACTATAAAGTAGGAAAACAGCCAGAACACATGATCCTGAGTTTTATCACTATGACTTCCAACCAAACTACATGAACTGAATTTCATTTTCATGTGATACCAATGATGATGGTGAGAGGTGTCATAAAAGACAGACCGATGGCCTGTGTTGATGTTGAGTGCTGATAGAGGTGTGATTCACCAAACCACATTTGATGATCTTCGTGTTTCTTGGGCAGACATTTCACTTCAGCTTCTTATAAACATTTTTAATGATTGTGCTTCTTCAGAGTATTTGGGTTTGTTTTATTCTGATAGACAATTACGAAGTTCATGACTATTTCCCTTTCAGGAGTTCCTACTGGATACTTCATTTTGTATCCTTTATAGCAAGTGCATCCATCTTCATCAATTACCTTGTGTCTTAACCCCCGTGTTATACCCTTAGTTTTCTTTCTACTTTTCCTTTTATTTACTACCTAAAATCTGTCTGAAGCTTACAAAACTTTGTAAACTACCCTAAATATTTTCTAGAACATAAAACAGTATGATTAAGAGAATGGAATGAGATGCTGAATAAGTGCTAATTCTTTTTTTTTTCTAGTTTATCTTTCCAATATCCATCAAGGATAGAAATTTTAAGGGAAATTTGACAGAAACAAATTCTACTATTTAAAGAAAAAAAAAGATTTTATTTATGCCTGCCATAAAAAGGTCAAAAATTGTAAAATCAAAGATCTACAACTTTAGACAACTCTTTCCATTTATGAAAGGTGGAAGCCCTGGCGAGGACTGTATGACATAAATGCATGTTTTAAAAAAAAACTTAGACAAAAGTTTAGAGGGGCAAGAAAGGAAAAGAACCGAATTTAACTACTTCTGATTTTAGCCACTAGATGGAGTAATGCCAAAAAATATATGATTGGTATTGAAATGGTGAGATACCATTTTCAATACAATAAAGTGTTCTTCTAACATGGTGAAATTCAGATAAGAAATCCTGGATGTGTTCCCTGTCATGTTCATAATTTCCTAGACTGACACAATATACATGTAAGGATGTAATGGTCTCTGTTTTAGAACTGATACAAAGTATTCAACAAGACAAGTAGAGTAAACCATAGGCTGGGTGTGGTGGCCCACACCTGTAATCCCAGATACTTGGGAGGTTGAGGTGGGAAGATCATTAAGTTCCAGGCTAACCTGGACAACTTAGAGAGAACCTGTCTCAAAATAAAAAGAGCTGCAGTTATAGCTCAGAGGCAGAATCCTTATCTAGCATATGTGAGGCCTTGGGTTCAAACCCCAGTATCACATATACGCACAAAAAAGACCAAACCAATGATCCCTCAGGAACTTATGACAGTGCTATTAATGGAAGTCACTATCCTATGAAAAGGGTTGACAGTCAATTCACACCTCTATTATATATTCTATTAAATTTATGAAAATATAAAATGGCAAAATGGTATTATAATGTCTCTTTAGTCACTTATCAGTCTTTTATTCCTAATGAGTGGATGTAGAAGCTATGCCATCTCTCCATATTTATTATATTGCCCCCACTTGCTTGTGATAGGTAGAGATTACTAATGCTTTAGTCTGACTTCAAGATCATTTATTAGTTAATAATCATTTATGGTCTACTAAGTGCTATACATCTGGGAAGCAGCAAAGGATAAGACAGATCTGGCCCCTGCTTTCATTCCCCTTAATAATAATAATATTATGAATTTACTACATGCCAAGCTCTGTCCCAATCACTATATATCACTTATTTAAACCTTACATCAGCCTATTAGGTAGATATTATGATTATTCTCATTTTGTAGATGAGGAAATACAAAAATGTTAAGTAATTGAAGTTCCCTTTCCATTCCAAAACATAAGGATGCTAGAAGGTGTGTCAGTCATTTTTCTGTTGCTGTGTCCAAACACTTGAGAAAATCAACTTAAATAGAAAAGATTTATTTTGGCTTAAGGTTTCAGAGGTTTTGGTTTATATTCAGTTGACTCCATTGCTTCTGGGACCATGGTGAGGCAGATATCATTATGGTAAGTGAATGGCGTTGCTGCTCACCTCATGGTGACCAAAAAGCAAAGAAATAAAGAGGAAGAAATCAGGGTTCCAATATTCCTTTCAATAGTTTGCCCCCAGTGACCTAACTTCCTCCCACTAAAGGTTCTACCCTCCCAATAGTGCCACAGGCCAGCAACAGAGCATTTAGCACATGACCTTTGGAGGACATTTAAGACAAACTGTAACAGAAGTCATCATTTCTTTTTAAGTCAGCTTTGCATCTTTGTGACCAATATACCTGACAAAAGCAACTTAGAAGAGGAAAAGCTAATTTTGGCTCATGATTTCCAAGGTTCAGTCCATGGTTGGCCATCTACATAGCTCTAGGCCCAAGGTGAGGCAGAGGGCATAGCAGAGGAAAGTGCTCAGGACATGGCAACCAGGAAGCAGGGGAGAAGTGACAGTGCCAAGTACCAGGAACAATATATAAACCCCAAAGGCACATCTCCACTGACCTATTTTCTCTAGGACCCTACCTGCCTGTAGGTACCACCCCTTAACTCATATCAGTGGATTAATACAATTATTAGATTACATCACTCATAACTTAATCCTTTCACCCCTAAACATTCTTGCATTTTCTCAAACCTGAGCTTTTGGGGTACACCCCATATCTAAACCATAACGATTCCCATCCTCTCACAAGAAAAAAAAATATGAACAAGCTGAAAAATTAAGAATTCTTCCTAGATCCATCAGGACAGTAACAGCTGCAAGAGACAGATAAGTAGATTAAGTGAATATAGAGTAGAAACCTGGAAACAAAGTTCTCACAGCAAGATCCAGTGTGATAGAAACACTTGAAACTGTAGTTGATGAATTTCTGGAGGCTTAGTGTAGAATAGGATGACCATTAGAAACTCTGGGGGGCCCAGTCTTGTGTGGGCACACTTTTATGAGTTTTATCTCCAAGAGCTCTACCATATTACCACAGTGAAGACCTAGGCAAAATTTTATTTTCCTTTTTGCAGGGCAAAAAGAAAAAGGAGCTGTTTTGAAATAGGACCAGATTCCTCAGATTTCCTTGAAAACTGGCTTCCCTTAAGGGAAAACCATTAGGCAGTGAAAGCTCTATTTTACTAGAGCCTAACTAATTTTTTTTTTTTTAACCAAGGTGTGTATATAACTTAGAAAAGAAAAATGTCCAACCCCAGCTTCCTCTAGCCTTCCACGATGGGGGGAAGAAATAGCCAGTTAAGATTGACTAAAAGATTGAGACCTAACCAGAGAGCTATAGAATGGTTTCCAGTTTCCATGCCCCACCACTATAAGAATAAGGATTATATCAGAGAATCACAAGCCTTAAACCCTATGTTAAAAGTCACTAGGAACAAACAAAGTCAACATGGGAGAGAAAAACAATGACATTATATATTTGAGCCTCTGATACTAGACTACAGAAAAAACCCACACAGAATAACTTCCTAACAAGAAAAACAAAATTTCACGTTACTACTCTTCCTTGTACTACATACATTATGTACAGTTTTTAACAAAAATTATAAGGTATGTTAATGGCAAAAAACCACAATATGAAAATACAAATGAGATTAAAATACAACTGAAATTTTTGAATCATCAGATCATGAGTTTAAAATAATAAGTTAAGGGCTTTAATAGAAACTGTAGACAAAATGTACACATGCAAGTATAACATAAATAGGAAGACTGAAATTCACAGAAAGAATCAAAAGAAAAGTTCTATAAATTAAAACACTGTAATACAAATGAAGAATGCATTATGTGCTTATCAGTGGACTGAACCCAGCCAGGAAAAGAATCTGTAAGCTTTAAAACACATCAATATGTACTGCTGAAACGGAAATATAAAAAACTCAAAGGCAAAAAATCATGGAAATGATGAATCAGAATACCCAAGAATTTTGAGTAAATTACAAAATCTGCAAATATTCATAATTGAATATCAATAGGTGAAGAAAGAAAAAAATAACAGAAGAAATATTTGAAGTAATAATGGCTTGGGAGTTTTCCAAAATCAGTAACAGACTAACAAAATTAGTAAAGATATCAAGTACTTTAAATTCCTATAGGCATATCATATCCAAACTGCAAAAAATAAAAATAAATAAATAAAATCTTGAAATAAGCCAGAGGAAAAGTAAAACCTTGCAGAGGAATAAGTATAAGAAACACATTAGATGTCTCTTTAGAAAACATGCAAACAAGAAGAGCATAAAGTGAAACAAAGCATGGGATGGGGGTGGGGGGGAAATCATCCAGAATTCTGTATCTAGTGAAATTATCCTTCAAAAATGAAGTCAAATTAAAGAATTTCTCAAACAAAAATGGCAATAAATGTTAAAAAAATTCAGTGAGAAAAAAGATATGGCTCTGAAACATGGGTCTATATAATAAAGAAAGAATAATACAGAAGAAACAAATGAAGATAAAACAAAATCCTGTTGTTTTGTTTGCAGCACTGGGGATAAAATCCATGGATGCTTTTACCATTGAACTGCACTCCAATATTTTTTATTTTTATTTTGAGACAGAGACTAACTAAGTTTCTGAGACTGGACTTAAACTCATGATTCTCCTGCCTCAGCTTCCTGAATTGCTAGAATTACAAACATGCATCACAGCACCTGCATAAAATAAAATATTTTATTTAAAAACTTCTTATTTGATCTAACAGATAACAATATGCACAAAATATAAATGTATTTAATAGATATTGGACATAGACCAATGAAATGAATAACAATAATTTTATAAACAACAGAAGGGAAAAATGAGAATACTGTTAGGTACTAGCACAATGAATGTAGCAGGATAGCATTTTCTGAAGATGCATTTGAGTTAAATGTAAATATATATTGTGAACTCTAATGCAACTGCACACAAAAATTTTTACAAAGATATAACACCCTAGGAAAGGAAAGATATAATACAAAGATATAATACCCTAGGAAAGGAAAGAAAATAAAAGCACATAAATGCTCACTTAAAACCAGAGTTCGTGGGCTGGGGTTGTGGCTCAGCGGTACAGCGATTGCCTTGCACGTGCCAGACCCTGGGTTCAATCCTCAGCACCACATAAAAATAAATAAGTAAAATAAAGGTATTGTGTCCAACTACAACTAAAAAATAAATATTACAAAAAAAACAGAGTTGGTAAGTAAAGGAGTGGAAGACAAGATAAAAGGTAGGGGATGGGACAAAGACAAAAGGCAATGAATAGAATATGGTTACATATATGGTGTAATAATACAACTGTATTGACAATCACTAAATATGAATGGATATATACCAATTATCAATTGTTATAATATACCAATTATGAGTCATAGATTGCCAGGATGAATTAAAAAATTAAGACTCAACTATATGTTGTCAACAAGAAATCTACCTAAAGTATAAAGTTATTGATTGATTAAAGATAAATAATGTTAGCACTAATCAAAGACAACTGGATTAGGCCCATTCATTTCTGACAAAGCCAATTTCACAGAAAGGAAAAGTATCAGGAATAAAGAGGGGCATTACATAAAGATAAAGGATTACTGTACCAAGAAGATATAGCAATTCTTAGTGTGTAGACACCAAAAAAAGCATGAAAATACAGGAGGCAAAAACTGATAGAAGTGCAAAAAAAAAATGTATATATATAAAACCACTATTATGATTGTAGATTTCTATTGGTAACTGACATTTAGTAGGCAGAAAATTCATAAAACCATAGTTTAACTGAACATCATCATCAACTAATTCAGTCTAATTGACATTTGTAGAATACTCTACCAACAACAGCAAAATACACATTCTTCTCAAGTTCACATGGAATTGTCACCATGATAGATACACTCTGGGCCACAAAACAAAATTTAACAAATTTAAAATTGTAGACATCATGCAAATTATGCTCTCAAACCTCAGCGTAATTAAACTAGAAATCAATATCAGAGACATAAGTAAGGAAATTTAAGATTAACCATGCACTTCTAAATAAAAAAGAATAAGCTTCAAGAAAACTATTTAAAAATTTTCAAAGTAGCAAAATTAAAATTCAACCTATTAAAATTTGTGGGATGCAGTGAAAACAGTGTTTAGAGGAAAACTTACACAATTAAATTCATATATTAGGAAAGAAAGGAAGTTAAAAATCAATAACTAAACTTTCACATGGGGGAACTAGAATGTGAGCAAATTAAATACAAAATAAACAGAAGGAATAACAAAAATCGAGAAAAAAATGAACCACTTTGAAAAACAGGAAAATAACAGAGAACAATCAAGGAAACCAAACGCTCGTTCTCTGAAAAGTGAAGCTTTTTGCCAGGCTCATAAAAGCAAAAAACAAAACAAAACAAAAAATAGAGAGAGTGGAAGAGAGAGAAGACATATATTACTAATGTCGGAAATGAAAAAGGTACTATCACTAGCTAGTGCATGGACTTTAAAAGTAAAATAAAGGAATATTATGACTGACTATATGCCCCCAAATGATAACTCAAAGACTATTCACAAAATATATAATTTCAACAGGTTTGTGTCTTTACAAAATTGAATCAATAATCAATTGCCTTCCAAACCAGAAAACATCAAGCCCAGATGGTTCCATTGGTTTATTTTGCCAACCATTCAAGAAACAAATTATATCAACTTGCTACAATCTGACTTAGAAAAAAAATACTGAGGGAATACTTACTAACTCATTCTATGAGGTCAGCATTACCCAAATAACCAAAACCAGATTAAAACATTATAAGGAAAGAAAACTAGAGATCAATATCTCTCATAGTAGATGCAGGAGCTTCAATAAAACATTAACTCTGGCAATACATGAAAAGAGTTATATACTACAATGGAATAAGAATTATCCCCGGTATAGGCTGGTTCAACCTTCAAAAAATAATTAATACAATCCATCACGTTGGTAGACCAAAGAAGAAATTCACCTGATCATATCAACAGATGCAGAAAAAGCATTTGGCAAAATCCAACATGCAGTCATGATTTGAAAAAACAAAAACCTAAAGCTCCCAGAGAACTAGAAATAAAGGCAACCTCTTCAATTTGATGGAAACATTTATGGGCGGAAAAACCCTATGGTTTGAAATATATTTAATGGTGAATAATTGGATGCTCTTCTCCTAAGAATGGGAACTTGACAAGGATGATCCCTCTCACCACTTTTATTTAGCATTTGCTAGAAGTCTGAGTTAATCCAATAAGCTGAGATGGAAATAAAAAGTTTACAGATTGATAACAAATACAAAATTGCCTGCTCAAAGCTGAAATGCCTGTATATGTAGAAAATTTCAAAAAATTGAACAAAACAACAAACAAACCCTGGAACTAATAAGCAATTACAGCAAATTTTCAGGATACAGACTTGATATACAAAAGTAAATTATTTCCTGTATACTGGAAATGAGCAGTTGGAATTTGGAATGTAAAAAACAACAAAATTTATATTATCATTAATAAATGCAATATCAATCTAAGAAAATATGTTAAGTATTTATATGAGGAAAACTACAAAAATCTACTGAAAAAATCAAAGAAAATCTAAATAAATCCGTATTTATGGATGGAAAGACTCTATTGCAAAAACATCAGTTCTTCCCAGTTATTATCTGTAGATTCAATGAAATTCCAACCAAAATTACAGTAACTTATTGTGTGAGGATTGACAAACTTATTCTTAAGTTTATATGAAAATGTAAAACACCCCAAATAGCAATTCAATATTGAAGAACAAAGTTGATGACTTAAAACTACCTGACCATAAGACTTTACAATAATCAAAACAGTGTGATTGATATTGCTGAAAGAGTAGACAAATATATCCATGTGTCTGAATGGAGGGCCCATAAATAGACCCACCCAATTATACTCAAGTGACCGCTCCCAAAGGAGCAAAGGCAATCCTAAGAGATAGACTAGTCTTCTCAACAAATGATGCTGAAACAACTGAACATCCATATGTTTAAAAGAATCTAAACACAGTCTTACACCTTTCACAAAAAATAAATCGAAAGGACTATACCCAAATAAAAATGCAAACTATACAACTTATAGAACATAGGAGAAAATAGAGGTGATCTTGGATTTATCAATGAGCTTTCAGATACAACACTAAAAGCATCATCCATAAAAAACAAAATTGATATGTTGGACTATATTAAAATTAAAAACTTTTGCACCATGAAAGACTCTGTTAATTGTATAAAAAGAGAAGGAATAGACTGAAAGATAATATTTACAGAAAACACATCTGATAAATGATTTTTATACAAAATATTCAAAGAACATTAAAAACCCAACAGTAAGAAAACAAGCAATCCACTTTAAAAGTAGATGTCTGTTCATATCTTCTACCCAGTCAGTCTAAAAAGAGGTGCTCCTTGTGCTAGGCTCATTGCCTGAAGAGAGCAGAAATTGATAAGAACTGTTGTAGACCCTAAGTGGCTCCAGACTGTCATCCTTTCACCAAATTTCCCAACCTGGAAAGTTACTGCTCCTGTGGAGAGAAGATAGTGAGGAATGGAGAAAGCAACTGAATGGAAAAATATCCTTTTTCCTGGAAGAGAGATTGCCACCCCTTGTTAGAAATGTGAGGCAAGAGAAATAAGTATCCAGCAAGGGAGAAAGGAACCTATAAGGTAACCTTTGGAAGGTATGAAAGAAGATTAATTTCAGGGGTCAGTGAGAGGCTTGTGGCTTTTCTAGGCATCAAAAGCATGTTAGATTTTTAAAAGTTAATAATTTTAAATGATATTTGTTCTGATACATTTATTTCTGATGGGTCTTGAAAGCAAATGGCAAAAACCATATTTAAAAGAGTTGTGGGAGAAGAAAGAAAAGGAAAGAGATATTCCATAATTAGAAAAAAAACTGTACTTTATCATCTTTGTTTTCCTAGTGCTTTTGTAATGTTCATAAATGAATCTTATGGTGGAAGAGAACAAAGCACATGTGAAGAAACTATGTAAACCCACTGAAAAGAATCACCCATTGTCAAATATTCTTAAAAATGTCTTTTGATCAAGTTCATATTTTAATCAATTTCACTCTCCCAGTGACTGGTGGTTTTTGAGATCAGAGGAAAACTTTCTGACAACACAAATTGAATCTGAACAATCGAGGATTGTTCAGAAAAAGAAAATAAATTTGAGACATTTATACGTACCTTCAGACATGGGAATTTTCACCCATATGCAATTGAAGGCATGTATTATCTTAGTATAAGAAAATTTAGTTGAGTGATAAAATTAAGAGATACAAAGGAAGGAGCTAGAGAGATAATGATAAGTCTAAAAGGGAAAGGGAAAGTCCAGTGGACAAAGAAGGCTTATTGTATACAGTAAAACTGCAGTTAGATGCTATTGAAGAAAAGAAAGAAAGGAGGGAGGGAAGGAGGGAAGGAAGGAAGTGAAGGGAGGGAAGGGCTAGTTGTCCAAGGGTAGGTGCATCTTCATCTTCCTTTAGGAAAACATATCCACTCTTTACTTTATAGTTATATATCTGAATGAGGTAAATTCATATTTTAAGCAAGCATAAAAGCTAGGGAACCTGGCTAGGAGAACTGCTGTCAATAAAGCATGTTGTAAGTGGTATCCACTGGCTGCTCCTGATGAAATTCCTTTCTGGCCCTGAATTGAGCACCATTTATTTAGAAACCCACTGAACTATTTTTGTTGGTGTTGATATTTCCATTGTTGGCCCAATCTCCTGTCTATGGCAGTCAACCTAATTTCACGAAGTACGCCATTATTTATCTGTTCTTGCTTTCAGGGGATTCTTGGACTATCAGTCTGATGACCACCCAATGGGGAAAATGCATCAATATCAAGAGTGTGAGTCTTTAGAATGAGTAATAATGCAAGCCAAGTGTGTTGGCTGGCACAAACTTGTAATCCCATCAACCGGGAAGCTGAGACAAGAGGATCATAAATTCAAGACCAACCTTAGCAATTTAGTGAGGCCCTAAGCAACTTAGTAAGACCCTGTCTCAAAATAAATAAATAAAATTAAATCAAAAAGGATCAGGGATGTGGTTCAGTATTTAAGCCTCCCTGGGATTAATCCTGGTATCTCCAAAAAAATGAGAATCAATAATAATGCACCTCTTATTATTGGGCAAATAATATAATTTGGTCAGTGCTGTGGAATCAATAATGTCAATAGAAATGTGTCTCACTCTCTTCTAATTCCTCTCAACAAAAATATCTCTCTTCTCTTTCTCTTTTTCATTAATTACAAAATAGACAGTTTCCAGGAATTACAGAGGCATTCCCAAGACTATGTAAGAGTCATTTTTTTTTCCTGTTTGAAGATTTTGTCTAGAAATGGCCTTTGAAATAGGTGAAAGAGCCAAGCATAGAGCACAATCCTGTAATCCCAGGTGCTCAGGAGACTGAGGCAGGAGGATTACAAATTCAAAACCAGCCTCAGAAACTTAGTAAAACCCTGTCTCAAAAGAAAAAAAAATCTAGGGGTGTAGCTCAATGGTTAAGCACCCCTAGGTTCAGTCCCAGTTACCCCCAAAAAAGAAAAAAGAAAACGAAGAAGTGAAAGAGGAAATTACTTTAGGAACATTAAGAATACGTGCTTCCAGTGCTAACCAACCTCCAAGATGACCCCCAAAGATCCTCACTTTCTGATATACACACCCTTGTGTAGCCAACTTCCCACCAGCAGACATGATTATATGTCACATTTGAAATTAAGTCATAACAAACACTGTGACTTCATCTTGATTCCACTTTCCAGGTCTCTCTGATCACTCACTCTGGGGAAAGCCAACTGCCCTTTCACGAGTACCCTTCTGGAAATGAACTAAAGCCTCCAGCCTCATTTAGATGACTGAAGCCCCAGGTTACAGCTTGGCTATAATGAGACTTTGAAGCATCCCCCACCTAAACTGCTCTGAAAATTCTCTCAGAAACTGTGTGAGGTACCAAATGTTTGTTATCCTTCTAAGTTTGATATAATTGTTATGAAGCAATAGATAATGAATCTCATGTCCATGAATTAATTCATTTATTAATTAATTTACTTATCAAACATCTGTTATTGTCTATAGTCTGTCAGTTTCTGTGACATAGACTTCAGAGACACAATAAAATGAGGTAGCTTCTCTCCAAGAGCTAATAGAGCCATTTAAAATACAAATTCATAAATAATTCAACTTGATGAGTGTAATGAAAAAGTTACGTAAGAAAGCAGACCAAGAGATGGAATTCATCTATTTGGGAGAGCTTGGAAAAACTTCACAGAATTGTCATACTTGAATTATATCTTAAAGAACAAGTAGAAGTTAGACAATTAGGAGGAAAAAAAATGCATTTTGAAGAAGTAGGCATAAGCCAAAAGCTGAGTTCGTGAGACAGCCATGTAGTATGTAGAGATTTGGAATCAGTTTAGTGCCGTTGGAATGGAACGTAGGAAGCAGAAAATGGTAGGAGATGTATCCAGACCCAAGACTACAAAGGTTCATGAATATAGCATTAGGAAAATTGAGATTTATCTTATAGGTCTTTGTAAATAAATGTCAGCATCAAATTTGCATTTGGTAACAGAATGGATGGAGAATAGATTAAGGGTCAAAAAAGGCTAGAAGCAAAGATAACAGTTGGGAACCTTATCTTGCAGTTACCAGGGCCTGAATTAGGCATTGGTGACAGGGATGAGAGGACTCAATGATTATTTGGAGACGGGGAAAAGCAAAGGAGGAAGAAAGAACAATGCCCAGCTTCATAACTGGGTGATGGCATGGAATATGATACTACGAGAAGAGAAAATATCCATATATTTTCTCTAAAGTAAATGGCTTGGGATTTGAGGAAGAATATACAGTGGGACTTATTGAAGATGACAGTATAACCCAGTTCATTCAAGAGTCTAGGAAAAGTTTATAAACTAGCCTGGAGTTGAGTTTGAGACTGCTTCCCCTAGATGTGAAAAAAAAAAATCATACAATCAATGTTAATACTGTTATGGTTTGGATATGAAGTATCCCCTGAAAAGCTCATGCATTTAAATGTCCAATTCAATAATGTTTAGAGATGAAATGGTTAGATTATAAGAGCTGTTACCTCATTGGATTAATCCATTTGATGGATTAATAACTGGAATGTATTTACAGGGTGATAACTCTAGGCAGGGATGTGCCCTTGGGGATTACATTTTACCTCTGGCTCCTTGGTCTTTCTCTCCTGTCTGCCATAGGCTGCCATGCCTTTCTGCCATGATGTTGGCCTCATCTTACACCCACAGAAATGAAGTTGGCGGACCAAGAACCGAACCTCTGAAACCATAAGCCCCAAATAAATTTTCCTCCTTTAAGTTCTTCTATTCAGGTATTTATTTGGTCAAGGCAACAGAAAGCTGACTAACGATACCTATGTCTACAATTAAAATCCCAATACCAGCCAGGCAGTGGTGCACTCCCAGAGGCTCAGGAGGCTGAGGCAGCAGGATCACAAGTTCAAAGCCAGTCTCAGCAACTTAGCCAGGCACTTAGCAATTCAATGAGACCCCGTCTGTAATAAAATATAAAGAAAGGGCTGAGGATGTGGCTCAGTGGTTAAGCATCCTTGGGTTCAATCCCCAGGATCCCCCATCCCCAAATCCCAATACCCCTGGTTAGGAGGTAAAACATGCCAATGCACAGTTATGTGTAAAGAACTAAAAATCAAGGAATATACATGTTACCATGGCACTCTTCCATTCATGAGAAGAAACTGAATCCTGTGTAAGTATTTTGGGTGTAGGAAGGCAAGGCCAGAGGGTGGTAATTCAGTGGGAAATGAGAATAAGGGGAAATGACATTACACACAGTAAGCCAACTCCTCTGGTTTAAAATAAAACCTGCCTGAATTGGATTTCCTTTTTAAACATGATATTATCAAGTGTAATTGGATTATTTTAATAGTTGTTTTTAGAGTTTCATTTTTAAATAAAATTATATTGGCCATTCAAAGCACAGACTGGATTACCATCTGTTTCCTACTCCAGTATATTCTTGACATCTGGATATTTGCCTTCTTAGAGCAAAAGAGAGAAAGTAAATGGCTTTGGATTTGAGGAAGAATATACAGTGGGACTTATTGAAGATGACAGTATAACCCAGTTCATTCTCAGTTAAGAAAGCTGTGGCTAGAGGAAAATGAAACAGTAAAAAGGGAAGTTCGCTTTTTTTTTCTTAGCACTTGCCATACATTAGGCTCTGCTAGATATTTTCAATAAATTGACATTTAATCTGTACACAGTTGTAAAATTTGAATTATTAATTTTATTTCAGAAATAAAGGAGGCAAGTTTTCAGAAAGTTTAGGGAATTTGCCTAAAATTGTGTAGAACACTGCTTCCAATATTTATGTTTTCCTCCATAATATGACAGTTCACCCATAGGCCATGTTTATCATGTGGACAAAGTTATTCCTTTGCTTGACAAAAAAATATTCGTCTTGTGTCAGGAGTGGAAATGAGCAGTTTTCTGAACAATCCATGTGAAAAAGGGTAAAGAGGATGTGATAGGGTAAAGAATAGAAGTTTCTCTTCTCCAATCTCTACATCTGGATTCCTCCTTTAAGAGGTAGGGTCATGGGCTGGGGATGTGGCTCAAGTGGTAGAGCGCTCACCTGGCATGCATGCGGCCCAGGTTCCATCCTCAGCACCACATACAAACAAAGATGTTGTGTCCACCGAAAACTAAAGAATAAATAAATAAATAAATATTAAGAAAATTCTCTCTCTCTCTCTCTCTAAAAAAAAAAAAGAGGTAGGGTCATGACTATTAAACTTTTAATAATCATTTTAAGCAGAAATCTCCTCATTGCCCTTTTGAACTATAAGTCTAATACCTGCCCACATTGCAGAAGAGAAAGAAAAAAAGTGAGGGAGAGAGGAAGGAAGGGAGGGAGAGAGGGAGGGAGGGAAGAGAGAGAGAGAGAGAGAGAGAGAGAAATGCTTAGGGAGAAAATAGAGTAACTGGACTGGGATTGTGGCTTAGTGGTAGAGCACTAGCCTAGCACATTCGATCCTTGGCACCACATAAAAATAAATAAATAAAATAAAATAAAGATATTGTGTCTGACTACAACTAAAGAAAATTTTAAAAGAGAAAGAAAAAGGAGTAACTAGGTAGTCCCATGCAGCTCAGAGATGATCACTGTTTAAAACTTATACATATTTGTAGAAACTTTTTCTAGGCAAATGTGAATATATGTCCTATGCATAGAACACATGTGCACATGAACATGCACACATACACACAAATGTAAGATTTTCCTTCAAAAGCATCTTTGCAAATCTGCTTTTCTCTTTCCTTTCACAATATACTGTGTAAATGTCATTACGCATAAATCTTTTTTAAAACACCCTCATTGTATTCTATTATTCATAAAGCATTGCCAAATTTAATAGCATTTCAAGAGCAAAGGAAATTGAATAAAGAATACAACCTAAAGATCTGCAACTACCAAAATGGAATATCTCCATGACTTTTGTTTCCTAGTGTCCATCTCTCTACCCTCTAACTAGTTGACTCAAGAACTAGAAACTCAGATGAAATTATCCTGGTGCACAAAAAAATAAAAATAAAAAATAAATAAAACCTTTATTGCTGGAGTCAGAACAAATCCCTTAAGTGTTCCTTAACTGCAACTTTGGTGCATACTATCTTTCTACTCCCACCCGATACCCTGTGCACTTATATTATCCCTAAATCCCAATTCTCATTGTGTGTATGCCCCTCTTTGGACATGCACACTAGCAAGTCCTCACTCACAACACACCAACTCCTCTGCCCTGGGGCTCAACTCTGTAGTATGTTGTCCTCTATGGCACCAGGAATATCTTGCAGAGAGTTGCCCACCTAAGAAGCAAAACCCTGATTCTGACCAAAATTTAATTGGGGCTCATAGTTCAATATATTGTTTATCTGTTCCGGTGATATGAGATAGTCACTTCTTTAGAAAACGATCTCATCTCTTTAGCATGGCTCTAAGGCCACTAATATAAAACTAATATATGTATATATTAGACACTCAGATGAAATTATGCTGATGCACAGACAAAAACATAAAAACTATTTTTTTTATTTATTTGTTCTAATCAGTTATAATGATAGCAGAATGTTCTTCCATTATGACAAATATTTATGTATCCATTTTTAAGTTAGATGGTGGCCAAAAGAAAAAAAATACAGGGAAACATGATATTATTTAGATAGATCAAGAGTCTGCAAACTACGGACCCTGGTCCAAATCCAGCCCACTGCCTGTTTTCAAAAAAAAAGTTTCATGAGATTGCAGCCCCATCTAATAATCTATGTATGGTATGTGGCTGTTTTACACTATAATAGCCAACTTAAGTAATTGCATTGGAGAACACAGAGTCTTCAGAGTCTAAAATACTTACTCTCTGACCCTTTCCAGAAAAAGTTTGCCAACCCCTAATGTAGATGAATACTCAGTAATCATTTATAATTTGATATGTTATATGATCTCTTCTAGAGATCCAATTTGTTTTGTAGAGATACAATGCCTGACCTCCACAAAATATCCCTAGTGTTAAGAATTCTTAGAAAGGCATCTGTTTAAAGAGACAGGTCCTTCTCTTTCAGAACACTGAAATGTTTCTCTCTCCCCTCCAATGGCATCACTGTTAAGAGTCCCTGGAATGCCATCTCCCCCTCATTCATCCTTTGCACCACACCTACACTTAGAAAGTGCCATACCACACTACTTAGCAAGTTCTCTCTCTGCTCACCAGAAAGGAAGAAAGAAATTCAAGAAAACAAATTAAAAAGAAAACGTGGGTGGAGGACAGATGACTTACTGGTATCTCCCCCGCCCTTCCTGTCTCCTGTCTCTACTCTGATCACCAGTGAGACGCCGGAGGTGTGGGAGGGGCCGCGACAAAAGCCTGAGTGCCTGCAGATGTGGGTGTGTGCTTGAGAGTGAGACTGTGTTGGAGAAAGGCTATGTGCTCAAAGGAGGGAGAATGTGTCTCCAGGGACACAGCACATCTGTAGGAAATTACAGACTTGAGGTCATGTGTATTTAAGGGTGAGAAACTCAGCATCCAAGAGACTCCGGCAGAATGAGTGATAGGGATGTGAATGTGCCCACAACAGTGAGCGTGTGAAAGAGTGAATTGGATGGATATGTGACACAGAGCAGCACCACGTGTGGGACTAAGTGTATGTGTGAAAGGATACAAGGAAAAAAATGAAAGAAATGAGAGGGGATAAAAATAGGGATGGGGTTGGGATTCTTTTCAGTAAGAGAGGATAGAAAGGATTTGTGTATAGATGATGTCACTTTAGTGTAACTACATTGCATGTCAATCCAATGACACCAATAAAAAATTCATTAATAGTTCATCATATTCCTCTGGGTTATAAAACATAGTGAAACTAGTTGACAACAGGGTTAAATAAATCCTTGGGTTTTAATGAACTGAGGTCGTTGAAGTGAAGTAAACAGAAAAAGAGCACTAAGGACAAAAATCGGAAATATCTCACAAAAACGTGTATTCTTTTACTGTTTTGTTGAGATTTCTATTTCAATTATGACTGATCTCTTATTTCACTTATCCATTTCCTAGTTCATACTAAATATCCTACATCATATTTGATGTGTAGTTTATAATCAATGAGTGAACATAGTAATAAGTTGTTGAATAATGTAATAAGTTGTTAAATGAATGAATATAGTAATAAGTTGTTGAAATTGGTTAGTTATAAGTTGAAAATTATATCTCCTACCCTCAATAAGCAAGAGTCTGATAGGTTGCTCTCAGACTGCTGTAATTCCTCCAATGACAAGTGTACTGATAGCAAGATCCCTGGTTATCATTGCTATAAATGAGAGACAGTAGCACATGCACACAGTTTTCAATGCAATAATTTTGAATAACATTCTCTGGATGGCGGAGAATTAGAACGGGCTCATGATCGCCAGATCCCAGGTTTTAGGAATAAAATCATTCCCTCTTAGAACCTGAATATTAACCCCTGAGGAAGAAGAACACATCTGAAACTGGGTATTGCTCAGATAAGATGTAGCAAAAAAAACCCCACTATTCTCCAATAGCAACCAAGTCTTAGAATTTATTTCTGCAGCACCTAAGAGAGAGATTAACACTTCCATTAAGTTAAACTATTCCCCAAATCAGAATAGGCATATTCTTCCCAGAGGAAAATTTATAACACAAAGAACATCTCAAGGACTAGACTTGAGTGCAGAGAGTGAACCTAAGAGCAATACATTTATGAAGTTTCAAAACTCCTTAGAGGGAGATGACCACTTGTCCCCATTTCCCCAGTATAGTCCTAGTTGACTCCTGTTGTCTTGGTGTAGTTATCAAAGGCTTTCATTCTAAGAAGTAAACTGCTCAGAAAAGTCAACCTGCTTAGAAATGATCATTTTACATAAGAGGATTATGTGGCCTGTGGCAGTGAAATAATTTCCAAAAGACATACAGCTAATATATTCAATGGGACTTTAACTGAAATTTCCTTAGTGAGAAGAATGCTCAGTCATTCCGAATGGTAGCAAGACTTTTCCTTTTTTTTTTTTTTTTTTCAGAAAACCCAATAGAAAGTCTCCCTACCTTGTAATTCTTCAAGGACTTGAGAAAAAACTGAAGGAAAATACCTCAAGGACATTACTCAGTTTTCACAGGCTTGAAATGCAGAAGCATTACTTCATACATAAAGAAAATGCATATATCTGAGAGGAAACATTCTTATTTGATCATCATATGGGCCTTATTTCAAGTAATTCCCAGAACTTTTGACTGTGGTCATCTTGAAGGTGGTGAATTTCAGCTTATGTTTACAGTAGGCAAAGTCCAGGCAAGGCCATGTCTGTTCCTAGGAAGTGGATGTTCTAGCTTCAGAATCCTCATTAATTTTGGATGTTGCATGTATCCATATCAGTATATTGGATGCTCATAGACATTTAAAAACAATTTGTATAAAACTCTCCCTAGTCTTTGCTGGGACTATTTTGGACCCTAAACCAACAGCACAGAGGTCAATTTTTGGAATTCACAGAGAGGCTCAGTAATATCAAGCAATTACATCTGAACTTCATTGACCAAAATCTATTATAAGATCATTCCCTGAACATGCAAAAGTTACTGAAAACATGTGATGCTTCTGTCAGAGGACTGGTTAATTATGCAACTGGCAGATTTTCTTAGTTCAGGCTTCTCACAAAAATATGGGCTAGGAAGGGGTGTAGCTTGGTGGTGGAGTGTTCTGAATGAGTCTGAAAGAGTCTGTAGCATAGGCTCTTTTCTTAAATATTTATGTATATGGAAACTCTCTTTCAAACTTGGAGACTTTTAACCTCTCAACAGTAGGATCCCTTTGCCCTTTTTCAGAACCTATAGAGAAACTGGGAAGGCACCTAGATTATTCCCTAATTTACTTTCATTGAAAGGGAACTTGATGAAACTGAGCTAGGGGCCACATCCCTCAGGTAAATGGAACTTCAAGTCTGTACACTGTGAGGACTTTACACATTAGCAAAAAAGTTGTCTATGGTATTGTGCACATACAGTCTATTTCTTGAACAAACAGATCATTTTCAGAATCTCTATTTGAGTGTAGAAAGAAAAGGACAGCAGAAAGACTTCATTTACTTTGAACTTTTGTATAGGAAAATAGAAATATTCAGAGAGAGAGAGAGAGAGAGAGAGAGAGAGAGAGAGATCTGGACATCTAGGCTGTCACATGCACAGCACTGAGAACTGATAGCTGGGTGCTGGCAAGAAGTTGACTTAAGGATCAGAATCCACTCTCTAGAGACAGATTGCCACCCCCAACCCCCAACGATTTCTCTGAAGAATAGCAAACTTTAAAGATGGAGTTAAAGGGAGTAAAAATCTATGGATGGACTGTATGCATTTGCTAGAGCTACCATAGCCAATTATTATAAACTGTGGCTCAAAACAGCAGAAATTTATCATCTCACAGTTCTGGAGGCCAGAAATTTGAAATAAAGGTGTGGGCAGGATAGCACTCTCTCAGAAGACTCTGGGGGAGGAGCCTTCCTTCTTGCTTCCAGATTTTAGTGGTCCCAGGTGTTGCTTGGTTTGTGACAGCATGACTCCAGTGTCTGCCTCCATATTTACACAGCTAACTTCTTTCTGCATCCTGATTTCCCTCTTATTGTAAATAAACCAGTCATATTGCATTAAAGGTCCACACTAAGAACCTTATCTTTAACATGATTTCATTGGCAAAGGCCCTATTTACAAAAAAAGTTCACATTTACAGACATTAGAGTCTGGGATGTCAAAATATCTTCTGTTAGCTAGGCACAATGGCATGCCCCTATAGTTCCCCTGCATAAGAGGCTGAGGCAGGAGGATCCCTTGAGTCCAAAAGTTTGAGACTAATCTGCAGAACACAGCAAAATGCACATGCATGTGCAGGCACATACACACACACATGTGCACACACACCCACACACAAACACACATTTGTAAGGACTAAAATTCAAGCTATAACAAGGATCATAAATGGTAAAGATTTCTAGGTTCTGGGACAGGTCCATGATAGAGCACTTGACTAGCATATGTGAGACTCTGGGTTTCATTTCTAGCATTGTAAAATAAAACCTCCTGCCCCATGTTCTATGTTCTTTCTTTGTTTCTCTCTTTCTATATTCTTTTTCATAGAATTTTAGGCTTCTCCCATATCTTCAGCCTGCATCTTCATTCAAATAATCTTAGTAAAATTCCACTTTCCTCCTGAGTAGCAAACTTCAACTGCCCACAAGAGGTCTAAGCTAAATGTTTCATTATCACTTCGAACCCATTATTTCTGGAATGTTATTTTCTGATGCATTCCCAGATTTGCAAGGAATCTCCATACTGCTTTCCATTTTGATTTTCCAAATTTCAATAATATTGCCTTAACACACCTCTCATCCTAGCTAAACACAGTCATCTTTTTTTTTTTAATTTTTTATTGTTGGCTGTTCAAAACATTACATAGTTCTTGATATATCATATTTCACACTTTGATTCAAGTGGGTTATGAGCTCCCATTTTTACCCCATATACAGATTGCAGAATTACATCAGTTACACATCCATTGATTTACATATTGCCATACTAGTGTCTGTTGTGTTCTGCTGCCTTTCCTATCCTCTACTATCCCCCCTCCCCTCCCCTCCCCTCCCCTCTTCTCTCTCTGCCCCCTCTACTGACATTCATTTGTCCCCCTTGTATTATTTTCCCCTTTCCCCTCACTTCCTCTTGTA
>NW_026000016.1:15564201-15574631 GCF_001458135.2 Marmota marmota marmota | reverse complement strand
CAAATGCGTCTCCTGTAGGCAGCATATTGTTGGGTCTTGTTTTGTGATCCATTCTACTAGCCTGTGTCTCTTGATTGGTGAGTTTAAGCCATTAACATTTAGGGTTATTATTGAGATATGGGTTGTTCTTCCAGCCATATTTGTTTATTTCTGTTACTAAACATGGTTTGTTTTCCTCTTTGATTATTTTTCCCCCCTTTACTGTCCTACCTCCCACTGTTGGTTTTCATTGTTATTTTCCATTTCCTCTTCCAATACAGTCATCTTTTACTCCTCCGTTCCTCATTTCAATCTCTGTCTTATCTATTCTTTGATGAGGTAGAAACTCCTAAGTCTCTAGTTCGTTGCTTTCTTTCTCTTCCATCATTCTGTTTTACTTTGTCAATCTTCCTGTTAGCCACCTGGCTGTCTCTTTTATTTCCAGTCTGTCCTGGAGATCACTATAATCTCTGCTTTGCTTAATTGAAAACTGTTCTAATGTTCTATTGTCTAGAAGATAAAAGTCAAAAAATGGATATGTGAGTGAATTAACTCAGGAAAGAATAAAACTTTTAGCATTGTGTAACAAATCATGGCAGTTTGCTCACACAGAATTTTTTTATGATTCTGATTGCCATTTTATTTATTATTTTTTGTTCATACATGTACTTTTTTGCATTACAATTCTTATTATACATATATACCACAATTTTTCATTTCTCTGTTTGTATATAAAGTATGTTGACACCCAATTTAAGTCTTCATACATGTACTTTGGAAAATGATGTCTATCACCTTCCACCATCCTTGTTAATTCCCTGCTCCCTCCCTTTCCCTCCCACCCCTCTTCCCTATCTAGAATTCATCTATTTCTCCTATGCTCCCCCTCCCTACCCCACTATGAATCAGCCTCCTTATATCAGAGAAAACATTTGGCATTTGTTTTTTGGGGATTGGCTAACTTTACTTAGCATTATCTTCTCCAACGCCATCCATTTACTTGCAAATGCCATGATTTTATTCTCTTTTATTGCTGAGTAACATTCCATTGTGTATATATGCCACACTTTTTTTTTACCATTCATCCACTGAAGGGCATCTAAGTTGGCTCCACAGTTTAGCTATTGTGAATTGTGCTGCTATAAATATTGATGTGGCTGTGTCCCTGTAGTATGCTGTCTTTAAGTCCTTTGGGTATAGTCCAAGGAGAAGGATAGCTGAGTCAAATGGTGGTTCCATTCCCAGATTTGCAAGGAATCTCCATACTGCTTTCCATTTTGGCTGCACCTATTGGCAGTCCCACCAGCAGTGTATGAGTGTAGCTTTTCTTCCTCATCCTCACCAACACTTATTGTTGTTTGTCTTCCTAATAGCTGCCATTCTGACTGGAGTGAGATGATGTCTTAGAGTAGTTTTGATTTACATTTCTCTAATTGCGAGAGATGATGAACATTTTTTCATTTATTTGTTGATTGATTGTATATCCTCTTCTAAGAAGTGTCTGTTCAGGTCCTTGGCACTTTTGTTGATTGGGTTATTTGCTTTTTTTGGTGCTTAGCTTTTGAGTTCTGTATATACACTAGAGATTAGTGCTCTATCTGATGTGTGAGGGGTAAAAATTTGCTCCCAAGAGGTAGGCTGTCTATTGACCTCATAGATTGTTTCTTTTGCTGATAAGAAACTTTTTAGTTTGAGTTTTTCCCATTTATTGATTCTTAGTTTTAAATTGGGGCCTAATCCCACATGATGAATATTAGGGCCTACTTTTTTTCTATTAAATGCAGAGTCTCTGGTTTAATACCTAGGTCCTTCATCCACTTTGAGTTGAGTTTTGTGTATGGTGAGAGATAGGGGTTTAATTTCATTTTGTTGCATATGGATTTCTAGTTTTCCCAGCACCATTGGTTAAAAAGGCTATCTTTTCTCCAATGCATGTTTTTGGCACCTTTGTCTAATATAAGATGATTGTAATTTTGTGGGTTAGTCTCTGTGTTCTCTATTCTGTACCATTGGTCTACCAGTCTGTTTTGGTGCCAGTACCATGCTGTTTTTGTTACTATTGTTCTGTAGTATAGTTTAAGGCCTGGTATAGTGATGCCACTTGCTTCACTCTTCCTGCTAAGGATTGCTTTAGGTATTCTGTGTCTCTTATTTTTCAGATAAATTTCATGATTGCTTTTTCTATTTCTATGAAGAATGCCATTGGGATTTTGATCATAATCGCATTAAATCTGTATAGTGCTTTCCGTAGTATGGTCATTTTGATAATATTAATTCTGCCTATCCATGAGCAAGGTAGATCTTTCCATCTTCTAAAGTCTTCTTTCATTTCTCTCTTTTGAGTTCTGTAGTTTTCATTGTATAGATCTTTCACCTCTTTCATTAAGTTGATTCCCAAGTATCTTTTTTTTTTTTTGAGGATATTGTGAATGGGATAGTTTTCCTCATTTCCGTCTCAAAGGATTTGTCACTGATATACAGAAATACCTTTGATTTATGAGTCACACAGAATTTTTAGTTTTCACGAAGTAGAGGGGACAGGTAACAGTCCTGACCAATGATAATGTCCCTTTATTATTAGCATATGATTGGACTAGGGTGATCATATGACTGAAAATCCATTAAAATAGAGCCCAGTCCTTGTATTTCTTGATTTAGAGCTGAATGATGGGCAACTTTGCTACTGACATCATGATAATAAAGTAATAGGAGGTTGGGAATATCTGTGGTTATTATTTCCAATTTTAATTTGCAAAGACTTGCATACTAAAAGGGAGTAGACTAAACAAAAGAAAGAAAATAAAAGAAACCACAGGGGATTTGGAGTCCTATAGATATTAAATCTCTGTTATACTTTTTCTTCTAGGTATCCTGTTCTTGTCTTTATTCTCCTAACTGCCTCAGGGTGTTTCCAAGCTGAATGAACCCCCTCCTCTGAGGGTTTTTTTTTTTTTTTAGTTATAGGTGGACACAATATCTTTATTTTATTTTTATGTGGTGCTGAGGACCCAACCTAGTGCCTCATGCATGCTAGGTGAGCACTTTACCTCTGAGCCACAACCGCAGCCCTCTCCCCACTTTATTTTACTGAAGCTTGAGGGTTTTGCTTTTAAGTTGTTTTGTTTTGTTTTTTGTTTCTCTGAAGAGTCTTAAGTCCTTAATTGTTATTTTTAGTTACTTAACAAACTAATGAGATTTGATTAATACAATGGTCATTCCTGTCCTTTCCTAGTGACCCTTATTCAATGCAAATTTTCCTCCTGTTGTTGACTAACAAAAATGCTATACTCTGGACCAACAAGTCTGCAAGTATCCCTGAGCCATGCTTGTGACCTGCCAGCTTTGTCCCTCTATTCTTCCTTGATCTACTTTCTTGGAATGCTCTTTCAACATATCTCTCCTATTCCACCAGTCAACATCCTACCCATACTTCAAGACTGAGTTCAAATTTTACTTCCTCCTGAAGACTTTCCAGCTTCCTCCAGCCAGAAATAATTACTTTCTGTTAAACTATCCAGGCCACATGATTTCTGCCTTCCCTTGAATTTTGGATAATTTTACAAATGGGACTCATGGTCATCCATACACCTTTGCATTTTTCTGAAAAAAATTTTTGAGGAGTGTACCAGGATTGAAATCAGGGACACCACTGAGCTACATTCCCAGCCTTATTGTATTTTATTTTACAGACAGAGTCTCACTGAGTTGCTTAGCACCCATTGCTGAGGTTGGCTTTGGACTCGGGATCCTCCTGCCTCAGCCTCCCAAGCTTTCTGGGATTACAGGCCTGCACCATTGCACCCGGCCATTTTTTCTGAAATTCCTACTACAGTCTGTGCACAGCGGTGCTCAATAAATATTTGTTAAACAAATACTCCTATAGGTAAGTGATTGGTTTTTCAAGAATAAATTTAGTCTTTCCAACATGAAGATCAGAAAGTATATGACCTACATGTAGAAATCAAAAGTAAACTGTGAAATATTTTGATACATCTGCTGTGAACACTATTTTCTGACTTTAAGCACATTAATGTGCACACTCATGCAAGTATGCATGCACACAAATACACTTCCTTTCTGAGGATAAAAATGCAGGACACACACAGAGTACATTTGGATTTAGGAAAATTGCAGTATTTCCACTGGAAAAAAATGTAGAATATTTAAAAATTACACTTAAATATGTAGAAATGTATGATAGCACACATATAATTTAGGACATCTTACCAACCATTGGGAAACAATAAACTCACAAGCATGCAATTGAGATAAAGAGAATTTAACTCTGAAGGTGGGAATACATGCTTGTAGGCTTTTCTTATGCACATTCATTTGGAAATTTTAAAAAAATGTGCTTCCAAAAGCAATTTCTGGAATCCTTTGAGAATCATTTGACTTTTCTGTTGCTCAAGTGTATCCACATGGCTCTAACACCTCAGGCAAAATATGAACTAACACCATGTTGGCATGTTCACAAGACCATGCATTTGGGAGCAATTTTCTTTCTTTGGTGGTGGAGATAAAATTAGGGAAACAGATTTTTGGACAGAGAGATGGTAAGGCATTGGTTAGGGCAGTTGCCACACATGGTCAGTAAGAATAGAATGTAACTGGTTTTCTGACACTTAAGGTGATGAAAGGTATGCCACCTTTTATCCAAGTTCATGGGATGCTGACAATGTATTTTCCCAGATCTGCGTAAGAAAAACTTTTGGCCTTAACTCTAACCCATTCCATACTTTCTCTTTTCTAAAAAAGCATCCAACACATTTTTCAACACTTTAAAGAATTGCTGATTCATCATTCCATTCATTTAGCAAACAATTATTGAGGGCTTATGTGTCAGACTTCACAAGAAGTACAGAAATGAATAGAAGTGAGATATGGCCCTTGCTCTCCAAAAGTTGTTCCTAACCTAATAGAAGAAAAAAGAAAGAAAAAACCCTGTCAATAAACAGATAATAACAATACAAAAAGCAACAATAATATCAATAAAGGCAGTGGCCAGCAATTATTAAAAATACAAAACTGCCAGGCCTGGTGATTACCTCCTTTATACATTATTTAGTTCTTTCTCAACACTCTACAAATATGTTTGTTACTCCAATTTTTTGAATGTGTAAATTGAGGCTTGAAGCAGTTAAGGAACTTGCTAAAAATCACAGACATACTTAATATTACTTCTAGGATTTGAACCCAACTTTTAGATGCCACTAGAGCTTATGATTTTCAACTCCAAGGTCAAAGGATACATAGAAATAAAGGGGCTATTGATCCTCTGGATCATGAACTAGTTCATGGAAATGAAAGAAAGTTTATAGAATCAGAGGAAGCTGGTTCGAGGTAAATGGTGTGAACCTCCTTCTAAGGAGACACTTGGGGTAGCCCTTGCAGACAGCCACCTGGTATGGCTCAGGTTACATTGTGTCTGAGCAGTTTGCCTTCTTAGGCCAGCACAGGCTCTAGACTGTCTGCTTTCTCCATGAAAGCATGGTTTACATTCTCAAAGCATAAAAGTCCATAATATTAGTTGCAACTCACCTCCTTCCAAACCTATTCCTCAACAATGCACAGATGTATATTATGTTATCAGCTTCCCATATCTGTGACAAATACATGAGATAATTCATAATAAAAAGACAAAAGGTTTATTTTTGTTTCATAGTTTTGAAGTTTCTAGTCCATGACAGGTTGGCTCTGTTGCTTTTGGAGTTTTGGTGAAGCAGCACATCACGGCAGGAGAATGACAGAGAAAAATGCCTCACCTCATGGAGAAAACAACAAAGCTTTTTTTTAAGTCTAAACATGTCTCCTGCAATGTTTCAGATATAGTTAAATTAATTTTTTGTTGTTTATCTGAAATTGAAAGAGATAGGGGTTGGGGTCCCCTCTAATCTCCTTTGAGGATATGCCCTTAATTACCTAAATACCACTCTCCATTAGGCCCCACTTCTTAACGGTTCCATTATCTCCCAATAGTGCCATACTTGGTACCAAACCTTTATCACAACATTTGGGAAACACTTAAGATCTAAATGATAGCATAGATTGAAAATTGGAGCAAGTGTTTTTGAAATTTACTTAAATAAGAGTTCATAGAGTGCATACAAAGCCTTGTTTTTATCTCTGCATCCAAAGTGACAATAATTTTGGAAATATTATACTGGTATGTTTTACACAGACTTTTAATACCATATATCTCTTCAACTTTGGACCTTCAAACTGACTCTTTAGTTTTCAATTCCCTATGAATCCCTTCTTTTAAAACCTCTTCTGGAGTATAAGCAAGGGAAACACTCTCCAAAATGGTGATTTCATATCCAGAAAGTAAAGGAAAAGAGAAAAGAATAAAAGAGCAGAAAAATCCTGTGTTCTCACAGATATCTATGGCTCCATCCAGGTATTTTTATTTCAACATTGTTGATTTAAGCAAATATACTAATAGCCTGGTTTCTATTTGTGGTTCCACAGTTAGGTGATCTCAGTCAAGTCATTTAATTTGTCTAAATATCAATGAATATAATCCAAAGACCTGCAATAAGACCTACCCTGTACCTCTTAGATTTTGAAAATCAAGTTGAAAAAAATGTAGTGTTTTAGAGAAAAACTATACATATAGTGTATATATATTCACTTCATGTATATAGCAATACTCATATTCCCTTGCTGAATAGAAAGTATCATGAACACAGCAATTGAAAAAAATGCATATTATCTCACAGTTTTATAGGTCTCAGCTGGGAACTATGTGCAAGAATCAGAAATCAGGGTGTTGGTGGGCTCAGCTCTTATCTGGAGACTCTGAGAAAGAATCCATTTCTACGTCATGTGGTTTGGGTAGAATTCAATTCTTTGCAATCTTCATGCAGAGATCCTTGTTTTCTTGCAAGCTGTTGGGTAAGAGCTGTCCTAAGTTCCTTCAAGTGGCCTACATTCCTTCCCACGTGGCTCTCTCCATCTTCAAAGTCAGCCATAGAGTATGGAGTCCTTCTCACATTCCAAATCTGATTTCCTCTTCTATTCTCTCTTGGCTGTCCTTTTCTACCAACCAGAGAATGCTCTCTGCTTTCAAAGGTTCATTTGCTCAGATTAGGCACCCTAGAAAATAGAAACCCACCTTGAGGTAAACTATGCCCTGCAGAACTGCCTATGACAACATGACCATGGGAGTGGTAGTCTACTGCATACACAGATTCTGGAGATTAGGGTGTGAAATCTTGGGAGTCATTTTTGGAATTCTTTCCACCACATGAAGGTGTCAGGTTTAGCAACTAAAAGTATAAGATGCTCAGTTATATTTGAATTTTAAGAAAACAACAAAGTCTAAACATGTCTCCTGCAATGTTTCAGATATAGTTTCATTAATTTTTTTGTTGTTTATCTGAAATTGAAATTGAGTTGAGCATTCTATATTTTGTGTGGCAACCATGATAAATCTATAAACCACTGCTACATTCCTTTTCTTACTCTGCCAAAAAAACTAGTTTCCACCTGTGCAGAGACATTCATTTAATAATATTACTGCTTGGGGTTTGATGAAAAGTTATATTATAATGAATATACTTTCACACAGGAACTACTCTGTGCCTAGGAATTCAAAATCATTATTAAATTTAGCTGTAAAGGGAAGAAGATCAAACTCTTTTGAGTGACTATTATATGTCAAATATCAAAATAGGCATATAAATAAGAGATTGACTTGACTTTATGCTTTATAACATAACTGCCAAAGATTAACATTATCAATAGACCCTCCATCTCCATTTCACAAACTGTATTAATCATGTCTTTTTCTTTTCTGGATTTTGGATGCTTCAACATCTTGGGGGGTTGCTAACCATGTAGGGTCTGGCCTTCTCAAGGCTAGCAAATTCCTCAAGATAGCTCTCAATTCTTCTTGGAGCACACTTTCCATACACAAACCAACCAATCCAAACTCCAAACCCCTACCATTTTATGGAGCTCTCATCCTCTGAGCCACAATCTATCTGCCCCCATCATCCCCAGGAACCTGCACCAGGCAACAGGAACAGCTCTCCGCCCAGAGTCTATTGAAATTGTTCAAACCAGTTGATCTATACTTGCTTAGCCTGCATACACGCCTGGCTTGTTCCTTTCTGTGGACACTAAAAACCATTTTCAATAAAGACTTCCTCTCACTCTCTCTGCCTCCAGTGCTTCCCTGTAGCTCTACATGGAAGCATGCCTCATCCTGTTCCTGTAAGTATGAAAAACTTCTTCCATCATGACAGGCATATCCATGTCTGCATATCTTATATCTGATTAAAAAGAATCCCAGGTACCCTTAAAACACTAATCTTGAGTGAAATGCACACTTTATGCATATTACTTTGAAAGTCATTGGGCAGGAGGAGGCCTGGAGAAGAACACAAGAATGGCTAAAACTCAGGGTGGACTCCTGCCCAGGGAGTGAATGGTTTGGGTAGGGAGATGGAAGTCCTGAAGGTGTATGTTTCATGCCTCTAGATTCCAGGCTGAACCGTGTCTTGAAGTGCTGCCTTGATGTTGTTTTCTCACCTCATCACTCCGTTTTCCCCAGAAGCTAAAGACTGGATATCACAAGTCTTCAGGAAAATCACCAAGTCTTCTACTTCAGCTGGATCCCTGGGGAAAAATATAATTCAACATAGCAAAAATGTCCACATGTATAAATACATAATCACCTACAAGTATAAAATGTTTACATTTGAAAACTTTAGTTTTTAGTTTCAGGCCTACCTATAAATTTTTAATTCCCTTATTCATTGCCTTCTCTGTTTACTAGCTATCAAATAGGAATAGTGTTTGGGGGAACTTTTGTCCAAATGCTAAGCTCCATCCAGAATTTTCATTTTAAGGTGAAATAAAGGTTTGTAGGATTTTAGACTGAAGGACTGGAAGTAAAACTCATATTAGAGAACTATGTGTAGAAACTTTGGCTAGGCTTTAATTGTGTACTGTAATATGGATTATGGGTACATCCTTGCTCATCATCCTTTATACTTTTCATATGACAGAATGGTTCCATAATAATAGAAAACAAATGGCAAAAAATGGGAAAGAAATATCAAACACATTTATAGACTAAGGATGAGCTATGAAAGGAGAATGAGACATCTGAATAAGAATTTTAAATTTTATATGCAGCATATCAAGTTGAAAATTTAAGACCCAAACTCCAGTTACTTCATGCGAGGCAAAACCTTATTTCTCAACTATTTTTTCCACATTCAACCCCATCCTCCTCTAAGATGTATGATAGTGATAATAGACGATATTTGTTTAGTCATGGACCATACAACTAGCGGCGCCTGCATTTTCATACTTAATTCTCACAACGACCTTCCAGGGTGGTGCTATTATTGCTTTCCACTCTGCAGATGAGGAAAAAAATAACCGTTGGATGGTCAGGGAACTCATGCAAAGTTAGACCCCAGGAAGAACAGGCAGAGCCTGCAGCCAAATTCAAGCCTCTTTGCTTAACTTCGGAAGTCTCCTGCCCCACAGAAGATAATGGTGAAAGAAGTGACTTACTGTTTAATCTACCCTTTTGTTGTTACAGATCACCTGTTCAGAATGAATACATTCCACCTTCAGAATCAGAGATGGCTGTGCTTATAGCTCCTGGAGACTTCATGAGGCAGACAGAGTAGGTGGGGAGGTTTGGCATCTTCTAGGCAATCAGCAAGTCAGACAGACGTTACTAATCAACCACATGTGTCAGGCACATGTGTGGTACAGGCTGCTGCAACAGCAGCCATAGTTCCTGGTCTGCAGGATTCTAGTCCCAGGTTTTACAAGGAGTTGGTGGAGAACTGATGCAAGTATACAACAGTAAGTTGTCCTCATGTGACAGCCCCACCATTTAGTGTTTTTGCTTTATTTTTCAATCTCTGTTGCAAAACCATCTACTTCTTTGCTTTTTAGTCCCAGTGAAATAACTCCATTATTCCATCCAGTATCTAAATACTAGTCTGTAAGATTCATTTTGGTACAGGAAGAGATGTTCAGGCTGTGAATGAAATAAAAAAAAGAGTTGTTAAGGAGTGGAGGTGATGTCAAATAAATAAGAACAATATCTATATGAGCCTAAGCAAAAGAGTTGACAACTGAGTTTCTTAGCTCTTCTGAAGGGAACTTTCTTCTTAGTCCTTCAACATGCTTCAAAATTTGTCTTCCTAAAGAATAAAATATAAGCTGTCTTTTTGTTGAAAACACCTGTTATGGCATGAATTGTATTCCCCCAAAATTCATATGTTGAAGTCCTAACCTGCAGTACCTCATAATGTGACTGTATGTGGGGACTGGGTGTTTAAACAGACAATTTGAATTACAATGAAGTAACAAGGATCAAAATCCAGTATAACTGGTGCAGTTATGAAAGAAGAAAGAAAGAAAGAAAGAAAGAAAGAAAGAAAGAAAGAAAGAGAGAGAGAGAAAGAGAGAGAGGG
>NW_026000016.1:15546502-15564156 GCF_001458135.2 Marmota marmota marmota | reverse complement strand
GAGAGAGGGAGGGAGGGAGGGAGGGAGGGAGGAGATTAGGACACAGACACTCATATAGCCAAGACCCCACGAAAATGTTAGGGAAGATCACCACTTGCAAGCTGAAGAGAGAGGCCTCCAGGAAACCCACCTTGCTAATTCCTTGACCTCAGACACCCAGTTGGTGGGAAACAAGCTTCTGTTGTTTTATCCACTGGTTACTGGATATAGCAGCCTTGGCAAACTAACACCAGGTCATACTAAGAAGCTGTTGTTATCAATAAAGAGAGGAGTCCTACTCAAAAAGGCTTGGGCCAAGGACTTGAATAGACATTTCTCAGAAGAGGATATACAAATATATGAAAAAATGCTCATCATCTCTAGCAATCAGAGAAAGCAAAACAAAACTACTCTAAGATACCATCTCACTCCAGTCAGAATGGCAGCTATTATGAAGACAAACAACAAGTGTTGGTAAGGATGTGGGGAAAAAGGTACACTCATACATTGCTAGTGGAACTGCAAATTAGTGCAGCCAATTTGAAAAGCAGTATGGAGATTCCTTGGAAATCTGGGAATGGAACCACCATTTGACCCAGCTATTCCTCTTCTCGGACTATACCCAAAGGACCTAAAAACAGCATACTACAGGGACACAGCCACATCAATGTTTATAGCAGCACAATTCACAATAGCTAAACTGTGGAGCCAACCTAGATTCCTCCAGTGGATGAATGGATTAAAAAATATGGCATTTATACACAATGGAATATTACTCAGCACTAAAAAAAAAAGAACAAGATCATGGCGTTTGCAGGTAAATGGATGGCATTAGAGAGGATTATGCTAAGTGAAGTTAGCCAATCCCCAAAAAACAAATGCCGAATATTTTCTCTGATATAAGGAGGATGACTCAAAGTGGAGTAGGGAGGGAGAGCATGGGAGGAAGATTATTTCTAGATAGGGAAGAGGGGTGGGAGGGAAAGGGAGGGGGAAGGGGAATAGCAAGGATGGTGGAAGGTGATGGTCATCATTATACAAAATACATGTATAAAAATTTGAATTTGGTGTCAACATACCTTATATACAAACAGAGATATGATAAATTGTGTTATATATGTGTATTAAGAATTATAATGCAAAAAAGAGAGTACGTGTATAATGGCATAATTTGATGTGAACATACTTTATATACAGAGTTACGAAAAATAGTGCTGTAAATGGGTAATAATGAGTGTAATGCATTCATTCCACTATTGTCATGTATGTAAAAAACAAACAAACAAACAAACAAATAATTAAATAAAAGACTTGGAGCTTAATTAATGCTATGAATAGTAACTCCCTGTATGTTGAAATGTGACAAGCACTTTTGAACACTCAGAAGAGAGTAACTTCTTTCACCTTTGCAGTAAACCTTATAGATACTATTATTAGCCTCAGTTTACAAATGAGAAAACAGTATCAAAGAACTGTCACAACTGTTTAGAATCACATGGCTAATAAGTGGTAGGGCCAGGGTTGGAGTCCAGAGGCTATGTGCCTAATCATTAAGAGATTCTCCAGGTTCTTCAAGAAAGAAATTCAGGCTTCTTAAAGGCCATTCTATTTCTATTTCTTACTCTTCTTTTAGATCTTATCACCTTACTAAAATTAGTTGGGAGTCCAATGTAACCTCTAAATCCCCAAACAATGGGTAAGGTCTATTGACACATAGCATCCATTTCTTCTCCTTCAGAATTACAAGGGTTAAAAGAATTAAAAAGCATAATTCTATAAATGTATTTTAATTAGAGTTGTAGGTGCAATTTAGGGAATTATCTTTATGATTTCTTTGCCTTTATTTCTGGGTCCACTTCTTCTTTGGTTGTGGTTTTATCCCCTAAGGGTTCATGTATTAGAGACTTAGTCTTCATTGTTGTGATGTTGAGAGGTAATGGGGAACCTTTAAAAAGTGGAGCTTAGAAAGACATGGTTAGATTTTGCTGGAGGTGCTACCTTTATAAGAGATTAAGATAGTCCTCATGAGACTCTGAGTTGGTTCCCTTGAGAGTATGTTACTGGAAAAGAGCAAGACTGTCCCCTCCTAAGTCTCTGGCTCCCTATCTCACCATGCGATGTCTCCCACATGTGCTGTTGTCACTGTGATCTCTTTTCCTGAAATTCCTTGCTAGAGCTGGGACCATGCTACTTGGACTTTCAGCCTGGAGGAATGGAAAGAAAGGGAAGGTACAGGGAAATAGGTTATATCAAATTAAGTTATGTGCATATATGATTATGGCATAATGAATCCCACTATTATGTATAATTATAATGTACCAATTTTTTTTTAATTTAAAACTGCACTTTAAAAACCCATAAGCTAAATAAACCTCTTTTCTTTGTAAGGTACTCAAACTCTGGTATTTTAAATAGCAGCAAAAAGTGAACTAATAAAATTTTCTTTTATCTCCAATCCAATCTTCTTCCTTGGCTTTACCTACACTGATAGTTTTCAAATGTCACCCGAGCTCCAAAGTCGAACGTTTTGTATTTGCCGGAACTTCCTCCTACATACCACGTGATCACCTTTAACTTTCTCCTCAATCCTGCTCTTCCCCACTTCCTACCATCTCCACTGTCTCCACTCACTTCCATCAGGTGCGTTCAAAATGCTCTTTGACCTCCTGTTTCTCTTATTTTCTCTGCCTAAGTCATGATCCAGATGTCCTTTATTTCTCCTCTTTTCCATTTCTACTCTTCTATCAACACACAACCTTTATTTATTATCCAAAAATCCAATGTGCTCCCATTCTGGGATTTCTCTTTTTATTCACTGAACAAACTTTTATGGCATACACACCATATGTAAACACTGGAGAAGTAAAAATGGAATATAATAGTTAACGACTAAAAGAGTTCATATTGCAGTATGGAAGACAGATGAAATGTGAAATACCCACATGTAAGTGCATGCATAGCTGCAATATGAAGCAAACTGACATAATAGTGATGTGCGCAAACTCCAATGGGACACATTATAGAGGAGAAACCAACTCAATCTTTGATGACAGAAAAGGATTAACAGAGGAAATGATATTTGAAGGGGGCTTGTTGAATGAAGAGGATTTAGACAGGTGAAAAATTGAAAGGGGACCATACCTAGGTTGAGAGAGAGGATAAGGAAAGGTCAGAAGCCCTGGGCATGCCTGTTTGAGAGGAGGTCAAATTGTTTGCAGGAGCTGGAGAACAGATGTATGTGTGCGGTCAGGATGTGTCAGGAAACCAGGCTGGAAAAGTAAATTAGGTCATATTGAGAAGAGTTTTGAGTATGATATTACAGAAACTTATACCTCATCTGTAGGCAATGCCATATTCATTCAATATTTTAAGCCACAGCCATAACATTTTTATTATTTGTTTTTTTGGAAGATATGTCAGAGAGCCTTCTGCTGAACAGACTAGAGTTATAGGTTTCTACCTGGATTCCACCAATCCTGAACAGGGTCATGGACACCAACAATTAAATAGAAACTTAAATTGTATATATGATTAATAATTTACTTAACCCAATATATTCAAAACCTTATCACTTCAATATTATCATTATCATTTAAAAATTAATAATAATTTATTTGACAATCCATTTTTTTTCCTTTGAAATCGGGTATGCATTTTAGACTGACAACACATCTCTATCTGAACTAGCCATAATTCAAATACCCCTAGAGTCAGAGGTGGCTAGTGGTTACAATTTTTGATAGCACAGTTCTGTTCACTTGAATAGATTCTCAAAAGAGTTCATGGTCTACTAAAAGATTTAGAGCTCCTGAATGGGGAGAGCAATGGTTAAAAGAAAGTCATTTTAAAAGTACATGAAAGAGAGAAAGTCTGAGGTAGAGCAATGGTTTGGGGGATAGAGATGAAAGAAAGACTCAAGAGTAACACAATAGGATTTGGTTATCAGTTATATCTGAAGCTAAACTGAGGAAGGGGAGAAGGCAAGAATGACTTGAGATTTTCCAGTTAAGCTAAGCGGGCAGTTGGGAATGCCATATTTATGTTAACTCTAATACATCCTCTACAACTTTGTCAGAATTATCTTCCAAATACAGAGTGCGATTTTGTCTCACTTGTCTTTGTTCCATGGTCCTCACTGTTATTCTCCCTTGGATGTACTTGCCTACAACTTGCTATTGTTGCTCACACTGAGTATCCTTTCGCATTAGCATCAGCTCCCCCATCTTCCAGGTCTCCAACAGAGGGATTTACTCTCCATGCCCAGTCCTCCCTCTTTTGCCTGATTCCAGTGTCATCCAGGGGTGAACATGGCCCTAGTCAGACTGCTGGAGCTTCCTGTGCCTACAGTCATGTCAGCTTCACACTTAGAGTATAAGATTAACTCTAGGACAGCACTTTCTTTATCTGTAGAAGGGAATGAAGGCCTACCCCCAGGACCTTTCTGAGGATATTGGATGATTCCTAACTCCATTGCTTTCCCTCAGACTCACCTGTCTCTTGCTAGCTTGGAAAATGGTTTCTGTTAAATCAGCAGGAAACACTTTCTCTGATACTTTTATGCATTATTTCAATTTTACTCTTTGTGGCTAGGGTCACCATAAGTCTCTCCAGTGTATCAAGGGACAGTCCAGGTTTATACTTGTTATCCCTGCACTAATATTAATGGTGCTTCCTTTCACAATCAAAAGTGTCCTGGTGTGGAAGGCAAACAAAGGTCTATTTTGAAACTCAGAAATTGAGCACTAAATAAATTCCTTCTCTCCTCATTGTTGCTGCAACCTTAAAGCAGGAGTGGCACAGAGGGAATGAGTACAACAAAAGAAAACACTAAGTGTCCAAAATATTATCTTATACACGGAGGAAGTTTCCTACACTCCAGAATAAATGGGGGAAAAGTGCTTAATGCTTGATGAAGTAGTCCTTTGCATAAAATCAGAAGGAAATCCACCAAAGCTGTTTATTAATGTCAATGTTACAGTAAAAGCTCCCAAAATAGGAGGATTAGTACCAGGATTTTTTTGGTTAAGGGTTGATTAAATCAGGAAATCATATATATGATATGATTATATACATATATATGTATGCATACATACATATAGCGTTCTAGCTATCTATCTCTATGCATATATAGAGATCTATATATGAAATCATATGTAACCCAACATGCAAAAATATATATATATTAGGGGAAAAATATTATTCACTGTAAAAAACGAACCCTTATACTATATAATAAAATATATTTGCCTAACTTAAATTTATTCAACATTTACTATTATTTTAAATTTACTTTTAGTTAATAAATTATTTGTTAAATTTTACAATTTAAATAGCAAATAGAAGAAAATACAGCAAAAATCAACTTCATCTCTAAATATGGATTTCAGAGGGTCTGCCCTTAAAAGTGTGAATGTGCATCTGAAGTACAATGCCCCACACTCCATTCCTGGCCAAAGGGCAAGTGTGGATGACAACAGACAACTATAAACAAATCAATTGCTAGAACACATCAATTTAAAAACACACACACACACACACATTGGGCTGGGGATGTGGCTCAAGCAGTAGTGCGCTCGCCTGGCATGCGTACGGCCCGGGTTCGATCCTCAGCACCACATACAAACAAAGATGTTGTGTCCGCCGAAAACTAAAAAATAAATATTAAAATTCTCTCTCTCTCTCTAAAACACACACACACACACACACACACACACACACTGAATATTCAAGTCATTCTCATTAAAAACAGAAAAAATAATAGGAAACAACAAATTCAACTTGGGCAAATGAAACTGTCATTCAATGAATAACACTACTTACAAAGATACAGGCAATCTCTTGTACTATGGAATGCAATGTGGAGAAATGTTTTCAAGCACTTTGGATATGTATATTAACAACCTTTAACAGTATTTGTACTACAGATATTCCTAGAAGGAATCATGTTTTCCAAAAATCCACTCAATTGCCAAACACATGAAGGCTGACCTGTAGTTAAATAAGTTTCGAGGGCAGTTGGTATCAAATTTTAAAGTTTCTGAGATTCTTCTGAGTAATTTTTTAAATGCCATTTCTGGTTTCAACCTTTATCCATGGTCAAGGCAGAGGAATTTGCATTATTGAAAAACACCCCAGGTTACTCTGAGACAGCCAGCCCACGGGCCACATATTAAGAAATAGTTCTAAGAGGAAATATTTATTACCTAATCAAAATCATGATAATATGCCTAATTGTACTTCAATTTTTGGATATCAGCTCTTTATAATACATTTCTAGCATTTCATATACATGTCTTCATTTTTGCTTTTATAATTGAACACAAGTAACTGAAGTTTGGTAAGGATCAAATGAGGGCAAAAACTTGCTACTTTGGCTCTAATAATTTCCTTTTTCTACCTCTCACATCAGTATTCATTTTTATTTTCTTTTCATTTTAATAGATTAATTAGATAAATGTCATAAAATATTTATATTGCTTATGAAACTTTCTGTTATGGAGACAAATAAAATCTCTCCCACAGAAATGAGCTGAAGTTTGGAAAATAGCTGAGATTTCTTTTCTGGTCAAGGAAGATGAGGAATGGTAAAATCATTCAGGATTGCAGAAGAACAAGTTTCTGAGCTGTACAATAAATTGTATAAGTAACTTGGGGTATCACGCTGTGCTTGGCTCTGCCACGAGCCCATTCTGAGGGTTGGTGATCACCAATAAATGAGCAAACAACTAAATAAATGGTAAAGAAGATATTACTGAAAACTGAAAAGCTTGAAAAAATCTGTTAGTTGATGTATTAAATCCCAAATTTAGCTTGTAATAGGTAAATAAGGATATAAAGATAAGGAAATTAATATTAAATAAAAGTTACAAATTTACAAAACACTACAGTCATCTCTCATAATTTATCTTTAAAAACACCGAGAATACAGACACTGTTAAATCATGAAATTTTTCAGAAATTTATTTATAATAGCAAATCTCTGACAACTATTACATATCTAATAAGAGAGATTGGTTAAATGTATTCTGTTATGTAATCACTGACTGGTTTATAAATTATTTCATCTAAAAACAACAAATAGAAAAAAATCCATAAAAATAAATTATTTTATTTAAATATCACTAGAATGTTCAGATACATTGTGAAATAAAAATCAATATGGAAATTTTACTTTTAAATTTAATTAAGCAAAAAATGAGCAGGTAGAAAAGTTAATAGTGGTGAGATTGTGACTTTTAAATTAAATTTGGCTTAAGGTTGAATCTTACCCAAGACTATAATCTAACTAAGTAAGTAAACAAAATGAAAACCTAACATAAGAGTATAAAAACAGCTGAGTGTCAGCCAATCACAAGTAGACAAGCTTTAGCCAATGATAGGTAGCCAACTGATTAGACCATGCCTAAATAAGGTAAACACCTAACTGTAACCAATTAAGCTATTTCTGTACTTGACTTCCATGTTCTATCTATAAATACTTCCATGTTCTGCCCACACATCAGAGCAGAAGTTTCTGTATCTCTTCGGGTTCTGCCTGTTGCCAAATTAGTTCTTTGCTGGAGTAAACTCTGTTAAATTTAATTGGTCTAAAGTTTTTCTCTTGAAAATGACTGATATGCTTTAACTGTATATTTCCATATTGTGAAGTGCTTTAGGATTAGAACACATTATTTTTTTTTCTGTTAGGAATGTGTGTATTGTAAAATAGAAAAGGAATGTTAAAGCACAGAAGTTTTGAATTCATGTTCCAGTTCTTCAATTTATTGGTTAGGTAAGGCTCAGTTTCGTCTATAAAAAGAGAAAAATTATATCTAGGCTTCTGTGTTGAGAGGTTTAAATGAGCTCACCCACTGAAAGCAGAGAGCTCAATAGATCCTTAAAAAGATGTTATATATCATTCTCCTAATTTATCCCTATTCTGGTGAAGATACAGTGAGGCATTTATTATGAAATAATTCTCCTAGAAGCATAAAGTTTTACTGGACATCAAGTCTAGGTAACTATCAGGGAACAAAATTAAAAATTGATTCTGTTTTTCCCACTGATGAATTCAAGATTTAAAATGAATTTTGCTAACAAAACACCCTGCTGGGCATTTGACTTAAGGATTATGACAATGAAGACGCCTGCTGAATTTCAAAGTCAAATGTGCTGGTGGAGCATCTCCAGCTGTCTGTTTGAATGTTTCTGAAACTGGAGATATATACTACAAACTAAACTAAACTCCTAAGATATTAGGGAAACATATTATCATCTACACAGAATTGACAAACCAAGAGATAGCAAATCTCTGACACTTCCTTAAAATGCAATAATCTCAACATCACAACAGGTTTAGAAGAAAAATCTTTCTCACTAAAAACAATATATTGTCAGTGGCTCTTTATTATCATCACTAGGACTGTGCCTTTAGACTGTGACATCCAGTGTCAGTCAGAAATTTGCTCTTCACTATTACCTGCTTTCCATCATTCCTGCCTAAATATATAGCTCTATTGATGGAGTCAACATTTTTATGCTAATTTTTTTTGTGTCTCCCAGACATTAGAGAAACAGCTAATGGATGTGGTGTTTCTAACAGATTTGGGGTTTCTTCATAGCTCAAAGATGAAGGTAGAGGATCCAATAAGAGTGAGCTATGGAAGCTTATGGGAAAAGGTCTTGGGAAGGGCTAGGAAGATATGGTGACAGAACAGAAGTTACTGGGTGTTAAGGGTTACTATGAACTGGTTTCTGTGAACTTATTTGGAAAAAGAGTTTTTGCAGATGTAAACAAGTTAAGATGTCATTAGAGTGGACTCTAATCTAATGTGTCTGGTGACCTTAAAAAAAAAAGAGAAGACAGAAACACACGGAGAGCAGAATGTCATGTGACCACAAGAGACAGAGATTGAAGTGCTACAGCAGCCACCCAGGGAATACCAAGGATTGGCAGCCGCAACAAGATGGCAGGAAGAGGCAAGGAATGATTCCCCTAAGACTTCAGAGGAAGAATGGCCTTGCCAACACATGGATTTTGGATTCCTGACTTCCCAAACTGTGAACAAATAAAATTTTGTTGCTTTAAGCCCCCCAGTTTGTGGTATTTTGTTACAAAGGTACTCAACATGCCAGGGTAGCAAGTATATTTTAATAATTGGGGAACACTTATTAATTTGTGTCTTAGAGGTTTTACCTGGCACACGAAATCATGGCCTTCTAAAGCTCATGGTATACTGCATTAAGGCAGAGAGAGTTGAACATTAACATCAGTGTATGCAAAAGCAAATATCTTTAAATGAAATGTTGCCAAAGATAGAACATAACAAAGTGCCAACTGAATACATATAAACCACAAGCTCAGAGTGCGGAAACCCATTAATGCCTGAAATATATAAGAAAGTAGCATGGAAATGAGCTGGGGCTTGGAAAGTATTTAGCATGTTTTCTTCTGGTCAAAAAAGATGTAAAATGGTGCAACCATTCAGAATACAGGGATCAAGGTGTTCAGGTTTATATGATTTAATTGAAAACTTCAGGACTTTAAGCGTGACTTTATCTTGTATTCTCTAAGGATGATTGCCAATACAGACATGCAAATATACATAAATGAAAATAAACTTGAGTTTATTATTGAATTTTTCAATAATAAGAACCTTCTTGATTTTATCAAGAAAAGAATAAACTCTGAACTTTAGAGCTATTCACAAGTGTACAGGGTACTTCTACCTTTTTTGATTTCTTTACTGGCCCAAGGTCTCAATCTGCTGCCTGAGTTATAGATCAATGTTACCTATCAATTTAATTCACTTTATTAACTCCTAATATGCTGACACTTGGGTAAAGAAGTTTAATCGATATTTTTTATAGTGAGCCACATGCATTTCTTTAATATTCATGAATTTTTGAAATCATGAGACTAGCAGGACATAGTCTTATTGTTACCAAATCCCCATGGATTGGTGACTCTGTGACCCTGGCTTTGTAACAACTCTTGATGAGAAAGTACCTACAAAAGCACCAGCTGGGGTGGAGCCCCTTACCCTTGCTTTTCTAATAGGACAGCTTTGCAGTCCTTATGGGGCCACGCTCACTCTGAGGCTGGCCAGCTGTCCCCCTGTCACTGATCCCACAGGGAGATATGTCGCTTTCGGAAGTTCGTGCAGGGCAGCCTAAGATTCACATTAATACAAGACAGAGGTCAAATGCTGTTCTGTACTAACTTTTGTTCCCTTCCAAATATATCAGGAACGTTTGCTTCGGGTTCCTCCAGACGGCAGGAATGTGTGTGGGGGAGACCAGAAGCTGCAGTGAGGATTGTTTTATTTGAACTCTGGCTCTGAGCTAGAAATGGGTGACCTGGCTAACTTGGTAAATAATGTGTGTTGCCCTTGTTAACAAAAATTAATTAAAAATTAGTACTTTATATTATTTTAAAGCAAAAACGTGGAATATTATCTCTCCAGAGCATTTAAATTCTCCTCGCTTCTCCAGAAACTGCTTTGAGATGCATCAGTGGATGTTCCATGACAGTTAGATGACATGTATTGTATAGAATACGTTAGAAGATGGAGAGTAGTGTTTCTTACACAACCCCACCACCAGCCTTTAAATCATTCAACAAATACTATTTTCACATCTACTACCAAATTTATGCTAAATAGCATAGTGGTGTCATTCAAAAAGGCCTGTTCAAACATCAGTCAGAAGGTTTGTTGATGTCTCCTCTTTTTCCTTTTTTTTCTCCTTCCTTCCTTCCTTCCTTCCTTCCTTCCTTCTAACAGAGGAAAATGAAGTTAGGAATTGAACCTGTGCTATGTGACCCTGGGATCCTCTGTTTTAATTGTACAGCTAGTCTGTCTCCCATGGTGACAACAATCTTGTTTTCCAGGGAGCTGACAAACAAGTGGAGGCAAACAGATGATGTTCACTAAGAATAACAGAATAATAGAAGCTTTCTCTAGAGAGGACTAAAGAAAGAAGGGAATGCCTGACCAGACATGGAGAGGTGGTGTTCAGCTAACTCTAGAGGGAATTGTATGAATTCTCAAGGAGAAATACTACATCATAAGGAAGGAAGGAAGTACACGTGGAAAAACATGGAGGCATAAACACACTGTGTGTGCCACTGCCCAACACTTTTCTTATATATTACAGCTAATTATTAAACAAAATCAGATGATACACATTTCATATTTGTGTGCAAATTGGCTTATGGAAGAAGGTTGGTAAGCCACTGAGGCCAGGAACTACAATACCTCCTTTTGTTATTATACTTCCTAGGGGGGCATATGTCTATTTGAAGAATTTATCTAAATGAGGGAATGAAGCAGAACATACCAAGAGGGATCATAGGATGGTTTATTCAGTCTGCAACGGGCTTCTTTCACTCCCCACACCTTTCCTTATCAACCCAGTGTCCTCTGAGACCAGCTTTTGATAAATGAGCTTTAGCAACAGTCACCAAGTAATTCCTGGGTGCATAATAATATCCAGAAAGAAAATGGAATTAACATGAAAAGAGACTGTTTGTTTGTTTTTGAATGAGAATTTCATTCACAGCATGTACAATAGTATTGTATCCAGTGTAATTAAAACAAGAGATCATTTTTCTATTAACAAACATGCAGAATTTTATCTGTACAAATGAGTTCTAGTCTCTGAAAACTGATCACAGAAATGTATCCTACTGGTCAGTTTAGATAATGTTGCAGTGCAGTCAAGAAATTACAAAACTCTCAGTGGCCTATGACAACTAGGGTTTACCACTCACTCTCATCATGTTTGTCTCAGGTGACTGTGGGTCAGTTTCTTGCCATTCTCATACAGAGACCCAAGGACAATGCTAGTCTCCTGGAGGAGAGAAAAGAGGGAATGTGGTCAACCACGAGAGGGCTCTTAAAGCTGTGTTTTGGAAGCACACATATAACTTTTGGATTTACTCTAATAGCTAGAGTAAGACAAATTGTCAACATCAGTCAGGGGAGTAGGCAGATACAGTTATCCCTTTGTACCTGTGAATTCTGCACCTACAGAGTCAATCAACCACTGATTGAAATTACTTTTTGAAATTGCATGTGTACTGAATATCTACATTTTTCTTGTCACAATTCTCTAAATAATAGAATATAACAATTATTTACATATCATTTATCTTTTATTCAGTATTAAAAGTAATCCAGTGTTAATTTCAAGTATATGGTAGGATTTGCCATAGATAATGTGCAAATACTATGCCATTTTATATAAAGAAACTTGAACACATATGTAGATTTTGGTACCCACAGGGGGTTGTGAAACCAATCCTTCAGAGATACAGAGAGGGATGGCAGCATAATCCTCTCTGAGGGATGGGTCCTAAGGACAAGAAAAAGAAAAATTTGAACAATAATATAATTAACCACTATTAAACACTAAATTCAAACAATATTTCTATTGGAAAAAAAATTGAAACCCCCTTTTTAGAATTATATTCGTTGTTAGCTTACCATCCACAAAAGGAAGTCATATTTCCATTGATAAATTAATAATTCACTAATTTTTATAAATTAATTTATAATTTAAGATATTTAACTAATCTTTAACATCATAGAAGTTCCCCTTCTCATTCAACTACTGATTAGTGAATTTCAGCATCCTCTGTGACCTACTGCATATGAAATGCCTGCTCTATTGAGCTTGGATCCTGTATCTTATTAAGTATTTCTTTCAGATGAGGCATTATGTAATCTCTTTAAAGCAAAATTTAATTTAATCTTTCTAGAACTCTACTTTGAAGATATGTTTAATTTATATATATAAATATATATATGTGTGTGTGTGTCTCTGTGTGTGTGTGTGTGTATATATATATATATATATATATATATATATATATACATATATATATATACACATATGTATATATATATACATATAANTATATATATGTGTGTGTGTGTCTCTGTGTGTGTGTGTGTGTATATATATATGTATATATATATATATATATATACATATATATATATACACATATGTATATATATATACATATAAAATATCTCAAGAAGAAAAGCAAAGATACCCAAACAGCAAGCGATTTAGTGTTGACATCAGAGTACATGTACCAGATTAAAGTGCAATAATGCCCATCATTAGAACCTCAGTCATCATCTAAACCTCTTCCTAATAAGTTTCCATATTATAGATTATTTCTAAAATATTCTGCTGGGATCTTTTCTTCATGTCGTCTCCTATAAGAGGAGAAATTCAAACAACTTACCTCAAACATTGGAAGATTTGGTATGTGAGTACACACAGAAAAAAAGAGAATAAAGGCAAATTGCATGGAATTTAAGAAAGAATAAACAAATGGATTTTATCATTATCTTGCTTTTATACATTAGAACTTCATAGATGCCTACTCCAACTAGGACCATAAATATTTCTACCAACTGCCAACTATAGATAGATTAGGATGATAGGTGGATGAATGGATAGATAGATAGATAGACATACAAAGATACATAATAGATTATGATAGATAGATGTAGATAATGATAGTAGATATGTAAATAGAAAGATGAAAGAAACAACAAATGAGAGACAAAACACTGGTTTAAGATCTACAAAAGAAGAAATCTGATCAATAGTCAACTGACTGTCATCTCTGCAGGGAGCAAATTGACTGTCTTTGAGTCCTGTGTGCTCTCCTAGCCTGGTGTCTGTAGCCATAGGGGCAGATGAATACCATACATCTACAGTACATCTACACCCATCTATGCAACTATGTAGGTCTGCTTCCTTAGCTGTAAGGCCTGGGAAAGAGCTGTGGGGTGACAAGCACCGCAATGGGACCATCCTGGCCATCCCTTCAACCACATTTGTCATTCCAAATCTTATTTGACCTATCTCATATATTCAGTGCTTACACTAAGTCATAAACACATTTAGGTCAAAGGAGGCTATGTCTTCCCTCTACTCCTATCGCACCCTCTTCACCTCTTCCCAACCACAACTCAGAACTAAGAGTACAGTACAGAGGCCTTACTGACATCTAATAAGCATTGGCTAATGAATGAAAAACACTCATGACCACCTGCTCCCTGGGTCTTAAGGGAAAAGATGGGGCTTGAGATGAATATGTGGTCATCCCCTTTCCTATTAATTTCCCAAGCTCATCTGTGGGTTATGCTCTCTGCTCCACTGGGGTAACACAAACATGACAGATGGTACTCTCTGGCCAAGAAGGTCTTTTTGCAACACAGTAAAGGCTATATTTTTTTTCTATAAAACTTTTATAAATCATTCTTACACTTTTTGGGTAGGAATTTTGTGACACAAGAGAGATAAATGCTGTTTTATACAAACAAACAATCGAAATTTATGGATGGTAAGAATACAGATTCACATATATCAGTGAATAGTAAAAAAGATTTCATGTGGACACTCTTTTGTAAATACAGAACATTAGCCAACAGAAGAATTTGGCTTTCTACAATGTAAAGACTTTTATCTTTAATAAAATTTAATAGCCAATAAATCAAAGGATTCAAAACTATACATATCAAAATCACTTTAACAGTTTTAAATTTAACTGCTAAAATAATCTGAGGAAGGTAGTAAAAGGACTAAATCAGCATTTATAGATATGTCAACAAGTAGGTAGGTTAAAAGAAAGCTATTTAGATGAATAAAGAGATAACCAGAGGGAAATGTAGAATTAGGATGTCATTCAACCTACATTGGAAATAAAATAAATGGGTAGGTATAGACAAGATCAAGAATGTGAAGCTTCAAACACTAGAAATGTGATGTCAGTCTTTTACATTCTAGTCATGTGGAAATCTCATATTTCCATATAGCAAAGAAAGAACTATAACCTTACTTTTTGATTTTTTATTGCAAACTATGGAACTACTGATATATCAAATGAAGGGCAAAAGGCCACCTATAATCATCTATAGGCCATAACTATACTTAGATCACAATTGTGACCTTTTTTATTTAACATACCACGGAGATCATTCAATAAAATTACAAATTCTTCAACAGTATTCGAAAGGCCAATAGTAAAATCAAAGATGTTTTCAAATTAAAATGAATCCTGGATCATTCAGTCTAACATTTGTAATAATGCTATAAAAATCTCTTTAGATTACTATGAGACCTTTTCTTGACCACTTCAGGGACTCAGATCAAAATCTCCAAATCATCATTGTGCCAGGAAATCTTAGTTGTTGAATTCTGAGAATTATGAGAATTCCTTTCCTATCATGAATTTCACCCACCTCCCTTTTTTCTCTCTAGAAGAACTCAAGGCTGAGAATACATTTCAAGTTCTTCCTATCCTTTGGCACCATAATTATGACTAAATCAGATGACTTTCTCACCAAAAAAAAATTATTTATCTATAAAATTAAGCTAATAATAGTTATCCTATAGTCCTCATGTGGTCATTTAAAGATTCAACTATGGAAATATTGATGACAATGCATTGGAAGCATTAAATGAATGGTAAACATATTTTCTTTTCCACATGTAATACTTGAAAATTTCTTTTCCACATGTAATACTTCAAAATCTTCACCCTGAGAACTTTCTCCAAGAAAAGCTGCCCAGTTCTCTCCAGCATCTCTTATCAATTATAGTATCCAGACTCACTCTCTTGTCAACTATCCTGTATACATGCCAACTTGTGAATGTCTCTTGTAAAATGTGCCACTTGGGAGTAAACCAGGCGATATTGATGTGGCTGAATGAATGGAAAATAAAATGGGATTGTTTTTGCCATGAATCTGCATGGCAGTCCACAATTATATGTACATAAATGTAAGAGTTTTTGTTATAATCAATGTTTATGTCATCAACAATGAGCTTATGGAGCTATCACATTTGAGAAATGTCTTTGAAATAACTTTTAAAGTAGGAAATGATCAAAAGAATATAGAAGAATCTATACTGATGATTTATTTTCCCCTAACCACACAACTGATTGGGTATAAGAAGTGACCCTTAAATCATCCAGTTTTGCTCTTCATTAACTGGAGAAAAGAAAGCTTAAATTATTACCTAAAATGAAGTTACAGATTTATCTGTGACTTCATTATTCACGATTTTACACTGTCTTTCCAGTGATATGGAAAGCTATAATGAGCCCTGAAAATAACCAGCAGAAAATATAATGTTCTGCTTCATTTTTTAAAAAGTAGTCACTGTCTTTTTTTCCCCTAGAAAAGAAGTTACAAGGCAAATTATTGGTAACTTAGCTGAAAAAATCATGACTTACCTGAAAATATCAGTTCTGAGATAATGTGAAAAATGACTATCAGATTAGAAGATGCTTTCATGAATTGTTAGCTCTTCTGTGCAAAGGCAGGACTCAGAATCTGCTGCATTAGCCCTTCACTTTCCTTTGATTTGAATAGTTTGTATGAACAAATAATCTTGAAAATACAAGGAGGGCAGCCATCCAATCCCCCAGCTTATTTGTTGTCTACATTCAGCAAGTTGCTTTATTATTCTCTTATTTTGTGTATCTACCTATAACATCTGGAAAATCTTACCTGTGGATCTCTCTTTCTAGGACTCTTCAACTCTTTAGAAAAAGTGCACTCTACACATTCAAAGATTTTTAATGGTACTATTAATTTTAAAACTGACTACCTGTAGAATGGACTGGCATTAGTAAAGCAATAAGGATAAGCCAAGTGATGTTCAACTGTGGTTAGCAGGAATCAATAGCCAAATACAGTTTTGTTTGTTTTTCTTCTGTGAATTTCAACTGATTTCAGGTTGGCCTCTCTGAAAATAAGACTGCATTTCAGAATTCCTGGAACCTACCCAAGTAAGAAAAGAAAGCAGGTAATTTGGTGATAATAAATTTCAAAAACAAATTATTAGTTCCCATGGTTCTGTAAGGAAATATGGTATGAGTTGTCTGGAACCAAATTATCAAATAAAAAATAGAATATAAAAGAAATAATGCTGGAAAAAAATTAAAGTCAAAAATCAAAACAGAGCCCAGTGATTTCGGAAGCAATGGCTTCTTGTCAAGAATAACTGTCATTAAAATTTCCATAAGCACCAGTGAAATTGATTTTGGGGGAAAGGCTAAGGAAAGGTCTGTTTTCTAAAACACAGTGAGGCTTTATTTGGAATTTTCCCAGCCAAGTATGTAAGATCTCTTTTTCTTGGACCCTTACACACGGAGGAGCCAAGAGGTTTATCTCTACTGACATATACAGATGACAAATTTTCATCCAGGAGCCTCTATCAGCAGAGTCTGGACAGTATTCTTTGGCTACTGAATCATAGCAAGAGTCTCAGACCTGAGATGCGGTGGAGAGGACCAAAAAAAATAGTAAGAGGAAATAAGCAGGCATCACCATATTCTGATATAATACACCAAACCCATGGAACACAAGAATTGGTCTGGCTTCATTGTTCCATGTTTTCTGGATGTTCAAGAGTCTGATTTGCATTAGAAACCTCTGCATTCAATAAACAAAAATAAGGATAATAATGACCAAAGCGCCATTTGGAACAGGAAACAAACTCAAGCAATGAATGCTTTGCACCTAATTCATTCAAGATTTTATTAGTCAAACTCTCACTTGGGTTATTAGGCTCAGCTTGCTTTTAATTTCACTGACCTCAGTTATTCAAAACAAAAAGGAATCGAGAGAGAGAGAGAGAGAGAGAGAGAGAGAGGGGGG
>NW_026000016.1:15510155-15546096 GCF_001458135.2 Marmota marmota marmota | reverse complement strand
TGAACAACGAAAGAATGAAAAGGAAGAGAGAGAGAGAGAGAGAGAGAGGAGAGAGAAGGGGGGGGGGGGCATATGAATGTTGGTCATGTCACACACACAAGCATTCTACATTCTTCACATTGCAGACCCATCTACAAAAGGAGGAAGAAGATCTGAAGGGAATGAGTGGTTTCTGCGGGTTCAGGGGATGGAGGATTTCTCTACATAAACAAGAAGGTTTGGATTGGAAGTCTGCTAAAAAAAATGTTAGAGCTGACCACAAGGTTGTAAATCCACAGACTGGAGGGAGGAAACGAGAAACATTGCAAGTAACTGAAGTGTGTGTGGCTGCAATGTTTGTGGGTTAGATGAGAAACAAGCGCTGAGTGAAACAGAGAAGGGAGGGGGGTGGCTGGTGTGATTTGTTTGGTGTTCAGAGCCAATAGAAATCCCAGACTGTGCTAATATCCCCACGCAGCGCCGAGAGCAGTCAGAGCTCAGTCTCCGGGCTCCGTCGCATCTGCAGGCGCAGCAGCCGAGCAGTGGCGCGGGCTCCCGCTCTCCTCCGCTCAGCCAGCGCTTTGCTTATGGGCTTCTGCTGGAGCCCGGCTGCGGTAGAGCTGAAAGCGGCGGCGGGAGATCAAACTTAAACCTCTCTGTGGACTGTAACTCAGAGAAAGGAGAGGGAGAGAGAGAGAAGGGACCCGAGGAGGAGGCTGCCTTCACGTCATTGCAGGTACGCAGCTTGTCACGACTAATCTACACACGGTTTCTGATTTCTACCTTTACAAGGCACTTGTAATAGACGTTGTTCCTTGGCTGGTCAAAATAGACAGCCCTGAGTGATTGTCTCTTCTGATTCACCCTAGATAATTAAAGCTGCCAGCGTGTGTTTGGGGACCACAAGGTTTATTCACCTATTGAATTATGTGTAGGTGTAAATCAAGGACCTTTAAACTTGGCTGGGATCTCTTTCTTTTAAATAACATCAATACCTGCATGTTGCCACACAACCCACAAGAATCTCTGGGGGGGACCTCCATTACAGTGGTGACCTATGGCAAGTCAAACACCTAATTGTCAGAAAGCAGTCTTTAAACATTTCCCACCTAGAATCAGGGTAATACTTTCCCTGTAAGAGCAGGAACCACAGTGGACTTGGGCACGACTTTGATTTTTAAAGCATATGGCCAAGGTGGACTAGGCTCATGAATGAAATATGACCATTTCATTATGCTACTATTAAAGGAAGACAAGGAAGAAGGAACATCCATAGGTTTAAATGGCCAGTAATTCTTCCTGGGTACTTGCTTTATTCTTACCTTATGAGTTAACAATACATTTGTATTCTGCATCCCCAGACAAGATGAGTTCCAAGCTCTCATATATTACTATGTTAAAAAGTTATGAATTGGAGAACCATGCAGTAGATATGATACTTGTAAGGAAATGTCAGGGTTTTTTTTTGTTTGTTTGTTTGTTTGTTTGATCTTATTCAATCCCACACTGGTAGGCTTCTGGCTGCTTCTTTCTTTCCTTTATTTTTGAAGTACAAGTTTTGTAAAAATAAATAAATAAATAAAATGATAATAATCTATTTTCCTGGAATTTCATCACACTTGATTCAGAATTTTAAAGATGGTTATGCAACTTTTTTCCCCTGTTGATTACTTGTGATTAAATTAACATTGCTTAATGAGTTCAGTCTTTCCCCAGAAAAGCCAGATGAAACTGCATAAAGACTCAGTTAAAAAACTGGTCTTGCTCTGAGCAGTGTTCATGTACTGGTAATGAACTGCTCAGAATCCCTATTAAAAAGTGCTTTTTCTGCATTGGAGACTATACACAGATTGGGATTCCAGTCAACAAGAGAATGTCACTGTAGCAAGTGTAGGAGCAATCAAATAGGGTATCGTACATCAAAATAGTACTCTTATCAGTGAGTTCTTAGTGCATCATATCCATGCCATTCATTGATAATTCATAATCAACCCACCATTCAGTGGTACCTGATTTTCAGAATGATTATTATCCCAAGTTGTGCCTGACCAAGGACAATAAGGAAGTCGTAAGAACCGTATTTGTTTTACATGTTACAACACAGAATTTAATAATCTGTTTTTTATCAGATGAATGTGTTCTTCTGTCATTAAGGGAAATACATGCTTGGCTATACCAGGTAGTCATGAAAGCTTATTTTTGAAATCATGTTAAAGAATATATTTGGTAAGTTAATATTATATTTAAGAGATGGCATTTTAACTTTATAGGTGAATATTTTACTCCTTTTACATCACAAAGGAAACTCCCAATTGAAAAGTACTTACCTATTTAAATAAAAGCAACCAATTGATCCAACTAAATTCTATTTGTAGTCCCAAGAGTAGACTGGCATCATGAGAATTTGCCAATCTTCTATAAATGTAATATCTAAAGTAAGTTAAAATCCAATTCTCTCTTATCATTCAAACTCTAAAGCAATGTTGGGCATGTTAGTATTGACTGACTGAATGTAAAACCAAATATATTACTTTGTGTAAACACTGATGACTTTTCAAAGATAAATACAAACAACACTTTGATTATTCATCATTTCATATTATCATTCTTCATTGAGAGAGGTAATCTCATGTTCATTCTCTACAAATTTTAGTATAGGCAGCCAGAGTTTTAGATACCCATAAGTTTGGTAAAGTTTAAACTAGGTAGTTGTTTTAAATCTCTCTAAAGTAAATACCTCTTCCCTAACCCTCTTTTAATGCAAAGGAATGGGTTTAGAGCCCGAGTCTGGGCCCTGAGTTCTTAAGGGAGAAGCCTGGCCTGATGGGTCAAGGACAAACACTGGGAGTCTGCAGAAGCCTGACAGGCACAGGACAGATGAGTCCAGCCACATTTGTACTCCAGTGTACGAAAGCAATTCTGTTGGGTTGTAGGTATGACCTCAGTATCAGATTCTTTAAGTAGTTACAAGAATTCTAATGAATTATTGCAGCTAAGGAAAATGTCCCCAATATAGGGCTTAGTACCCGTCCCACAAAGGGCAAACATATGAGACAAATTGTTTAAAGGGAAAGATGTGCAATTGTAAATTAGACCTATGGTATCATCTGCTGGTTTTTGTTTGTTGTTTGTTTTATTGTTTTAGTTTGATTAGCTGCTTCTCTTCCTGTGAGTTAGTTTCTTTGTCTCTGTGAATTGGATATGTTGACTTAGTAATGTGTGGTTAATTTTGATCATGTCAGGCTAAAATATAGTCCTCAGACTTACGTAAAAACTGACCTACAACTTCAGCCTGTTTCCCATCACCACCACCTTTAGTTTAGTAGGGAGGGTGTCTTTGACCATCAACAGGATGCAGCCCTTGGTTAGAAAACTGATTTGTAGAGTCCCAGAGGCATGTGAGAGCTAAGAGGATGGGAAATAAGAGGGTTGAATCAATAAGGATATGAAGTGAGATGTAATGATGGGCATCCTTAAATATAAATCCAGGAGCCAAAGGAATAGGGAGTTTATTTTCTCACTATTAGCTTCACGTGTAAATTATTGATGAGATGTTCTGAATATTTGAAACAAACTCCTCTGTGTTCACAGCCACCTAACACCCAAGTGTGGGATCATAATAAGCACATCTGACATGCGGTAACACTCCTGTATATAAGACCAGGAGGGGGCAGTATGCAAACTCTAAAATAATAATGCCTCCTCTGGTCCATGAGGAGACTCCAAATGGCTAAAGTATCTCCAACTTCCTATACCCTCCTTCCTTTGGAGAGCCAAGTCTACAGTCTTAATAAGGGATAACACCATCCAGGGGAGTTGTTTCTAGTTTTACTTCCAAAATTGGTATTGTCTGGCAAAATAAGGAAAGCAAAAAACAATACATGTGCTAAAAAATAAAATGCATCTACTTATTAGAAGCTAAGAAATGTGTAAAAATAGTTCATCCTAAATCTAGTCCAACTAGAAGTTTTCAAAGTAGGGGGAATTATTTATTCTTAAAGCAGGCATCTTGGGACTGGCAGTGGTGGCTTCTGAAAGGTTCCTTGTCATTTAGCTAAGTGAGATGTTAGCTCCAGGGGCACCCTTGTCACTCTGCTGTCTTTAGTTCAGCTGTCACATATTCACTATTGAAAGTGAGGACCTCCGAAGAAAGCTCGGAGAGGAGCTTTTGAAACTGCACGTGAGAGGCCCAGAACAACAGCATTCTGGGTAAGAAAGCTACTACTCCTGAGAGATGAGAAGGCAAAAGCATTGGGCTGGCAATGAATGCGCTGGAGAGAGAGAGGCCAGGGTGTTTTTACCAGGCAAAAGTGATTCCAAGGTTTACGGGTCGTGGATTCCAGAAGTCTTAGTTTCCTTACCAAGAAATCAGCAGCCTGTATGCATGAATGAGGCCTTGAAAGCTCTGATTTCTACTCTTCTCTGGTGACACTTTATTCTGCTGGGAGGTATGGTGCCCTTGAATTGAAGCAGAGTTTTTTCAAGGACAAAGCCAAGATTCCTTGGTGTCTGGGAGGAAAGGGAGGTAGGTCACTGTGTCTCTCCCATTTTCAACCAGATTAGCCACCTCTGCATCCCATTTACTATCTGGAACTACACAGCATTCCTTCATGGGAAAGCTTGGGTGAATGTGAGAGATCCATCCAGGTTCACCATGCAACTACAACCAATGCTGGAATAGTAGTTATTAGCAAATAAGAGAGGGAGAAATACGTCCTAGAGACTGAGGGTTATGGGGCAACTGCAAGATTTATCACTTGAAGCCTAAGGCCCCAAGTCTCTGCTGCTGTTTTTCACTTTATTCTAGTACTTTCCTACTTTTTTAAGATAAAGAAATTTGGGGTCCTATCTCCTTTTTAAAAAATTACTTTTCAGTAAGGTAAAATCTTGCCATTGAAAGGAAAATCCCTTGATAGACATGTAACTGATTAAGAAATAAAATAGGGTTAAGTTGGATCGTAGTATTGTGGAAGATACAATGACCCTCATAAGAAGACACACTCAAGGGCATGTTTCACTAAGAAGCCATTTCTGAATTATGCTTGTGAGGGAAGTAGAAACAAAGGAAATACACAGCTTGTGGAAAAGTTCTTTTGAAGGGGAGTTTTTGAGGACATGAAGGCAAGCACACAAATATTCTCAGACATGACTTTCATGGTATGGATTAGAAGCAGTTCCAAGCTAAAATTCTCTTCTCCTATAATTTATTTAAACAGTGGAAGAAGGGGAAGAAAGAGAACACACTGAGCAGGGGAGCACTTGACTCGCTCATGTGAAATGCTAAGTTGACTTTGTCTAATACAAACATTGTCTGCATTAAAAATATTATTCAACCTGGCTGTACAGCTGTGACTCCAAGGGCTGAGAGGAAGCTAATCTTATCATCTGTGGAAAACTAACTGCCTCTCTCTGTTTTTATGCAATTATAACATGAACACTGGTTAATGTATTATATTTTCTAATTATAGTAGTAACGTTTTAGGAAAGTTGATAAATGTGTAACATCGTACTTATAGTTAGTAAAAATCCAAGAGCTCTATAATAAGATTTCTCTACCAGCTGCCTTTGCTAGGAATCTAAATTTCATTAAAATTTCAAGTGATCTTTAATTTTTTCTCATTAATCATTTGAAAATGTCAAATTCATCTAACATTTGTGCAATGTGTATCATGTGCCAAATTATAACAGATACATCCATGCATATGTTCTAATTAATCCTCACTACAAACTTGCAAGTTTTATTAGGAAAATTTCTTATAACCATAGCATTGGTTATTGGATAGATGACAATATAACCTTTTGAATACCATAGTCATGCATTCAAAGATATCTATTAGGCATTTTCTTTATATAATAATAATAACAATAATTATAGTAAATGTGGTTATTACTAACTTAGTCTGTTACTTAATATGGTCACATACATTTTTGCATTTAATTCCTATATAAAACAGTTATTCACATATACAAAAATAATAACAAACATCTTTCTATAGCAGTAAACCATTATAAAATGATTGAAATTGTATATATGGTTTCAGTTCTATTGGTTGGACATTATTAATTGAGAGATTGGCTGAAAGACTAAAAACACATTTAAAAATGCTCACTCTCAAACTTACTACTTGGAAGCAAAATAGATCTGTGTTAATTTTCACCCCTCTGATAAAGTCATGCTTGATGTTTCGGGCCACATTCTCTGCCCAAAGAGACCACCCCTCATTGTTTCTTATGAAAAATTTTAAACAGTAAGGAAATGTGAAATATTCAAGACTTCAACACAACAAATACTATGGAAAATACACTTATAGTATCTTGCACCTACAAACTCAGATAATGTAAACTTTGGAGAAAGCAGACTGGAAACATCGTTTTGTTTCACAGCCAAACAGCATTAGGACTTTTTTTTTGACCTAGAAAAGAGTTATCTGGTTATTATGGAAAATTCTTAATCTACAAAACTCAGGAGACTTGGGGTCTTGTTCCCTTTTTCACAGACTTGGGGAAAGCCTACAATCTCTCCTGAGTTCACCCTTTACAAAGAGAATGTGGAAACGGATCCTCCTGTTTCATTCCAGCCCTAAACATCGGTTCTGCATTCTTCCTTCTTATAAACAGTTAACTCAAGAATGAATATTTGCTAAACATTTAACAGGTATCATCTAACCTTTACAAAAGTCTTAACTAATATCATTATTATCATCCCCGTTTTATAAATGAAATGTTCTAAGACCTAGGGCTTTCAAAAAGTCACACAGCCAAGCAAGATCAGGAATCAGATTTCAAACCTACCTCCTCCACCCTTCCCATAGTATGCTTTGCCTTTATTCATTTATTCATAAAGACATATTGAGAAGATGCTATGTACAAAGCACCATGCAAAGATACAGGGCATCATACTGACAAGGACAGGTAGAAACATTTAAAGAGCTTAGAACTAGTGGGAAAGACCAAAAATTGTCTAATAATTATAATGGTATTTGATGGATGTTATAATCCAGAACACTCTGAAAATTTATTATTTTTGCTGTACTAACAAAGCTGTTTGAAAATATAAGTCAAAATAAGACAGTATAATAGCTAAAGTCTTTTCTTTACATCATCATTTTAATTATTTTTCCCTCCAGTTATTATGGTTTTTGTCTTCCTTGTGTAATTATTTTTGGTGATATCTTTATGTCTTTCACTAAATTTTAAGCTTGTCCTTGGACAGGACAGAAGCTGTGTCTTGTTCATCTTCTTGTTTCCTGGCACAGATAAAGTGCACAAAGTACTTAATCTGATGGAACTCTACTGAGATCCAGCTACACCTCATTGAGAGCTGGGGTTGGACACTGCTGCTTATCTGCTAGAAGACAATTTTCAAAAAACTTGAAACACACACACATCTACTAGAAGCTAAACAAATGACAAACTCAGTAATTTGTCCTGGGATTTTTTTTTCCTTTTGGCCTGGTTTTACCTGTCTCTTGTATTGCACCTCCTTAGCAGTTTGAAATGATCATTTCAGTACAAATGCTAAAGTACCATTAAAAATCAACTCATTGGGGCTGGGATTGTAGCTCAGTGGTAAAGCACTTTCCTAACATATGTGGGTTCAATTGTTAGCAAACATAAAGATCCATAAACAATTAAAATAATTTTTAAAATATTAATTAACTGCTTAAAAAATCTTACCACTTAGGCTTTAAAATATTAAACTAAACATTTTGACTTGGTTTTCTCCAAGTAAGAAAAACTTTCATTATTGGAAGATTCCCAGGTATCCCTGCAAGTTTATCCCTCATTCCCATGGGACGATATGGGCTGGCCAGAGCAATCTGCAGTGCATGCTAACCTTCTGGGATTGTGGTTTTGGTGTACAAATTAACAAATTCCTGCCCATAAATTATTGAAAATTCTGGAAACAATGTTATTTGGGGGGTTGATAGACTTAGGAGGAGCAAAAAAGTTTTAACAGGACTAATTTTCTCTGTGTGGTTTTCAGAGGCAGGCTTTTAAAAATCTCTCTAATAAGTGTTCTTTCCTTTGGTCTATGAGAATCAGGAAAATCTGTGATCTTGGATGGGGAAAAAAATGCATCTTGGATTCTGCTAACCTGTAACTGAAATGTTTTATTCCCTCTAGTTATATATGCAAAACAAAACCAAACCAGTAGTATTAGCAGAACTGTGGTTTTTCTCACCAATAGAAACCAAAACTATTTTCATATCACTTTGCAGTTGATACCGATGTCTCAAAATATCACTTATACTTAGAACTACGTGAAAATTATGATAGTTATTTTACTTGCTTCTAGATCTATTATTTAGTGCAGTGCATTGTAAATAAGACCATATAGTTCTATATTATGCTTTGTTTTGTGTGTGGTGTGTGTGTTTATGGATGTATAATATCATTGCAATATTGTATACTTTCTGAATTTAGAAACATTTTGAGGAGTCCTTAGGCTTCATCAGACCCAAAAGAGGTTCATGGAAAACAAAATATAAATTTGTCTTATTAGATGGCAACTTTTTCAACACCTGAAATTGCCCCAAATGCAATGGATCACCATGTGGACCAATAAAATTTGTGCCAGAGTATAGGATAAATAGGATCCAGGGATCCACTTGAGAGGAATCATGCATCTTTTATGGAGTTTGGCCTTGATGGTACCTCCCAACACTGAGGCTGTCTATGCGCAAGGCAAAGAGAAGTATATCTCTTTCCTTTGTTGGAATTTCTTTTTTTTGGGGGGTGGGGGGCTCAAATGACTTTTGTAAGGAGGGCAGAGTTCCTGAAGATGTAAATTATGCCATATATCTTTGAAGTTTTAATGGTTGGTCTTAAGCATTAAGAATTTCTTGTTGGACAATAGAATTGGAAGGCTAGGCCACAGTTGTTGATGAGGTATTGGCTGGTGCCCTGAAGAGTCGGAGCCCATCTGTATGGGATTCCCATTCATGGTTCCACGCTGCATTGTAATTCTCTTTTCATATTCTTTTCTCCCTCTCTGTTTTGCCAGATCTTCACAGGAGTATTATTATCTTCATCTTTTTGTCTCTGATATATTACATGGTACCTGAATAAATATGCTTAATGTTTGGCAAGTGAATTAATGAAGATAAACTGTCCCTGTAGAGGTCACTGTTGTTATATAACCAATGACCACATTTACAAAAAAAAAAAAAAAGAGGAAGAAAAATATGAGAAAGAATGCTTCTGATTTTACTCAGTCTAAGTATTATCATGGGATGGGGTAAGGGAGAACATTAATCTTACGGCCTCATGTTAAATTCTGGACCACCAAGAACACAAATAAAAACCTCAGAAAATAATCATGTAAATGGAAACAAACAACCTCTCCTGTTCAGCTCAATGGGAGCATTGACAGCAAATAGCTTTCAACATTTCTGGACCCTTGGCAGGCTCTAAAGATTTCTAGGGAGGCAAAGTGTTTTATTTGGGATTTAAGTGAAGAAGGAGTAAACTTCTCTTTATTGGTGGTTGCCAAGGAGTTCCTGCAAGGGTCTTCTTTATTCTCTTATGGTGATGGAACTTGTTTTGGAAGGTATTGGTTATGCTAGGAGGCAGAGTGGGAGGTGGGCAATGGAGAATTTAAGCTTTTATAACATCTTCTTGAAGTAAGTTCTGTTATCCACATTTTACCAACAAAGAACTGAGGATCACTGAGGTCCTGTAAATTTTCCTAATGTCACACAACAATTAAGTAGCTAAGAAAGCATTCCAAGGGAGGGCTTAAAAACTCCCAAACCACAAAACTCTGAAGGACTGTCTCTTAAGAGCTTTGGTTATCTCTTCATATTGACTTAGTTTTCATACTAGAACCAGGAAAATAAGAGCCCAGATAGGTTTTATTGGTGTGTAGTCAAACACAAAGTGGGTGTACACTGCTGGCTTGGAGCACAGATTTGAAGTCTGGTAAACTTGTTTCCAGTATTATCATCATTATTAGCATTATTACTACTTAGTATCAATAATTTCATCTAAACCATACAATGCTGTTTTAGAATTACATGAGAAAATGTTTTTTATCTCAGCATAAAATATACTTATGATTGTTGTCATTATTATTGTTATCATTATTATTTTGCAGGCTTTTGATGTTAGTGAATTGGGACTAAGAAGCAAAGGTCTTCAGGATGAATACATGTGAAGGCTTGCTAAAAGAGCAGTTCATTATTATGAATAGTTTAGAATTAGGACTTCAAATCCAATTGTGTAAATTAAGATAAGTAAATTGGAGTGTTTAGGTCCTAATTTTCTTTGAAATGCAAAGAATAATCATTTGAAGGAAGAGCTAATCAAGTACTCTTCATAGAACCATTAATCCATTCCATAAATATTTATGGAGACAAGAGATAAACATGGTTCAAAAGATAAAAAGATACACTGTGTTTTCAAGGAACTTAAAGTCCACTTGTAAGACAAGACACGTATGTCAACAAGGACACATGGTAAAGACTGATAACATTGGTAAAGACATGCACAAATAAAATTCCCTGAATGTCAGAGGACTGAAAGGCTATTTTCAAGAAAGAACATTCTGGAATGTTCCCGTAAGGCCTGGGCAAATTACAGTGTAACTCTTTCCATGATTTCCTTTTTGCCTTTTTCACCCCATGACACATTATGTGTTAGAAGTCTTCTAACTTGTAGAATTTTAGAACTTATTTAGTCTTCTCATTTTATAGATAGAAAAGTGAATGCACAAAAAGTTATGTGTTTGAAGACTGAAGATCAGTTTTTTTTAATTCCCCTTCTGTCCCTTTTTCTACTACACCATCCTTCCCTATGTGCACCCACCATTAGGCTGAGCCTAAATCAACAGTACACAAAGGAAGTGTTGCAAGAGAGATTTCACAGAAGTCCAAGGTGCAACTTACAGGATATGTGCCAAGTTTGGGGAGTAATCATTTTTCTTTGGGGGCAACAGAAAGATTTCATATGATTGCAGCAAAGTTTGCTGCTGCTGCTGCTGCTGTAGTTGTTGTTGTTTAATTTGGATCAATTTCTTATTGCTCATTGCAATACCAAATCCTCCCATATCTTGGACTCCAAGGCTGAGATCAATTGAACTAGTACCAGTCACTTCTAGAAACCCAGTAATACCTTTTGCTGATGTGATGGGTAAAGTAGCCTTTGGCTCTTCTTCCCAGGTTTCCAAGTACTGTTGTGCATTTTGTTTTTTCTATTTGGATCTTCCTCCCTTCTACTTGGATCATGGGAGTTAGGATGGATCATCTCTATGATACATGTGCTCAGGTTTTTCCCAGTTCCAAAACTGTCTTCTCTAGACCAAATGCCCCATTTGGACTGGTTTGTTTGATCATGCTTAGAATTCCTGTAACCAGCAAATGCAACCTTTGGATAGGATTCAGGATGGAAATATGTCTGTGTCAGAATCTATCCAGAATCTTTACCTTCTGTTTGTCAGAAGAAAGTTACTCCCTGGAGGGAAACATCTTGTCTTCTTAGGCCATGTTGTTTTAGTGCTCTTGGTATCCCCCATCCTCCTTTTAATTTTTTAGAACCATACATGGATATAACCAGATATTTACCTGGGACAGACTCTCCAATAAATTGTAGATGAATCTTCAACTGCTGTCTGTTGGATGAACAAGTAAATGACTGGCTAAATGGATGAACGGATGGGGCACAGCAGTCTTCATCCATGGTGTCCCTAGACGACTATGAGAGTCAGCAGACAGATGGACTGTTCTCTGTGAAGCAAGTTTTATCCCTGGCAGAGACAAGGAGGCATTTAACTCCAGAAGTGAAAGCAGCAGGGAGCAGGGCATAGATCAAGCAGTGTTTCCAAGGCAGAAAAGCCATACTCCATGACTACTTTATTTATGCTTGCTATTCTACTCCAGTTGAGTTTACATGCTGCTGACTTTGAGTAATTAGGCTGTGGAAGATAAAACAACTAACTCCCAATACTGAGTTCTTTTTATCCAAATTTAGAGCAAAAATTCTGAACTCTATTCTTGGAGTTGAATGAGACAGCATTGCTGATGACTGATGTCTGAATAGGCACCATATGGATTTGTACAAAGGGAAGAAAATAATCCTTGGGTTGTAAAAATATCTTTGGTCTTCATAAGGGTGATATGCACCCACATGTTTCTGTCAGGTGGTTTTGCTATAAACGATTCTTCTTGGACTAACAGAAAAATTTCCTTTTATAGTGATTGTACATTTTCCCAGATTATCAGTGTAGCATGCAAAATCCCACAACTTCAGAATTTCAAAAGATCAAAGGCAGAGAGGCCATTGGGGTCTTTACACTCACCACACACCAGAACAATAGTTTGGCTACCACAGTCCCTTTCATGACAACAAGAAAGTGTACTTTCATTATTACCAAATTGCACTGTGAAAATTGATATGCATTCCTAATTCTTGCATTAGATATTCCTGTTGTTTCTTAATGGCAGTTTAGTTCAGATTGTCTCCATATGATTAAAACATTGGCCAACTGAGGCTTGGAGTTGTTTAGTCCAATGTTAGATACAGTGCTGTTGAACTGATTTTCTGTTTCAAATATGGACAGCCAGAACTATCAAATAAACCCCAAACTATTGATTAGGGTAGCTTCTGAATATATAGAATATGGTTCATGACATAGACTTAGTGATCTCACTAAAGCCAGGGAAAAGATTCCTTCCATCTGTGAAATTCCCTCAATAACTGGCACAGGGTAATTGCCTAGAAAATGCTTTGGGGCACATGAAAAGATGAAAAACAGAGAGCATGTAGATTTAAAAGCAAAAATCTCTAATTATTCAAATATAATAAATTCATAGATGATATCATCACATTGATCATCAGTTCTGAATGTGAGTCCTATTTTGTCAGACAACTGATTTGTGTATGTTCAACAAACATTCACTGAGTTTCCACAATGTGTCAGGCACTGAGAATACAGAAAAGAATAAGACCTAACTCCTGTATTTCAGCAGCTTGCAGTCCACTAAGAGAAACAAGTATGGAAACAAGTAACAACAGCATTCAATAGTGAGGGCAACCTCTGAGCAAAGTGAAGTGGAAATGGGGTGAAAATGGGACTTTGAATCCCTCAATTGGTTAGCTTGGATTGTGAGGGATGGTATGCTCATTCTCCACAGTTTACAGCTGTCATCTTGTCAGTAGCTTCATTTTTTTTCAGTTTCACTGTGCAGTTCTTTCCAAATTCCTGGAAGTATAAGTAAATGTATACAGTTGGAGGCAACTAAATTATCATGCTGGTTTGCCTGCCTGTGGCTCAGGAGTCACCTCTGGTGCTCTGCATTCTGCAAGCTTTGGCTTCCGTGTTTTGCTGCACACCAGAGACAGTGGTCTCATTTCTGGTTTTTCCCTGAAGGATCATAATCATGCTTATTAAAGAAAGAAAAAAAGATTCTTGGAACTCAAACAAGTCACATTCAGGTGTAGTTCTTTGGGAAAATATAATCTAAGGAAGAGAATTACCACAGTAAAGTAGTAGTAGTCTTTGTTTCTGGTTTCCTCAAATCAGTGTTGCCTGAATTATAAGTTCATGAGAAAAGATAGCAAAGCAGGCTTGTAGTTTTCAGCTTTTATTTACTTGTGCACTGGCCAGAATGTAGGATGAAGAAATTGACTACTGAGAGGTCAGATCCATTTCTTTGGGCTGTTTTTCTCTCCCCGCACCCACCCCCATGCACAAAGAGATAACCAAATGTTTGTTTTTCTATCAAAAATGCAAGTTTGGGTACATCTACGTGACTAGAGGCAACTGAATTGAAATCCTATTTCATAACAGGGGCTTACCTGAATGTTTTAAGCTGTGCTCAGCAGCCTGAGATGGAATTAACAGTCACCTTGTTATATTGGGCAGGTACACACACAGATGACCTTTGGTGAATAACAGTGGGAATGGAAAAGGTTAAGTAATCCCTCTATAGCTTTGCATTTCCTTAACTTTCCCCTGGAAAAATAAAAAGGATCTCTCAAACATTGGCTAAGTTTTCCCTGCATAACAAATATTATATGAACTGATTGGTTGGATTTAAGATTCTACTTTATATTTAAACAAAGAAGAGATTCATTTCCCAAATGAATTCAAGAATACCACTAATTCAATAGTAACAATGACAACAAAAATAATGTCTACCATTCATTAAGCCCAGACAAGAGTAGAATAACCTAACAATAACTGTTGTCATAGGAGCCACAGCTTATTTAGTGTTTATTATGCCAAGAACTGAGGTAAATCTTTTAAGTGTGTTTAAAGCCTTAGCAGCAATCCTGTAAGCAAAGCATTGTTATCTCTGTTCTTCAGAAGCCAGAGTGTCAAATTGTTTCCCCTGAGTAAAAGTTAGGCCCTTTGCCTGCCTCCGCAGCTTTTATGCATAACCTTCATGCTACACTATGACCTGGGCACATTATTGGGTGCTCTATAAACACAATCTCATTTAGTTCTGAAAGCAAGCCCATAAGATTCAACTATTACTATCCCCCTCATATAAATGAAAGTCCAAAGCCACACTGCCAATATTGAGGAGCCAGAATTCAGACCCAACCTGGTCTTACTCCAAAGCCCATACTTTCCATCCACTCAATATACTACCTCCACACGATTGTAAGACATTATCCTCATTCCCAGATTGCCTTCCCAGTGGTTTTTCTAGTGCCTGAAATTCCCTTAATAAGGAATAATATCTTTATTCCATAATTTAGAATATGATGTGAAAAAAAAAATATTACTGGGATATATGAACATTCATCCAAAGAGCCATGGGTTGCCAGAGTCTGCACAGTCAGAAGTGGGCACAGGGTAAAAGGGTGCATGGGGAGGAGAGAACCACAACCCCAAGAGAGCAGAGCAGAAGTTAAGGAAAGGAGCTGGGAATTGATGAAGAAAATATTGACTTCACCTTTGCTAAGGGCTAACTCAGTTGTATTTTAAACTGTCATGTATTTATATACACATATACATATTAACATGTATATATAAAAACTTTATTCAGAATATATATCTATGTATGTGTATAAATATATATATATATATGATTTTATTATATTCTAAGAAAATATTATTATTAGTTATATGCAAAAAAGCATATATAAACTTTCTTTTTTAAAAAAAAATTTGGATTTATTACTGAACTCTTGAATATTCTATCCACATAAGATTATCTCACCACTCATTCTAAGTGGCAGGAAGAGTTTCTCAGTTCAATTTTCCTATCATCTAAGACTGATATCCAATAATCAGCCCTACTTTATTTTTTAGAAAAAGAAAGAAAAAAGAATGACCCAATTTTCATCCTTTCATTCTTTTATCATCCATAGTTACAGAGCATTTCTTCTGTATGAAGGACTTCAGTACCATGCAGCAACAGATCAACTGCCCCCCACAATGTCTGCCAAATATGGTTAAATATATTAAGTAATGAGCTTGATTTCTGGGAATCAAGCTGATGATACTCCTCTCAAAACTAGGATGACTGTAACATTTATCATCCAAACTAGACTGCTTTTCAGAGATTGAAAGAAGGTGCTAATAATAATCACACTGGGATGGCAGACAGAGGCTAGGCCACTGCAGGGCAAGTAAGGACGTAGAAAAAGTGTGAAGTCTGGTCTCTAAGGTAGTGTCAGTCCTTTCACACAATATAGTCCTTGTCAAATCACATGTCATTTAATAGACACTGAGAATAATCACATGTATTCATTTAAAACCACTGAGTACCGGGACTAGGCTAAGCTCAGTTAAAAAGATTCCCTTGGGAAGGTCTGCTGTCTAGTGGAAAAAGACACGTAGGTGATGTACGTAGTAATAGTAACAGTACTAACAAATATTCACTGAGAACTTTCCATGACATCCACTCTGCTAATTGATTTATGTTCATTATCACATTTAATCTTCACCAAATCCCATAAATGAGGCAATATAATTATGCTAGGCTTTCAAGTCAAAATATTGAGACTCAACAAGGTAAACTTGTCCCAGGGTATCACAGTATATAACTGTGGCGATGAGGCCCAAATCTCAGCATGTGGGGTTTCAAAGTTTGAGCTCCTAGCACCGTGCTATACTGCTTCCCTGTAGAGGACACAAGGATGTATGTCATGGGAATGAACCTCGTAGAAGTAAGTCCCTTACCCTTTTCAAGCATGCATAGGAGCACAAGAAGGAGTGACAGTTGATATGACCTTTGAAGAGTACCCAGAATTTCATCAGAGAACAGAGAAGTGGAGTGGAGACATTACAGGCAAAGTACCAGGTCTCACAGCTTGGTGCATGGGCCAGGGATGCAAATTTCTCATCACCATTACATAAGAGGCAGCAATGGAAACTGTGTGTTGAAGATTGCTTGTCTTTGCAGTGGTGAGTGGGAGAGGGCCCAACATTTTAAGGCACATAAATAAATGATAAGATTCAGAGTTGTGTTATTCCTAGGAAATACTTCATATCATATTTCAGAATTGTTTTAGACTTTCCATGTTAAGCATCCAATAAAGAAAAACATCAAAAAAGAAATTGGCATCATAAAAGTAGCAGGGTGACTATTAGTGTAGAAGAAGGGGATGGAAAGAGATGGGAAGGGGAAGAAAAGGGGAGTGGGGAGTGAAATCAAATAGATCAAATTATGTGAATGCATATATGAGTATGCCACAAAGAAACCTACTATGCTGTATAATTAATAAGCACTAATTAAAAACAAGATGTCAACAAATCTATTTGTCAGAAGACATCAAACATTGGAGTTGTACCTTTGTGAATTGGAAGATGACCAAAAAACATTATTTTAATGACTATTTATTAAAGTTTAGATATTTTTGATGCAAACACTTTCAAAAAGTAATGTTTTCCCCCCAAATATTCAAAAGGCCACTGTTATGATGGAATCTCATGGTGCTCACTAGCACAATAAAAATATTAATGAGACACTCTCTTATAATGTGAACTGGACTTACAAATAAACTGTATCTCACAGTTCCAATTGCATTTCACTCTAGTAATCATGAGATGAGTTCATTAGTAATATTTCATTCATCTTCTAGGTGAGATTAATTTCAAAAGTTGCCTCTGATCAAATCTACCTAACTTTATATATTTGCCCCTTTTTAAAAGACATTTTTGGTTCCAAGGTCAAGAAGGAGTACCTTTCATCTATAACCTCAACCTTTAGAATTCTTCCCTTCATTCCCTGGAGTGGTGGCTCCCATCAATGACTTTTATATCCTTGGAACAAGACTGTAAAATTTTATAGCCAATTGTAGAACCACAGGCTGAAAAACCTATTCAAACATTTCAAATATGAACTTCATCCTATGGCAGAATTAAGAGTCATTTATTTTCTATCAAAAGCATCATAAACAGTGCCATACCTTGCAGTAAATCAGGAAACCAGATTGCCAGGAAAGGTGCTGGACCTACTAGTTTGGCTCTTGGAGTTGTTTCAAAAGCTGCTGGATGACCTCCAAAGTCCTCTTTCACTTCAAAAAAAAAAAAATCACTTTTCAGCAAATCATGGCTTATGACCAGTTCTTGGGCAAACCAATTCAGAGCCATCTGCAAAACAGCAATCCATTTCCAAATCATTAGGAAAATTACCAAACCTAGCACCTAGTTGAAATAATGTCAAGAATATGTTGGAGGTGGGAGATGTGAGGAAGAAAGAACAAATGAACCAAGAGGAAATTCCACCTAAAAATAATGCGTCAACTAACATGATTAGGAAAGGAGTGCCAAAGACGTAAGATATTCTACTTTCATGGACCAGTAAGTTCCAGAGTCCTTGATCTCAACCTCTGTCATCAGATGCTGAATTTATTTAGGTGTATCTCTAATCAGGGTAACATCTTTGCAGTTCTCTAGCAAATTCAGTCCCTCCATTCATTTCTTTCATTTAGCAAGTGCTTATTGAGGCCCTTGTATGTGTGTATAGGTCCTTCTGCAGAGCTCTGGGGATACACTGGAGGATAATAACTATGGATCTAATTACAGTGGCAGAGAGTAAAAATCAAGCATGTAAATAATAAATAAATAAAAAGCATGTAAATAATAAATAAATAAAAAGCATTTTTTTTTGCCCCTTATTTAAAGGCATTTTTGGTTCCAATGATTTGGTTAGTTGCTCTGTAGAAAGTAGCTTGAGTATTACTTTGAATTGGGTGGGCAGGGAAATCTTTGAGGAAATATCAGTTATAAAGAAGCCAATGAAAAAGTTATGAAGGCTGAGGGAGGAACTAGGACCAAATCCCTGGGCCAGGAAAGTCCAAGGCCAGGTGTTTTCTAGGAACTTCTAGAAGACAAGTGTGTCCAGAACTTAGTGTGTAAATGGCAGTGGAACAAATTGAAGTGGGAAAGCAGGCCAGAGGGCCAGATGCTCTATTCCATTAGAGCCACATCTATGATAAAGAGCTCTGATGTTATTTTATGTGAGTGCTATTCTCTGTTAAATAAATGACCGAGTACAACACAGAGTATCTAATAATAAAAGAAATGTATCTTCAGATGATGCTCTAAAATGCAGATGTAAACTGTGACACTCTCCTGCTCACAGAATACTGTTCATCAAATAAAACCAACACTCCCAGGCAATTGAGGGGAAAGTCTTTCTCCACCTAATTTTATGCACATCTCTTCCACCTCCCACCCTGTGACCTGTGAACCAATCATCCCACTCCACTGGAGCATGTACTGCATTTTTCTTGTTCATGTGGCTCCTTTCTTCTCCTCCCCCACCCCAACATCCGCCTGTTGAAATCCTACCCATCCTTCCAGATCCAGCTTAAGGCCACCTGTTCCAGAAAGCCTTCCTTTCTCCCTCTGCCAGAATTTATCTTTCCTTCCTCTGTCCTCCCAAAGGACTTTGCACCTCTCTTAGAATGCTTACCACACTCTGCCTGATACCATACCTATCACTCTCTCCCATGAGTACAACGACTAAAGTTCAGATAGTTGGCAATTGCAGGTTTGTCCTCCTGTTATTCTTTGTAGAAGCAGTTCACCTTCAGGCCAAAGAAAGTGAAGGAGATTCTGGGAAAGTGATAAGAAGAGGATGAAAGGTGAAGTGTAGGACCAGGAATGAAACACAGGTATTAAACAAACAATCACAGTCCAAAAATACTAGTATTTGTTTGACTCAAGAAAAGAAACTACGTTCACATAAATTTTATTACACTATATTTTTTATAATTGTTCCATCTTATCATTAGTTACTGTTGTCATTCTCTTTCTGTGGCTAATTTATAATAAATTAAACCTTTATTAAAGGAATGTATGTATTAAAAAAAACATACATATACATATACTATCTGATGTTAGGCAGGGAATGTATCCCCTGAAGATAAGGAGGCACTACTGTTACTCTACATTTAAAGTTCAGGCTTCTAAAATTAAATCAGGCTAATATATTCATCCCAATCAACTTTGCTTTTGGCACATTAGTGTCATTTTGTAGTACAATTGTCTAGTCAGAAAGCAGCTTCTTACATTGGCTACTTCTAATTAGCTTCGGATTTTGCATACACACACACACACACACACACACACAAATCTTAAGTCCAAGCTCAAAAAGTGTACATTTTTTTGTGTGTGAAAAATAAAGGGCCTTAACTTCTCTGCTTCCCTGTCAATGTGTAAAATATCTTACACCAGCATCACCACAAGCACATGAGTAATGTGATATGTACCACAGCTACATCATCATTAGGCAATAGGAAATTTTCAGCTTCATGGAACCACCACCAAATGCATATGTGGTCCATTGTTTACCAAACATTATTTTATGGTTCATGACTATATTTCCTTTCAGTGACTATATAAATTCCCACAATATCTCTACAACAACACACATAGGTCACACCTTCAGAATCTTCACTATTGAAGCGACCATAACAGTTGCCAGGCTTTGGATATCCCCAGAAGCAGACACTGAGCCAAGAATTCAAGTGCAAGCAATGCAGTGGGAGGTGCAAGAAACAACGGTAGGTAAAGGAAGAAATGACCAGAAAGGAAAGTAGTCAGTAAAATGGTGCATTTAAAGCCTGCTTCACAATAGGCATATGACTTTTAATCCAGTGGGATAACACTGAAAAATAGTGCAAAATACCTCACAATTCATTCCTGTCTATAGGTGAAACAGCTGAGACATTGCTCCCCCACTACCTGTCAGTCCTTGGTTAAAAAGTAACCCATGAGGCTGGGGCTGTAGCACAGTGGCAGAGCACTTGCCTAGCATGTGTGAGGCTCTGGATTCAATCCTTAGCACCCACAAGAATAAAAAAAAAAAAGGCATTCTGTCCATCTTCAACTACAAAAAAAAAAAAAAAAGTAACATGGGGAAGACATGAACTCTCAGGCCCTTTCAGTTAGTTCCCTTTGCATGAGGGCACAGTGGGTTCCAGATGGGAGTTTAAGAGCAGTCTTCCATCAACAAGGAAGGTACTGACCCTACAGAGCCAGGCTTGAGTACCAGAAATGGTAAAGAGGTGGAGGAAACATGGTGGAGTGCTGATTATTTCCTCTCCAACAGATGTGTCTGTCAGGCCAAAGATTAAAGATTTTACTACCTGAGTAAGTTAAAAATGAAGCATAGGTAAAGGCAAAGTGTTTTTTATTTTTCTTTCACCACAAAAAAAGAATATTAAGGATTTTCCAGTCTATCTGTATTGATAGGATGCATTCATAACAATATATTTCAACTCAATCTAATAAATCTATAAATTACACTTCTACAATGGAACATAATGTAGCTAAGAAAAACGTATTTACATAGAAAAAAAATCATAAAAGTGAAAACACAAGTTATAAAATTTTTAGAACAAAGTGTATGTATGTACACAAAGTGTATGTATATACACAGTGTAACTGTTAGCAAGGCTTGTCTTTGGGTAGTAGGTTCCCCCGTAATTTTAATTTTCTGCTGATGTGTATTTTCTAAATTTCCACTAATAGACCTAGATGAATAAAAGAAGACTTAACTTCATAATAGGAAAAAAATAATCAGACCCCAAAGGAGGGTCACTCAAATAATCCCACTAGAGAATAAAGTCACTTTGATCCAGAAATAGCTGTGCAATATATACAGTTTCAATAATCTTCTGCTGATTGCTCTGACACTGGATAAATATTAAGTTTTTTTTTTCTTTTGCTATAGTCTCTCATTTTTCCCATTTAACTCACTTTTGGTAGAAGAAGAATATTGATTAGAACCCTGGAAAGACACCCTCAACCATGCAGTTTCTTTGCCAGAGATTGAATCTTAAGTAGAGATTGAATAAAGAACTGAAATCAACACTTTCAAACTTTATTCTGTAAGAGCCATGTATAGCAGCATTAATGCCTTTTCAGTGCTCTTTGAAGGAAGCAACAGAGGTACAAGAGTGAAATCTGACTGATTCCAATTCTGTGATCTCATGAACAGAATTGGGTGTGGTTATTTGTCCTTCTTCTTTGGGGTTGGGGGCCTGGTTCATGTAGCTTTCCTCGCTCTTTGTCCAGGTCCATTTCCTTCCTTACACAACAGTGTCCAGCACTAGGTAACTTCTCTGCTAGCATGCTTAGTCTGGACACATTTCTGCACTTGGAGAATTCACTCAACTCAGAAAGGCATAAATAAGGAGGACTATGGCTTTAAGGTCACTCATTGAGAAGTCTCTCTGAAGATCTATTTGCCCTTCATAGAGAAGAGAATCAGCATCCATTTCTGTGTCGCAATGACCAGGAGAAAGTCAAATTAGATTAATTACCTAGAATAAAAATGGACTTGTACTTTTGCTAGTAATGGATTTCTAGTTCAGGCAGCTTTATAAGTATTAATAGCATACTAGTTCTTGGCAGATGATAGTCATTAGTGAGCAAGTAACTCTATCCTCCGGAGATGATTTAGCTTTGTCACTATGTAGTAATCTTTGTCTTCATGTTATGTTGAGGCAGAGACAATTTTTCTTTAAATCTGCTTGTGAAGCATAACAGTTTCTAGAGTAAATCATTGAAAGGGCTTTTCTGCTTTAATTGTGTGTGTGTTTTGTTTGCTTTAATTTTTTTTTAATGTGGGTTCTGAATTAAATATAGTAAAATTTTTTAAACCTTATTTTGAGGGCCCTAGTGGGAAAACTGTTCTAAGAAGGAGCTCATTAGATGCAAATTCTTTTTAAATGTGCAAGCTTCTTTCCAAGCTTCTTTCTCAGTGTTCTTCAAATCAAGGGCTATTCACGGGTAGAGTAGGTTACTATATATCCATTGCAAATTTTTGAGGGGGTCCCCCACTAGCTAAGAACTTTCTTTAATCCTGAGACTGTGGTATCTGTTAAGTACATCTACCCTGGGAGAAATAAGAGTATTTCATCTATTTAATGGCAGTCATTCATGCTAAGATTTTAACCCATTGGTCACAGCTGAGTAGCAAATGACAATTAGTCACAGGCAAAAAATGAAAGGCAACCCTCACACAGCCCCGCACTGGGAGCATTTGCCTCCTTAAACTTGTCACAGTATGTACCTCCCTTGCTTCACCCTAGTTCTGGCCCTGACATTTAGATTATGCTTATAAAGCACTTTTACCTACATTGTCTAGTTTGGTTCTCGCTACAAACTCAGGAAATGAAGAAAACAATGATGGCCTTCCCCCAAATTGACAAGGAACCTGAATTTTCAAATACAGATCTGGAAGCTAATAGATGAACTGTGACCAGAGCTTTGCTTTTTTCTTCCCTCCCACCCCATGACAGGCATTGCTAGGGATGGAACTCACACATGCTGGCAAGCACTCTACCACTGAGCTACACTACACCCCAGCAACAGAGCTTGATTTAAATACCATCCTCTGTCTATTAAATCATGCTCCCCCTCCACCCCAAATGAAAGGACAATCACACACACACACACACACACAAAGAGAGAGAGAGAGAGAGAGAGAAGAATTTGTAATAAAAAGGGTGGCAGTAACAACAAATTCCACAATTATCCCTCATTCATGGCACAGCCCTCTATTGGGGGAAGGGAAGAGGCATCACTCTAAGGGATTGAGACAGAGGGGCAGCTTCTAAAATAGAGATGACTCAGAAGAAAAAGGAGATGAGCAAGATGAAAAGAGAAAGCAGGAGAAGGGGAATGGAAAAAGGTAACTAAGAAATTAGAATTGAGATAGAGTATAATTGGTTATCAGAATAAAATTATAGAAGATAATCAAGTTTGAGGCACCAGTATTAGGTACATTTGGTGCCATCATGAGGGGAAATTAGTGGCAAGACTTTATTAGACAAGACAATAGATAATTTATCTTTAGTTGTCTGTCACATTCTAAGTTTTTTTCTAAATAATGGCTGTATTTTTATGTAATTGTATAATTTTGATGTGTACATGGGTTGAACATATTTTCATTTTTTGGTTCACCTTTTTCTCCATGAGAGTAATGCATATGATGCCAGATGAGCAACATTTTCTGCAATCAAGGATTATTTTCAGAGTGTCAGATTCCACAAATTTTACTTTCAAATGATGATTCAATGTAATTATACAAGGCAATATGCAGGTAGATACAAGAAATGATGTTTTTAGGTTTCAGTTAGACAAAATGAAATTCCAAGATTCCATAAAAGGAGATTGTCATCACCTTCAAAATAAGGCGTGGTAAGAAAGAGAAATAAAATGCAAGAGGTATTTATACAGCAAATTGAAGAAGAAGAAGAAAAAAAGTGTATTGTCAATGGAATCCACAAATAGCTTCCTGAAAAGTAGATTTTGCTAGATTTTATTTGACTTTTGGAATCCAAAGCTAAATAGTTATTCAAAAAAATAGTTGCCCCCTTAGATCAAAGAGAATAAAAATATATGACAGATGTATTTAAAAAATTTTACTCAATTCAGAAATTAAGAATTTATCTCAATAAAAGTAAATATGTAAAAAAAGAAAATATGAATCAAATAATTTTCCTCTCATTATGAATGATAGCAGTGGTTCTCAAAATGTTGTTCTATGACCAACATCACTTAAACACTGGTTGGAGAGACAAATCTAACTGGGTGCAGTCGTACACACTTATAGTCCCAAATACTTAGGAGGCTGAGGCAGGAGGATCACTTGAGCCCAGGAATTCAAGGTTTCAAAGTCAGCCTGGACAGCATAGAAGGAAGGAAGGAAGGAAGGAAGGAAGGAAGGAAGGAAGGAAGGAAGGAAGGAAGGAAGGCCAACCATTGATATGAAGAGACTTCCTAAATTAGACCTTCTGAGGGTGGGGTCTAGCAGTGGGGACTTTAATGAATCTTCAGGTCATTCCAAAGCTTGAGAACCTCTATATTATAGAATCACCTTGCAGGCTCTGAATAGAAATCTGTTAATGAATTTTCTAAATTATTAATAAAAATTCAGTCATCCCTCAGTATCCATGGAGGATTGGATCTAAGAACCATTATAGATAGCAAAATCCATGGATACTCAAGTCCCTTATAAAAAATAGCACACTATTTGTATATAACATACACACACCCTCCCTGTCCTTTAAATAATTTTTAGTTATGATACCAATATCACATAAATGTATGTAAATCATTATTATACCATAATGTTTAGGGAATGATGACCAAAAATGCTGAATACGGGTGCAATTAAATGTTTTTTTGAGATATAGTAGTTGATATGCAGTTGTGGACCCTACAGATAAAGAGGAGAACCATCAAAATCAAATTTTCTTTTCCTATTTAATGTATTCTGTAATTGACATCTCTTTAAATATAAGAGTAGAAACATCTGTATCAAAATTTGATGTTAGAACTCATAGTCAGAAAATAGCTACTTATAATTATTTGTAAATTAGCAGGCATAGAATTGCTTAATTCCAAGTATACAGAAACTTCAATTCTTAGCTAAAAGAATATTTTGTACTAAAAAAATTTCTTGCTGTATTCTAAAGCAAATATCATTCAGAAAAGTAATTTCTTTTACATAAAAATAATTCATTAATTTTATTACTTATTAATTTTAAGCAGGATTTTAATAACTTTGTTATAAAACTATAAAACACTATACTGTTAGATAGGTGTCAACTCACAATTATTGGACTGAAGAGCTATAATCTATTGAGATTTTACCATTTATCAGGTCCTACCAACCTTTATAACAACCATATAAGATGGGCACTAGTAGTTATATTTTTCAGATAGTAATTGAGACACTGAGAGGTTAAGTACCTAGTTGAAGATCACACAAACAACAGAGCAGGGTTACAAACTTAGGCTATCTGAGTCCAGAGTTTATGCTGTGAAGTAAGAAGCTATGCTCTCCATTATTTCCCTCTCCCACCCCCACCCCCACCCCCCTTTTTTTCCAGTACTTGGAATCAAACCTAGGGCTTCATATATATGCTAGGCCAGTGCTCTACCACTGAGCTATATCCTCAGCCCCAATTTTCCAATTTCTTGCATTCAAATGCTTACAGAAGGCAGACTATATGTTGAATATGTTACAATTAAATTTTGCTCAGTAAGTGATGTCTACAATAGCAACTCCCAAGTTAAAACAAATGTCTCCTTAAACTTTCAACCAAAGCAAGTCACCAGTTATTTAAATAAGAACTTCTATTATGATGAGGTCTGTCAGCAGGTGAAAAAGTTATCTGATAATTGCAGAGGAAAAAACATCTTGTGGAAATCCAAACCATTATTATTTTCAACAAGCTAAGAATAGAAATTTAACAAAATCCTAACTTACCTATTCATGTTTTAGCCTTTTGTGCATATTACTGTGAAATATTTTAGCACCAACATGCACATTTTATAAAGTTGCTTCAATTCCAGCATCCTGGAAAAGACTAGATTTCCAAAGGTGTTCTGACTTTAAATTTACATCTACTCTACTTTTAGCTACTTTATTTTTATATTTATTCCTTCACACTTCCATATGTAAGTGTGTGGCCAAAAGGTAGAGATGGAATGGTGAGTAGATGACTTATCCATTTTTTGCCATCTTCTATCCTTTAAGCTTTATGTCACTCCTAATGTCATTCTCTCTCTCTCTAGAAATGCCCTCTTGTTCTAGCATCATCTGTGAATTGAAATCCTAGCTACACTTCATAGCCCCATACTATGCAATCATGCCCTGCCATGAATCTTTCGTGGTGACAACAGACTAAATCCTTCAGACACACTTGCACTCATGACATTTATGTGATAGTGAAGTAGAAGTCAACAATCTAATGAGACTGCATCTTATGGGTCTTATTATGCAGTCTCCTAGGGGTCTTAAAGACCTCTGAATTCCCATAACCTTTATCACAACATCTTGCTTCTGAAAATCAGAATGCTTGATCAGTACAGTTTACAGAATACTTTCACTATATAGTTCGAGTTATCCTCACATCTACCCTGTGAAGTTTCTATAAAGATTACACCATTGTCTTACATGAAGAATTCGAGAAAGTGTTTTTGCATAATGTCCTGGTGGGTCTCCTGCTTCTTCCAATGCATATATTTCCTCATATTTTTGTTGACCAATATGACATGTTTAAAAATGAATTAATTATTTATGGTTAATTAAGGATCCTATTGCAAAGTCAGTGTACAACCTTCTATGGCTTCTTCACAACCTGTTAAGATTCTCCATCAATCTCTAAGCTAAATGGTGGTAGGAGGGAGAATAGGAATGGAGTCTTATTGTCATGTAGAATCTGACAGATGCAGCCTGGGAAACATCTCCCTCCCCTGAAGGTTTAAGAATAGAGACCTGACAGCAAGTAAAGAGAAAGAGAATGAATCTTCTGGAGAGTGTCAAAAACCAGATGAGCCCAATGAAATGTGAAAGATTTTTCCCTTCAATCCAATGCCTCTCGTGTGATGGAACACATGTTATTTATTGTATTCTGGACAGCATCACCCCAATAATCAATTGTCTGCTACCCCATAAAAATAATAGTTATCCGGTATCTCTACTGAGAACTGTAAACTAGCTGTCCAACTGGGAGAAGAAGGCAGCCCAGGAAGAAAGGAACAGCAAATGAGACCAGCTACCTATTCCAGATCTGAGACTCGGGCTCAAGCTACATAGAGAAAATCTGACATAAAATTCTTATATCAGATTCACCATCCCCCCAGCTTATTTCAAAACTCAGAACCCTATCTCTGCCCTAGTGCTTCTCATTAGTTAGGGTCTGCTGAAGAGTCTTGAAATCTGCTTTGCAAATAAACTCACAAGTAATTCTGAAAAAGGTGATTAGAAGATCACAGTTTGAGAGATAATGAGCATCAGTGCCTCTTTGAGTGGGCAGGTAGGCCATTTGTATCATCATTTTAACCCTCTGTTTACCCCCAAGAAGCTTTTTATTGATGATTATCTCATTAGCTCTCCTAAATGGCCTTCACTATGCTTTTGGCTGGAGCCCATATGAATTTAGGACATGATTGTCTGTTAATAATTCTGATTTCATTTATTTTACCAGCAGTGAAATTGAAGTCTCAGAACCTGGGTGGAGACAAATTGGAAACAAAACAAAATAATTGACTGGGAAATATGACAAACTAATCAGCCATGTTCTTCAGAAAGCCCCTGTGAGGCTAAACAGTGGAATTGCAAAGTGCTTTTAAGATCATTTTTAAGATGCACTAACTAAGAGAAAGAATGGCCCTGCCAGGTCAGAGAATAACAAAGAGTTAATCCCTTCTCCCCTTAATCCCCACCCCAAGGCTTCCTGCTCCCTGAATTCAGTGCCACTTGTCCACAGAGGTTTCTGACTTGCTCTCAAGAAATGATGACTGAATTCTTGGATATTTTTCTTTATCAAGTAAGCAATTAATTTAGCTCCATTATTTTAAAAAATGTAGATATGCTCACATAGATTCTGTGCCCAGTTCATTTTCATTGTGAATTTCTATAAATTTATAGGCTAAAATTACAAAACATTTTATACAGATCATGTAAGCAAAAATAACTTGAGAGTGGAAGCAGACCTCAGATCAGCAAGCTATCTTTTTTTTTTTATTGAGGGTTTTTAAAAAATTTTTTTCTAATTAGTTAAACATAACAGCAGAATGCATTTTAACTCATTGTACACAAATGGAACACAACTTCTCATTTCTCTGGTTGTACACGATGCAGAATCACAAATCACGTTTGTGCCATCATACATAGGGTGATAATGTCCGTCTCATTCCACTATCCTTCCCATCCCCACACCCTTCCTCTCTCCTCACTCCCCTCTGCCCCATCCAAAGTTCCTCCATTCCTCTCTTGCCATCCCCCCATATGGATCAGCATCCACATATCAGAGAAAACATTTAGCCTTTAGTTCTTTGGGATTGGCTTATTTTGCTTTACATGATATTCTCCAACTCCATCCATTTACCTGAAAATGCCATAATTTCATTCTTCTTTAAGGCAAAGTAATATTCCATTGTGTACACAGACTACATTCTCTTTATCCATTCATCTGTTGAAGGGCACCTAGGTTGGTCCCATAGTTTAGCTATTGGGAATTGAGCTGCTATCAACATTGATGTGGCTGCAACATTGTAATATGCTGATTTTAAGTCCTTTGAGGATAAACCTAGGAGTGGGATCACTGGGTCAAATGGAGGTTCTGTTCCAAGTTTTTTAAGGAATCTGCATACTAAGCAAGGTGTCCCTATTAAGCAGTGGTGGAATGGCACATTTTCAGGGGAGAAAATGGCAACTGGTTACAAGAGAGGTCTGATTTTTATAGGTTTTAATGAGAGTTCATCATAGCAGAATGTTTGGTGTGACTTAATTATTAGATACTTGGGCAGTCAGGACATTAGTTGTGCAGGTTCAAAGCCTGTATTGGGAAAACAACTGTAAAAGTTTGAAACCCATTGAAATTGGGATGAAAGTCCAGAGCCCAGACCCCAGTGTTTGTCTTCTCCCACCAGAACTCATTGTTACTGGGAAAGGATAAAAGCCCAGAGCCCAGGGCCCATTGTTTGCCTTTCCCTTCTCCCTTCCCAGATCATATTGTCCTCCTTTTCTTCCTGAGAGTTGTCATTTACCATGTCCTTCAGAATATACATCTAAGTAACCATAAGTTGTGATTTTAAAATTTGCTAACATTGTGAACTAGGCAATTCCCTGGTTTGCGAATTGACCAAAACACGACCCCAAGACTAATAATATCCCAAACTTTAATTCCTCCAAGAAGTACTTTTCATGATGCTTTTGTTTTCAAGATTAAATTGGTGTTCAAGAAACGCGCATGTAAATAGTAGACCCATCTCCCATCATTGCTCAGATATAGGCATGTGTAAACTCTTTTTATACACCAATGGTGGGAACCAAAACTGAAAAAAAGAAACATCTTCAGTACTCAAGAGTGGCACCACATATTTGTGTGTGTCATTGTTGGAGAAAGTTATGTTTATAGTAAAACAGGAATCTAAATTAGGAACACATTAAAATTTCCTTTTTTCCATTTTTTTTTCTTGTATGACATATGACAGAAGAAACATGTTTTTAATTTTAGGACTTTTCTTTGTTGAAATGAGTTGCAACAACATCACTTTTATAGTCAACTCAATTCCATGTTCGTTTTCAGAAATGGAACTTGTATTTATTTTGATATTGACACTGCCAGGAATGTTTTTTAAGCTCAGTTAAAGAAAAGATCCTTGCTTTGCAGGACCCTGTAAAAGGAAATACCTAGATCTACTCTGAACCAAAAACTTACTTTGGCACCTCCTGTAAATAGAGACAAAGAATAATTTAGAAAATTCGTGTACATGTTTCAAATATGAATGTCATTGATCTACTTATTTAATAACTAATAGAAAAGGACAAGGAGCATCATGTTGTACTTTACTAAGAAATGCACATAGGAAACAGAATTCAAAAATCCTTCCAAGTAAATTCTTATCATCTACTTCTTTCTATAATACTGACAAGTGTTTGTTTTAAAAACAAAATACTGCAAACTAAATGCAAAAGAAACTGTTAGAACTTAATAAACCTTTGCTCATAGAGTTTAAACCCATTGAGTTTCATTTCAATGCAATTGGAGTTTCTGAAATGTAAAGAAATTGGTTAATTTCTGATATGGTTTCTGTCTGGGCCAAATATTGTTTTCACTTCAAACAAAGAGTTGAATTTTAAAAACTTTAACCGTCTAAATACTTTAATTAGAATTGTGCTCTTCAATTGTATCCCCTCCCTCTTTTTCCACTACAGTACTAACTAGGTCAACCAGAGTTGCTGGCAGCCTTTGGGTCTACGAACTCATTGTAAGGTTGCATTTTTTTTTCAATGTTTTGTCACCAAACCAAACCAAAGCTATGATTCTCAAAGGTTTGTGGCTTGCCTGAAATCTGAACAGGAAAATAGACTGCTGATGCTAATAATGTGACCAGTTGTCAGACAGGCCTCATTATTCTTCCCAAGTTAGTTAAACCAGGATGCTCAGTGAAGAAAGCAAAGACAGATCCACTTATAAGATTAGTGAAAGGCTACATTGGGAGGAAGAAGTTAGAACCATATAGGAAGGAGCAAAGAAAACAGACGATTCTGTTTCTGGCCCTAGTAAGTCAAATTGAGTTACCTATGAATTGCAATTTTTAGTTAGGCTTTTATGCTGTCTTGATAAATTAGATGGTATACGGCACTGAGCTTATGGATTTTCTTTGTTGCCTGTGTTCTCCAGAGAATTCCTTTCCTATGAGGTGTGTGACTGTTTCCCACCAGAAGTTGGAAGAGAATGTTTTTAAAAGTTATTTTTGAGCTGGGGGTATAGCTCAGTTGGTAGAGTGCTTGTGTAACATGCATAAGGATCTGGGTTCAATACCTAGCACTGTCAAAAAAAAAAAAAAAAAGCCACTCTCATAGCAATTGGATTAATCTTTCATCTTGGGTAAATATCCTTTTTTTCCTTGGGTTTACCATTGATAGGTGTTCTGTGATTTTACAGATATGGTTATATTCTTTTCTTTTTCACTTTTTTTCAGCATACTAGGTAGCACCCAAGCTCTGATGTCGCTCCTGATTCTCCTGCTATGTAAGCTTTTTGTTGTGTTTTTAAATTAACAATCTTGAGAGGATGGTATTCAGAATGAACAAAATATTAAAAATATAAGTGCAGCAACTCATTCAACATATAAAAATAGTTGCCCTTTAGAAAACTCCCAGTGTGTTATGGAAAACTACATTGTATGAAGTAAATCTTAGATTCATATTCATTTCCACTATGTAATCTTAGATTTATTACCACTGGAAATACGTTCTCTTGAACTTAGTTTTTGTGGGAAAAAAAATGAAATAAACATGGAAATTTCTAGATGTTATACTTTGGCAGATAGAAAGATTTCCCACCCAGCAGCAGATCTGGCAAAATTAGGTCCACTTTCCCCTATTTTATGGAAGTCAGTGGTGACAGACAGCTTTAACTAGGCCAGATTTCCATTTTAACACATTAACCCCATCCTATTTAAATGCAACCACCAGATTATTGCAAATAATTTGGCTTTGCAGCCTCCATTTTAGAAACAGAAGGTGCAAGACTTGTGGCTAACATTTACCTGTAAAAGATAAAGGTGGAGAATAGAACCAATCTTGAGCCTGAGGAGTGAATATTGTTACAGTTAAATAAAACAAGACAGAAATCAGGTCAAGGAGTTAGATGAGAGCATAATGATCAAAATATTACTTTAATTTTGGACTTTCTTATCAAGACCTAGTATTTTAGAGAACTCCTGTGTCTGTTTCTTGTTGACTATAGAACATACTGTCTTAGTCAGTTTTGCATTACTGTGACAAATAACCTGAGAACAATCACCTTAAAGAAAGGAAAGGTTTATTTTGGCTCAGTTTTGGAGGTTTCAGCCCATGGTCAGTTGACCCAGTTGATGTGCTGAGGCAGCACATCATGGTGGGGAGCAAATTGCTCAGCTTATGGATGCTAGGAAAGCAAAGAGAGAAGGAGAAAAGGGGGGCCAGGAGGGCATATGGCCAGAAGACCTCCAAAAAGGCTTCACCTCTTAAAGGTTACATAGTACATAGGCCTTTGGAGGACACTTATCCAAAGCATAGCACAAAGAGAATTACGAAATCATCCACTGGTCTTTGCCATTTCCTCCCCCATCCACCCCACTGGTCCCAGGGTCCTGCTTCCCTGAGTAATGGGTTCATTGACATGAGCTCTTTTAACTTATCTAGACCTTCCTACAAATACTTGATTTCAGTATCCCTCTTCTCTTCTGCAAGTAAACCTTTCTTCTTGCTATTCTCCACTGCCTTTTCCTTCTGCCCTGCTCAGACAGAAAACAGGGCTCCTCTTCCAAGCTCTACACTTGTGTCTGATAATTCTTGATTATATCACCTAAATGAATAGATGAGGTAATCTAAGAAAAATACTCAAACCATGTAAGATAACTTATTTTTGCATTGTTGAGCTATGCAAGAGTAGTTTCTTCTCAGAATTTACTACTTAGATGGTATGTTTCTACACTATCAGTTTTTTTTCCTTATCACTTTAGGATTGAATCTTATCTAACAACAACAACAACAAAATTTAACATGTCTCTCATTGGTAGCCTTTGACTCATTCCTGAATACCTGTCAAAGTTGAATTTCCATTCTGAAATCTCTAGCCCAGAGTTACCACCCCAACACTCCAATTTAGGCTATGGAAGGTTCCAGACTGGAAAGCAACAAAACAACTTCCTCCAGAGCTGTTAGATTCCACAGTCGCTTTGACCCCATAAGAAGTGTTCTCAAAGGAAGGCAAAGTGAGGCCCCTTGCTGAGCCCAAACCACACTACCCACAGGCTGTGTGACCTTGGAATTTTTATACTCACTTTAGGCACTGAGATTATAGAAAGTCAGGGTGGGAACAAGTAAAAGACCAGAACACCTCTAGAACAAGGATTATGAGGGTGCAAAAACTTAGTAACCAAGGTAAAAACAAAAAACAAAAAGCTTAAGGAAATATTTTAAAATCAAAATTAATGCAACAGATGCATGATAAATGAAATGTCAAAAGTGTCAGAAATAATGCTGTGTGGAGATATATATATATATATATATATATATATATATATATATATATATATACACACACACACATACATATCTCCTGAAGAAAAAGGAAAAATCACTAGGTAATACTGATTGTATATTTATTTAAAATTTTGCTCTTTTACTCATTGTATAATTTTTTTCTTCATTGATTTGGTGTTTTCTTTATCTATCACTCTCCCTTTCATATTTATTTATTATTTAATTACTGAGTATCTTTTTGCCCCCACCTAACTTTTGAATTGGAGGCAAATGCCTCACTTTGCATCTTCCTGGTCCCAGCTCTTTTTAACACTGTCTTGTTTTCTTTTTTAATTACATAATATATTTTTTATTTGCTCTCATTAGTTATACATGACACTAGAATGCATTTTGATACATCATACATAAATGAAGTATGATTTCTCATTCTTCTGGTTGTACATGATGTAGAGTTATGCAGGTCATGTAATCATATATGTATATAGAGTAATAATGTCAAATTCATTCTAATATCATTCCTACCCCCATACCCCTCCCCTCCCTTCATTCCCCTCTGTCTAATTCAAGGTGCCTCTATTCTTCCCTACCCCCACTTAATGTGAATTAGCATCTGCATATCAGAAGGAATGTTCTGCCTTTAGTTCTTTGGGATTGGCATATTTTTCTTAGCATGATATTTTCCAGTTCCATCCATTTACCAGCAAATGCCATAATTTCATTCTTCCTTATGGCTGAGTAATATTCAATTGGGAATATATATCACAATTTCTTTATCCATTCATCTGTTGAAGGGCACCTAGGTTGGTTCCATAGCTTAGCTATTGTGAATTGAACTGCTGTAAGCATTGATGTGGCTGTGTCATTGTAGTATGCTGATTTTAAGTCCCTTGAGTATAAAACTAGGAATGGAATAACTGGGTCAAATGGTGGTTCCAGTCCAAGTTTTCTGAGGAATCCATACTGCTTTTCAGATTGGTTGTACCAATTTGCAGTCCCACCAGCAATGTATGAGTATATCTTTTTCCCCATATCTTTACCAACATTTATTGTTACTTATATTCTTGATAATTGCCATTCTGAGTGTAATGAGATGGAATCTCAGTATAGTTTTAATTTGCATTACCCTTATTGCTAGAGATGTTGAATATTTTTTTCATATATTTATTGATCATTTGTATTTTTTTTCTTCTGTGAAGTGTCTGTTCAGTTTGTTATAGCCCATTTATTGATTGGGTTATCTGGGGGGTTTTTTGGTGTTAAGTTTTTTGAGTTCTTTATATATCCTGGAAATTAAGGCTTTACCTGAGGTTTAGCATTGTCTTTATAGCGTTGCTTCCAAAGGCCAATGACTATAATATTAAAAAGTCAATTATTCTGTTAAGAGGAATATCATTTTATATGACCTATAAGACAAGTTGAGAGCCAGTTGACACTACACTGTCACACTGATAATCTTTTTGCAGAGCATTTCCTTGCATACACCTTTGTGCAAGAAGGTAAAACAAATGTTTAATCCAATGACTCCAGACAGTCACTTCAGTCAACTACTTGCCTGAAATATTTAAGCTATTCCATCATATTTTTTGAACTGGAAGTTTCCCCCTCGGTTGAGGGGGAAATTCACTAAGAAATTGAGAGATTATCCACAAGGCACAATAATTATTACAATAATAATTACAATAGAAAGAAAATAATTTAGTCTTTACTCCTTATAATGATTAGTTCAAAGTTAAAGTCCAGCAGGAGACAAAATGGACTAGATATTTGCATGTTTCTACCTTTTGACATAGGAAATAATTTGTCGGAAAATGGGGAAGACTTTCTACTTTTTAAGGTAATTTGAATTACCAGGGGTTTGTCTAACTGAATAGAATACAAAAAAAAATAAGGATATAATAGTCATTCTTTCAAGTGATGTCAACGATTTTCAAAACTATTCTAATAGAGATTCAGAGTCCTTAGAGACAGTTAAAATGATGGAAGCACATCAATGAGATAAACTTGATTTTCTAGTTAGTTACTACTTGAAATTCTTCCACAAACTATGTACAACATAGTTTGCATAAGATTCTGCAAATCGTAGGAATGGTCTAAATACAGAAACATATTTTTAAATATAAAAAAGAATGCTGGACTTCCTTTGGTTCTGACACATTTATTGGAATAATCTAGCTGTAATTAAAACAAGAGAAGACAAGAAAAAGTGAAGAAGATGCTTATTTATCATTAGTTCAGCGTCAATTACATCTTGGAATGAAAGGTGCCAAAATCCTCATGGGGCCTTGTGGATGTAATCAGACTCCCTCTGGAATCAGCCAATTTCAAGTGGCCATGCTGATGTAGGTGGCTGGTCCTGGCAGTCACAATGTCTCCACAATAAGAGAAATGAGGGCTTGCCAAGTGCTAGTATTTGGCTTCCATACTTCCTTGCCATAAAATGAATAATTTCAAATTTCTCTTTTCGAAACCTGGGAAGGGAGTGGTTGTACCATTTAAGGATTCATTTATGATCCCCAAAACGTTTATCACAGGGTAGGAATTATCACATGTGCCAAATGTTAAATTAACCTGAACCTTTATCTATAGATTTGTTCAAATCAGGTATTTTTTGCTTTAGGGGGAGTCTTAGAAATCAGCCAATTCAAACATTTCTCTTTTTACAGAGGATGAAACATTTCAAGATCATCTAGCCGTTTAGTATAAACCAAAATTTATGAACTTCCTGTTTCAAAGTTCTTTCTACTACTTGATTCTGCCTGCTTATAGGGAATGCTACTAGTAGTAGAAAATTATGGAATATAATTTACTTTTTTTATACAAATTAGAAAAATATTCTCATGAATTTTAGATGAGAAAAGAGTTTGGATTTTTTTAATAAACACATTTAGTCATACTGAAAATCATGTTTGTCAAAGAAAATCATTCCAAAAATCAAAAGTGTTGAAATATTATATGATTGAAATTGGTGAGATATATATATATATATATATATA
>NW_026000016.1:15438497-15510130 GCF_001458135.2 Marmota marmota marmota | reverse complement strand
TATATATTTAACTTGGGTATTCCAATTCTTTCACATATGCACTGTTTCTTGCCTAAATCACAGTCAACTTCTGTTCATTATAGCCCATAGAGGATGGATTATTAAGCTCAGTATAGTGATTTCATATAAAAAGAAAACAAGGGTTTTTTTTTTTGCTTTTTTCACATTTTTTATTTGTGCATTATAGTTGTACATAATGATGGGATCACAATATAACAATATAATCTGATCAATATCACCTCCCAGCACTTCCCCCTTTCCTTCCCTCCTCCAACTTTTTGGTCCTTTTTCTCTACTGATCTTCCTTTGATTTTCATGAGATCCTCTTGCCCCACCTTTCTTTAAGGAATTTAATAATGTATCATATGCAGATAATTATATTAATTAATTATATTAATTAATTAATGTACTCATTCAGAAAAGATTTGTGATATGACCTATAAATACCTGGTGACTTAGATCATGTTCACCCAATATCATCATTTTGGGGAATGACTGCATGGAGGTAATAAATGAAGAAATGAAATTATAAAACAGAACCGTCTGTATCTAATGGGGCCTTTTCTCCAGAATGACACTTTAAGGACCCACTATATAGAACACAGTTTTATCAACCCAGAATTGTGGTATGTGGACAATAAAATGTTTTGAATCTTTTATTAAAAGGAGTCATGTTTGTTCTTTGCTAGTTTTTCCTTACTTTCTGAGACTTGTTCACAAAATCCCCACATCCTTATTAATTAATTTTTAAAAGACAATAGACCACAACCCACAAACCCTCTGGCCCTTTGAGAGTTCTGTCTCTTTTCTTCGCCCTTAAATAAATACTACTCCTTTTACTCTTGCCCCCAAACAACAATAATAGCATGGACCTAACAACACCAAGGTTTCTGGTAGAAGCATTTTGATGCTCATGAAAATCAACTAAGTGTCTCCATTTGTACATCTGCCTCTTAGAGCACCCCCAAAATACAAGAAATTTCCAACCGGACTGTAAAAACCCAGCGGAATAAACACCTGTGTACTTGCCAGGAAATCAACAGGAAGCAAAAACATCCCAATACAGAATTGAAAAAGTTTCAGTTGCATTTTCTGAAGACTCAGTGACATATAATTAACACAATAAACTATACTTGGGTAAAAAGTATGATTTTAGCCACGTGTGGTGGAGCATGCCTGTAATCCCAGCAGCTCAGAAGGCTGAGACCAGAGGATCACGAGTTCAAAGCCAGCCTCAGCAATGGCTATCCATAACTCCTGAATAAAACTTTGTCTTAACCTAAAAAAAAAAAAAAACTAAAAAGTGTAATTCTAATTGTGACAAAACATGCATACAGCTAATCTCCAAATCCCACAATCATACTTTTAACAATAGGATATCCTCTACCCATGTAGAATAAAATATTAGCAAGCTAAATACCAAGAAACATATAAAAGAAAGTCAGGGGCAGATTCAGGTTTAGTAGAGCCTAAAACTTATGCAATTTGGGGTTCTTTATAAGGTACAAAATCCAATATTACAAGTATATAACTCTGGCAAAAAAAGAAGTCAACACAGTATTCCTGAAAAGCTTTCTAATGTCGGAAGGCTAACTTATCCATGGACAGAACTGACTGTGAACCACATAAATACACTCTACTAAACCCAAGTCAAATATACCTTTACTCAAGTCCCCTAGAGATGAAAAGTACAAAATATTCCCATGGCCATAAAGCACTACCCGAGTAAGGCAAAATGTGCAGTAGGGCAAATGGGAATGGAGAGATATTCATAATTAATAAATTGCAATCAATATACCTCACCTTTACAGGTATTAGAAAAATATGCAATTATGTGAATGTATTTCTAGGCCCCTGGGGAGCCTTGAGTTAAGCTTCACCAGCTTTATCCCAAATCCATCTCTGAAGAAAGAAAGGGAAGGGACATGGTGGAAGTACAAGCTGACATTAAATTTTTCACATCTCCACCTTTGTCCAAAACCTCAACATTGGGTTTTCATGGATATCTTGCCTTTAATATATCTCTAAATGCTGAAAATTGGATGATGGTTGGATATATGTCTGACCTTAAGTTCTATTTATCCAGGAACATATAAAGGAAGGAAGGTTAAAGCAAGCAAGTCAACCAGAAATGGGTAGGAAAGTGAGCTAAAAAAATGTTGAGAAAATTTGTTTCTGCTAAACACAGAGATTTACAAAATGACCTAGGATCCCAGGTCTACCCGGGCATGCTAGCTTCATCCACTGTTGGTCACTCATCATGCATCTAAGCAGTTGCTATGGAGACCACCTAAAGTTCACATGGGTCCCCTCAACTAACATTCTGGGAAACTCAGACAAAAGGTAGCAAGCAACCCTATCCCATACTTGGATTAACAGCTGGGCACAGAAAAAAGTTTTCCATCCTCAGCTATTCTGTTGTTATCTGAATCAATTTGTTATGCTTTTATGTTACAGAATGTATCCATACAATGATTTTTGCTAACTTACTTTGTACCCTTTAATATGCAGTAACAGAAGACAATCCATCCTGAATGTAGCCTGAGAAATATTGTGTTCTCCACAAACACACAAGGCTTCATTATTTTTAAGCACCCTGCAGTGAATGTGTAAAGAGACATTAAATTAAAAAACAAATATGTTTCTGTGCATGCAAACACATATGCATACTTAAACCCTATAATTTCCCAAATGTCTATAGAGTAAATCCTGAAAGGAAAGCCCTATGTCAGATATAAATAATTTCCTCTAGAGATATTGGGAAATCCCAGTATATTATCCAGGATCCTGTCTCTTGGTATCTTTCCCACAGAGAAATATTAAACTAATGGTGTGGATTACACCTACAGTGAAAGGAGAAACTGAAAACCAGGCAGCCCCTGGAGGATCAGGTTTTGAGTTCTGATACCACCTGTTAGCGTAGGAATCGTAATCCCTGGGAGCACAAAATGACTGTATCTCAGAGGCAGGACTGCTTATAAAGTTTACAAGTGACCCTGACATTTTTAAAATTTCAGTCATTTCAAAATTTAGGCTGACAAGGTAAAAGGGCATCCAATGCCTTGACAGTAGATTGGTTGAGTTGAGGTCATACAGTTCACAAAAGGAATAGAGCTTTGGGACCATCTGTTTATAGTTACCATTGCTGGACATTTCCGAGTCAGCAACAAGCCCGTGATTGCATCACCCATCTTCCAAGTAAGCACATCACCCCGAACACACACTGCATCCAAAGAATGTCCCATTTCTTTTTTTGTGTGTAAAGAATCTCAGAACTATCGTGAAGCTTACAATTTTATTTAATATTCATTTATTACACATTTAATTATTCAATTTTTCATTAGGCTATTTATTTGACATCTTATTAAATCAAGAAGAAGGTTTACAAAGGGAAGCAAAAAAGAAAGTGGCTCTGGGATTCAAACCACAATAATTCCCAGTGCAGAACCCACAACCCAGAAGCTTTATGATTTTGGACAAGTTTTTTTTATTTTTTGAAATTATCAGTTCCTTTTTCTTTAAATGGAGATACTAATATCTATGTTGAATATTTCTTGAAAGGATTAAATGAGTGATATGATCAACATGTCTGACAAATAACAAGTGTGTAATAAATATTTGTATTTCAAGTTCTTAGGGGAAGTTTGTTTTTCCTGAGGTGCAGGATTATTTTGTATAACTGATGTATGAAAAAATCTCAGTTTTCAGCAAGTGTCTCAAAGAATTTTTTCATAAAACACTCTTTTTAAGGCATTAAAATTATTGATTCTGAGAAAATTGGATTTTATGTTATTAAAAAAGCTACAAAATGGGAAGTAGATTTGTCTATGGGACCAAAAGTTCTTCTTAACTGCATACCCTGTTTGCACCATTCTCCTGGGCCTATTATGGTAGGCAAATAAAAGATAATGAAAATCAGTTGGAAATGTGGCAAACTTTACTTGGCTTTGCTGTTTTTGAATTTACCAGCCATATACCTTCAAAGTCTTTTAACTACCTTGTAAGTAATCATTCTCACAAATGATACTCCTTGCTTTCTACATTCAACTAATCCACAAATTTATTGAAAATTTATTGAAGACCAGAATTGAGCCTGCTTCCTATTAAACACTATGGAGTTTGTAAGAAAAATAAACGATGAGATTATATAGTGATTATTGGTTCACAATCTCCACATAGAACCTGTTTCCATACTTCTTAGACTCATCTTGAAAGAGATAATTTCTATACTCTAGGAAATTGAAACCTAGGGAGATGTGATTATCACACAGGAATCAATTATCACACAATTGATTTATCTGCTTATAAAAATTTAAGTCATGTGACCCAAACTTTCATAAGTAGTTGGCCAGAGATGTATATCATTAAGGGATCAGGTTGCCAGGAGATAGGTTATAAAAATGTTGGATTTTAATTGAATGCTACAGGCAGGTGAAAAATAGGCTAATGAATAATGAAAAGATAGTACTTGGGGGTAGGGATGGGATTAACACTTATTTTAAAGGACCAGATGATGAATTTAGAAGAACATGTTGGATAGAGATCTTGGTTCTAGCTAGGTGCTAGAGCATGAATGCAAGACTTAGCTTTATGTTATTTTATTCTGTGAGCCAATATGGTGCTAGCTGGGGGAATTGGGGTTGAAGGGAGAAATGAGTTTCAAGAAGAACAGTACACACAGTAATACTTTATAGAAATTTCAATTTTTTTTCAAGAGTCTCCCTCTTGCCTTGGCCTCATTAATTTACACACTATTTTCCCACATTAACTATTGTTGGATTTTGTTATCTTCCTCATTCATTTTAGTTCAATTCATAATATTTCTTGGCCACTTATTGTGTACCAAACACAGACCTAGAGAAACAAAGAGCTGGAATTGAAGAGCTTACAATTTAGTCCATAAGAAGTCTGGATACACATTCTACTCATAATGATACTGAGGTGTCTTTTCTGCCATGCTGCTATTGACCACGATGACACAAAAGCAGTGGTGGGTCAAACTGCTGGCTCTGTGCATCCCTGGTACCATGGTTATCCAAATGTGCTGTTGTCATAATTTTCTGCCAGGCAATCACAGAAAAAGAAATTATCAGTTTCACTTAAGAATGTACTCTAGCCAGGCATAGTGATGTACACCTGTAATCCAATCTACTTGGTAGGCTAAGGGAGAAGGATTGCTTGAACCCAGAGTTTGAAACCAGCCTGGGAAATATAGCAAGACCCATTGAGAGAGAAAGAGAGAGATTGGTGGGGGGCATTTTCTACATAGCAGTAAAAATTCTTAGTTTTATTAAATCTTAACTCAGGTAGACATTTTTTACTATTTTTGCTGTGACTGAGAAACATGCATAAAATACTCCTGCTGGACAAAGACTATTTTGAGATAAAAGCACTTGTGCAATTAAAGTGAGCTCCATGAAACACCATATTTCATTTTAACACCCATAAATCAAAGGCATTTCTGTATATTTATGACAAATCGTCTGAGAAGGAAATGAGGAAAACTGCCCCATTTACAATAACCTCAAAAAAAAAGATACTTGGGAATCAACTTAATGAAAGAGGTGAAAGATCAATACAATGAAAACTACAGAAAGAACTCTAAAAAAAGAAATCAAAGAATACCTTAGAAGATGGAAAGATCTACCTTGCTCGTGGATAGGCAGAATTAGTATTATCAAAATGACCATACTATCAAAAGCACTATACAGATTTAATGCAATTCTGATCAAAATCCCAATGGCATTTCTCATAGAAATAGAAAAAGCAATCATGAAATTCATCTGGAAAAATAAGAGACCCAGAATAGCGAAAGCAATCCTTAGCAGGAAGAGTGAAGCAGGTAGCATAACTATACTAGACCTTAAACTATACTACAGAAAAATAGTAACAAAAACAGCATAGTATTGGCACCAAAACAGACTGGTAGACCAATGGTACAGATAGAGGACACAGAGACTAACCTACAAAATTACAATTATCTTATATTAGACAAAGGTGCCAAAAACACGCACTGGAGAAAAGATAGCCTCTTTAACAAATGGTGCTTGGAAAACTAGAAATCCATATGCAACAAAATGAAATTAAACCCCTATCTCTCACCATACACAAAACTCAACTCAAAGTGGATGAAGGACCTAGGAATTAAACCAGAGACTCTGCGTCTAATAGAAGAAAAAGTAGGCCCTAATCTTCATCATGTGGGATTAGGCCCCAATATCCTTAATAAGACTCCTATAGTGCAAGAATTAAAACTAAGAATCAATAAATGAGATTAACTCAAACTAAAAAGTTTCTTCTCAGCAAAAGAAACAATCTGTGAGGTGAACAGACAGCCTACATCTTGGGAGCAAATTTTTACCCCTCACACATCAGATAGAGCACTAATCTCTAGAGTATATAGAGAACTCAAAAAGCTAAGCGCCAAAAAAACAAATAACCCAATAAACAAAAGTGCCAAGGACCTGAACAGACACTTCTCAGAAAAGGATATACAATCAATCAACAAATAAATGAAAAAATGTTCATCATCTCTTGCAATTAGAGAAATGCAAATCAAAACTGCTCTAAGACATCATCTCACTCCAGTCAGAATGGCAGCTATTAGGAAGACAAACAATAATAAGTGTTGGTGAGGATACGGGAAAAGGTACACTCATACATTGCTGGTGGTAGAGCCAATATGCAAAGCAGTATGGAGTTTTCTTGGAAATCTGGGAATGGAACCACCATTTGACCCAGCTATCCCTTTCCTCAGACTATATCCAAAGGACTTAAAAACAGAATACTACAGGGACACAGCCACATCGGTGTTCATAGCAGCACAATTCACAATAGCTAAACTCTGGAGCCAACCTAGATGCCCTTCAGTGGATGAATGGATTAAAAAATGTGGCATATATACACAATGGAATGTTACTCGACAATAAAAGAGACTAAAATCATGGCATTTGCAGGTAAATGAATGACATTGGAGAAGATAATGCTAAGTGAAGTTAACCAATCCAAAACAAATGCAGAATGTTTTCTCTGATATATGGAGGCTGATTCATCATAGGGTGGGGAGGAGGAGTATGGGAGGAATAAATGAATTCTAGATAGTGAAGAGGGGTGGGAGGGAAAGGGAGGGGGTAGAAGATTAGCAAGGGTAGTGAAATGTGATGGACATCATTATCGAAAATACACGTATGAAGACACGAATTGGTGTCAACATACTTTATATACAACCAGAGATATAAAAAATTGTGTTGTGTAAGTGTAATAAGAATTGTAATGCATTCTGCTGTCATTTATTTTTTAAAAAATCAATTTAAAAAATAAAGTAACACTATTCTTAAAAAACAAAACACCATATTTTATGGAACATTTTTTTAATTAAAAGACTTGTTAGTCCAACATGCTATTTATTTAGGAGAAATCTTTTCAAAATTTAATAAAATGAGCTTGTCACTTCAAGGAAAGCAACTGACAATATTTGCATAAAAATTTCAAACTTTCAAGAAAATAATAAAACATTGAAAAAAAATGTTTCAGCTACCAGTAATTTTACAGCTTGTTATTAGTTAAAAATGTTGATATCTTTAATCTTCTGATGAGAATGATGGTGATATTAATGGCTAATTTTTTTGCATAGCATATTGTAAATGTGTCACCATATTGAATATCTATCTGCACAATTCAATAAAACAATGGATGTTTGAGGTTACAAAATCATTCTTGAATTAAAAAAAAAAAAACATTCAAAGAGGATTTTAGACCAATAGGCTTAATGTAACAGCATTCAAGAAGTTCACTGATAAGTTTTAAGTTCTACATTTTAGTACAAACTTAACAAACCAGTTCATGTCAAGGTTTGATGTACTACAAAAGAGTATCCAGAGTAATTATTGAAAAAGCTTAAAATCACATACTCATATAAAGCCAGATTTTCTTCATATACCTCAACCAAAATAACAGCAAAACAGACTGAATGCAGAAGCAGCTATGACAGGCAGCTGTTTTCTATTAAACCAAATATTAAAAGATACTTGCAAAATGTAAAAGAATGTCCTTCTTTTCATTATTTTTTGTTTTAGAAAATAAAGTTTTTATAAGACATGAGTTTATTATTATTTTAAAATGGATTCTTGGGTAACCATTTAAAAATTTTCTTAGTTTTAATTTCTAATATGATAAATACATTAGATATGATTGACAGAAACAAAAACTCTTTGGAGGTCCTTAATAATTTTTTTTAGAGCAAAATGATTTCTGAAAGTAATTAGTTCGAGAACTGCTGGTCTAACCAATTCTGGTATGTCCAAAGAAGGCTTTCCCACTTTTCAGTCACTCTCCTTATGTGTAACAGAGCCCTTTTAAAATTAAAAACAATCTCCTGCTTTTCTGCATCCGGAGCTTCTTTCTGCTGAGGATGGAAACCGAGAAGCTACCCACTGGCCTAGTTGTTGCCAAGGAAAAATTTGTAGCATTTCTGTATATATATATATATATATATTAGTTATAGGTGAACACAATATCTTTATTTTATTTTATGTGGTGCTGAGGATTGAACCCAGTGCCTCAGGCATTCTAGGTGAGCACTCTACCTCTGAGCCACAACCCCAGACCAAATTGTAGCATTTATGACTAGCACAACCTAGCTAAAGCTACACATGCGTATTTAGTCCTTTTTGCCCCACTTTACCTTCTTTCTTATAAAAACTGAGTCTCTGATAAGATTTGAGATAGAAAAATCTTCTTCAGGGATGGATTTGACTAAACCTGTTCTCATTCACCAACCTGTCTCCCAAGCTTGATCAGGAGAACCTTGGATTCCTGGTAATACACTCTCTGATGAATGGAAATCAGTGTTGTTCATTAATTATCAGAGGTGCAATTATAATTCAGAACTTGCTATGCTTCCTCTGTCATTTTTAATGTCACATTGCTTTTCTGTAGTTGGTATTCTATTTATGCAATTTGAATATCATATATGTTGTTCAAGCTTTTCTTTCTTTTCAAGGATTTTTTAAAAATTTCATGAAAATTGGTTCTTGAGTAATTTAAAGGCAAATTTTTCTATAAAACATGATAAAGAAATCATATCTCCCTCAGTTTCCAATTCACCTTCAAATGTTCCAACTGATTTATTTTGTTATTTACTTCTATCTCTCTATATGACACATTTATATTAGAACATCCTAATTTTTCAGGGGTTGGTATCATCTACTGATTTCCCACTATGCAAGAAAAGAATTGAGCTCTTTCCCCTCATACTCCCTAAGCCAGGAACTATCACCAGCCAAACACACTCCTCACACTGCCCGTCTTCCTAATACCACAATTTTGGGTTACATGGGTTTTTATTTTTTATGTTATAATGAATGCGTATGTACAATTCATACTGAAACCTATGTAATGTAGTTATTCAGGTTTTTTTCCCTGAGCAACTTTTGATTTTCCATGAATTAGTAATTCTACTCATTTTTCATTTTCTCTCTATTTTAGTAACTTTACAGCCTCCAACTTTCCATTAGTTGCATGATCTCCTGTTGGTTTCTCAGTCTCATTGGCGGATCTCCCATTTTCAGCTTCCTAAGGAGGTCTCTGGATGCTCTCTGATGTGCCCCATGGATGACTACTTTGCCGCAGATATGTGGAAGTCATTTTGGAGTCTCTTCATTAGGACTTCCACCAGTGCTGCCACCAACATTGCCCCTCTGCTGACTCCTTAACTTTCATATTCTTATTGCAACTGATTCTTTTGGTATTTACTTATCTATCTATCTATCTATATTCTCTCTAGAAAGAGAGAGAAAAATACCAAAAGAATCTTTCTTGTTCTCCTTAATTGGATACAGAACCCTGGTAGCTTCCCCTGAAATGGAACATGGAAAATTAAATTTCCTAGAGTAAGCAGTCTAAAAATATTGACAAATTATAAATTAATAAACCAATAAATAGATTTAGTAATTTGAAAGAGAATTTCATTGTGAAATCTTTTTGCTTCAAAATTTTGAAGTCTTTCTCTACATACTGTCTTCTGCTTAGCTGTTCAGAATTCTCTACTGTTTTTTCTCTTGTTTCCTTGTAGGAAAACTAATTCTTAAAAATTTTTTGCTTATTTTTCCTTCCTGGAAGAATCTGGAATCTTCTACCTGAACCCACTTTCAAAAATTGGTAACAATGTGCTTTAGCGATGTATTTTTAATTTGCTATGCTAGATATGGGTGGATTCTTCAGTGCTTAAACATTCTCTTTATTGATTTTTTGGATGTTTTCCTCCTCGTTGCTTTCTCAGGTCTCTCTTTCCATTTATTCAGATGTTGTATCTTGGACCTTTTTGATTTTTTAAATCATCTCTATTTTTCATCATTTTTCTCTTCCATGCTATCTTCCAATTTTTGTGGATTTTTAAAAATTTCTTTGTCATTCTATTTATTTTACTTCTAATAATTCTTTTTTACTCTTTGAATAATCTTTTCTTGGTAGCTTTCCCACCCCTCCTTGGGAAATAGTTCTCTTATTTGGGAATTTTGAATTTTTCATCTCCCTGAATATTGCCCTCTTTGCTTGAAATTGTTTGCCTTTTAGTTGACTTGTTTGGGGCTTTGTCTCTAATGTTAGAGGATTTTCTTGGATGTCTGCTCATTGATGCCTGGCAGTTTGTGGCTTACATTTGAAACAAGAGCCCTAGAAACCTAATTTGAAGCACAATTCTGATGAGTAGCCTTGCTGCTTGTAGAATGCACTGCAAAGTGGTCTACTTTGGGTCTTCATTAAGGGAGGCTCCAAAGTTAATATCATGAGGCCCTTGAATTCTCGTATTATGCTAATCAATATCCTAACGAAAACTCTCCTGCCTTTGGATTATGTGCCTGTCTACAGGGTTCCCAGCTGACTTTCACATTCTTCTTGCAACTGATTCTTTTGGTATTTACTTCTCTATTTACTTCTTCTCTCTCTCTTGGGAAAGGAGCCTGAAGATCACTCAGTCACCATCTTTTTAGTACATGCCTCACTTTTTCCTAGTGTCCTGTGTTCCAGAGACATTCTGCACTGACCATCTCCAAAGAATGAATACACATACGTATATGTATGTACACACAAGCATATATGTGTATGTATTTAGCAAAGAGATACATATCATCCCCTGGAGTGGGATAGTACCTTTCCTCTCAGATCTTCAATTAACTTCCTTGTTCATAGTTTGTAGCCTCAAATTGATCTCTTCGCAAGGTACCAAATTTCTTTTTATGCTTTTTAAAGAATTACTAGTGGTCACCCTCAGCCTCCAATATTCTGTTGTTATGATCTGTTCTTCTGTTTATCTACTTAGGTTTTTCTCTCTCTTTCATCTTTTTTGTTCTTAATGCCTTTAAGTGCTTTTTTTTTAATGAACAGCAGTTTTTACATACTTCAATTAATGTGATTCTATTGTTCATTTGTTTGGCAAATTTTTCAGAAATTGTCAGAGATTTCATATATTTCATATTCCAGAATTTGCAAAAAATAATAGTATTTAAAATAGTTTTTGTTAAAATATGATTTGATTTATGGCTGTCATTTTATCTTGTTTTTAAACATCAAACATTACTTAAGTGAATATATTATGCAAAACTATTTGAAGGTATTGGAATCAAAAGATAGACAAAAACAGGGAGTTTGATAATAAATGATGGCTAAAGTTAATCTTTAATCATTTTCAATATTTATTGAGTACAAATTAGGCTATGCTGTACTAGAAACTTCTAAGCTGAAAGGATGTGTCATAAGTTAATTTTTGTTGTATCTTGAAAAACAATTCAACAGGGAAAATAAGAGCAAAAGGCTATTAAATCAAAGGTGACTAAAATATCCTGGCAATTAAAATTTGTCTACTCTGTGGGAATTATGAATTGACTGCAGTTTTTGCATCTGTTTTTAATCATGTTATTCTCCAAGGATAGCTGGAGTGAGTGGCTAATGGATAACATACTTTAAATATCTTTCCAGTACAAAGTTTTAAAACTCTCAGATCGCCAAAGGCCCATTTTACACATTTTTCTTGATCTGATACATTTCTCCTAACTATGTCATCTATCCCCAAAATGGGTGACACCAGTATTCCCTGGTATATACACTCAATTCTAGTTGATGTACAGCTTTTATTTTTATCCTCAGAGACAGTAAGAAGGCGCACCAAACACTTCTATAGTTTCATTCAGATTCAGCTCTGAGTTGACTTGATCCTAAAAATTTTAATTTTTTTACAAATGTTTACATTATTTACACTAATTTTAGAGTATAACTTTAATTATAAATTGAATTAAAAATTCATAAATTTTACTTATTTGTTCCCACATTGTCAATAATCATAGCTAATACTTTTTGGTCTCATACATTGCACTAGACCCTGTGCAAAGTACTTTAGGTGTATTAATCGTGCTCAACTGCTATAACAATCCAATATTACAAATGTGAAAATCAAGGCAACAAGAGACAAAATAACCTGCTCATTATCACTTAATTAGTGAGTAATAAAACTATGACTTGAACTCAGATCAGTCTGCCCCCAAATACTGCCCAGTACATTGTCACAATTCTTTTTTTTTTTTTTTTTGATACTAGGAATTGAACCCAAAAGATACTTTTACCACTGAGTAACATCCGAAGCCTGCTGTATTTTTTTATTCTTGCTAAGTTGCTTTGAACTTCAACTTAGGTTGCTGAGGCTGGCCATGAACTTGCAGTCCTCCTTTTTCATACTCCTGATTTTCTGGGATTACAGAAAGGCATGTGTCAGCACACCTGGAATGTTATCACATTTCTTACATTAAAATCTGTTTGTAGCACTCACATAATTAATGGAGAGAAATGGAAAAAAATGGGGGGGGGACAAAATAGGCCAACCAAAATCCCCAGAGAAGGGAAACACACTGAATTATTGGAATGAGATAAAAATTGTTGATAATACATGCAAAATATTGTGTAAGTTGTGAAATTTAAATGCTAGTTCTGTTTATTTTGTGAAAAGTAAAAATGTAATTTTGTGTAATGATTTCATAATTGCCATTACTTTACCTATGCTAATGTATTTGTCCATGTCAGCATCTTCTCATGAAAATCATTACTTACTTGGGCAATTTCAACTGCACTTGGGAGCTAACACTAATCAAATAATGTAGGCTCCAATACTTATATTCACATACACATACTTTATACATATATGACTGTATGTAGGTCCCCTGGAGAGGTCACTCTAGAATATATTTTAGAACACTGAACTAACCCATTATTTGTCTATTCACCTGTTCAGGTTTCTACAGTTCCTGGACTGGAGTCAGATATATGAACTTGGCACTGAGAACTGAATAAGTAGAACTCAGGAATTGTGTATCAGCTGAAAATTGTCAAACATGAAAGCATTCCCTTTTTTATAATAATCAACTTCAACCCTACTTTAAAAAAATAAAGGAGGGGTCTTTAAAACCTGAACTTTAATTTTAATTGATGAAAACTTCAAAAAAAGAAACCCTTTTCCATTTCACTTTCTATATGAGTTCACTTCTTGTGCTTTATCACTTTTCTACCAGAAATGTGTGCATTCAAATTTTAAAAATATATGCTTCTATTAAGTCCATTGTTATATAAGATAGAGACAAATTATACATAATTATGACTCTAACAATCAAAAATTTTAAATCAAGTGGAAGAAAAAAATCAAGTGAAGAAAAGCTAAAAGACATTGATCCATAGTTATAAGAAAAGGCAGAAGATGATTAACTTTGTGTGAGATGTACATTGTAAGATAATTGCTTATGAGACTGAGAGGAGATAAGCACCTACAATACCTTCAGGTGAACCAGGGAAGAGAAATTGTTTGCTTTTCCTGGTACTGTTTGTCCTCATATATATCGACTATGTGTTCCAAGAAGCCAAGAATTTTAGGTATTTTGTTCTTTATTCACTTCCAGTGTCTCTGCACCATTTTTGCACATAGAAGATGACTGATAAATACTTTAAACTAAGCAACTAATTTATTCTTTCATTCTCCATTCAATATTTTGTGTCTTTGTCATTACTCTTTCACAGACAATAAATTCTTATTAGTTTTTGTGTTGTTTTTCTTCTAGGGTCCCAGATACTATTTATAAAAATCAAAATGAGTCACCAGGAATTGAAGTATTTTATCTGAGGGCACTCTTAACAGAGAAGAATAGGCAAACTCAATGGGACCTGGGAACATTCATTTTGTTAAGGACAGGGAAGATAATGAAAGATGAAGGAATTCAGTTGTTGGTATACATATACACATATATCTATGAATTTATAATATATATACATATATAAAAATATACAGATATCTATATATAAGATATACAGATATATGGTATGGATGCATACATGTAGACTTTTAAGCTCCAAGAAGCATTACTTCAGAAGGCAGCCCTGGGTGGCCCGTGAGGTGCTGCTTTCTGAAAAGAAGTTCAGATAGGGGCTTCAAACACAAAAAAGACAAAAATGTCTAAAAGACAAATTTCATAATATATAATTTTACTTTAGGTTGCTTATGTATTTAAAATTTACTCCTAACTCGAGTGCCTTTGAAAATCAATCTAGAAAACATCTTAAAAAGAAAAAAAAATTCTCTGCCTTCCTCATTTACAAAATGTAGACAAAAATCCTTCCCTTTTCTCTCTTTCATTTGAATCAGGGCTAGTGAATTTTAAGATTTTCAATTCAAAATTTCAATTTGTTGTATTGTCTGATTTTATTTTATATGTGCAGAGTAGCAAGAAGTCCAAAGTAGCTTGATTTATATAAGGCAGTAATAGTCCTTTGCTCTGGAAGCTACATCTAGCTAGTTGCAAAAGAACATCTGCTTCCTTCTGGGACCATAAGTAGCACTAGAGAAGGAAGTGCTGACTTCAGAGATTGGTCCAAACAACCTGATATAAAGTGATGGATCATAGGTCACTGTTTCCTTCCAGAATCAAAGAAGGCAAGTGTCTAATGGATCCAAGTCAGGAGTCAATGATCTAGTCACTCACAAAAGCTGGGTTCAGGGAACATAGGCAAGCCCTTCAACCAGTCAGGGCTGATTGCTCATTCTTGGCTAATGGTTCACCATATATGCATGGGATTTGCTTTTTATATTCATTTTTTTTTTCTTCTTGGTCACTGTATTCTAAGCCAGATTCCCTGCCTTTCTAAATCTGTGGCATATTGTCCAGAGAATTTAATGAGAATTAAGAAAACCAAACTCCATAAAAAAATAAGAATTCAGACATTAATTACTACAGAATATAAATTCTGCTCTGAATTATATACACTCTTGAACAGAATTTTTTAACAATTTTTCACTTACACTGTATTTCAATTGGTCTCAAAAGTTTTCCTGATATAAACAGTGCCAGTCCCAAGACCTCACGCTACATTTAATGTGTTACCTGTTTACATTGTGTGAGCTTGCGTAATTAAATGTGAAAAACAATCAGATCATGTCAACATCCAGATTTCATGATGAATGGAGATTTTGGTGCATCTGACAGGTTGGTTGGTATGTGGAGGCATTGGTGAAGATATCAAAATAAATTTATATAACTACTGCTGGGGATTGGGAAAATGGCAGTGAAGATTGCATATATTATTTGCCCTGTGATCTTGAAAGCCATGCCAAATTCAAGAGAATTAAAGAATAGCTTAGCCTTCCACATCAGGCTGGCTTCCCTTTCCGTCAACATAAGAGTCAAGCTGGAAAGTATGTTTCCTTCTCCTTATATTACACCCTGGCCAAACCCATCTTGGTGATTCAAGGGTCACATTGGCATAATTTCAGGACATAGACACAGAAATTCTGTGATTTCTGATAGACTTCTGATGCTCTTTGGCATCAAAGCATTCTGAGGTCAGTTTGCTTTGCTTTATGCAATTTCCAATAAAAAGTGTCTTCCAGGAACACCACTGAACTTCTTTTTGTAGAAGCAATTTTCCTGATACTTAAGTCAAGAAATACAAAAGATAGGGAAAAAATGCTTAAATGAGCTCCAGAATCTTCAAACATATAGAATGTGGCCACCAACTACTATTAATATCCATGGAAAACCACACAAGAGTATAATCAAGGAAAAAGGATATTTTAATGTTCTATCACCTAACATTTGCATTTCTCAGTAATTTTCAAATACAGGATATCATAAGTTAAATCCCCATATCAAAATAGGCTAAGACATTATTATTCTACATTATAAGCCAGAATCTGAGACCAGAAAGGCTGGGTCTCGTATAACACAGCCTCTAGACAGCAGGTCTAGGACAAAGCCAAGTCTCCTGACACTTCATGCTGCACAAAATGTGCCTTTCTAAATAGGAAAATGTAATTCTAAAAACTGAAAGTTTCTAAAAATTGGAATTACTTTTAAAGATAACAGTAAGAAACTCCTTAAGTTGGGCATGTTTAGTTCAAGTGTTTGCTGAAAGGCAGAGGGATGAATTAGATTTAATTTCACATTTACCCTAGGATCCTAATGTTATCACTATAAGAAAAGTATGTGCTCTCCACAGAAGGTCATCCTGTTAATGAATTATGAAGATTAGGAGACATTTGTGAGAGGCACCATGATACAATGCAGGGTGCTTTATTTCCAGTCCTGATTTTCACCAAATAGGTATGTGATCCTAGCACATCCTGTTATTTACATGAGGTCAAAGTTTCCCTGATCTATAGGATTTCTGAGGAGGGTAGCAGAATCTAATCCTTATTGTTCTAAGAAACTGTCTTTCAGATATTCCTCCTCCTTTCTCCATTAATTCAACAAATACTTGCCTTCAATGTCTGCACCCAACACCAGACTTAGCATGTAAGAAGAGAAAAAGAAAGAAAAGACACAGAAGATCTTATTCCTATGACTTTTTCCATTCTTATTTGTGTTTACACTTTAAGTACATCTCATTCAGTTTCTCATATTTTAAAGGAAAGCTTAATGACAACTAGACCCCAATATTCAAAATACTTACTTTTAACTAAACACAGTTTTCAACAAAAATCAGATTGTTTCCCCCAAAATATCAGGGATATAAGATACAGTCATTTCATTCCCAAGAGCCAATGTTTCCTCTCACTTTGAACCCTCATGGAGAAGGTCCAAATGTAGTTTCTTCCAATGCTAAAGAAGACTCCATGCTTAGATTGGCTTCACAGAAAGCAGGGAGAAGACAAGAAACTATCCCAATTTCAGCATACAACAGAATAAATCAAATTAAAGAACATCCAGAAATACTTAGCCCATTATGGAAGACTTTTAGAGGGTTCTTTTAGCCATGGAAGAATTTTTTTTTCCTGAACTGTTATTCCTTTTAAATTCCAAGTTTCCATTCTAATTGATCTTCATGGTTCTGCTATAGTAATTGCAATATGTATAAAAGTATAAAGGATGTAATTCAAATAATATAGACTGGAGATATTTGAAAATGTCCATTTATTGTACATGTCAGCATAATACCTGCTCTGAATCAATTACAGCATTGCCATATGCAACGAAAACCATTTTCAGTCAACTTGAAACAAAAATATCATTAAAATATTTTCATATTGACCCAAAAGATCAGTCTTAAATGTAAATATGGAAAAGGAAATGCCATTACAAAGCAAAAGAGCCAGAGTATAAACTATTGAAGATATTTAATAGTCTGTTTCCACTTCTCATTTTTAACCCAGAGCTATCCTTTCTAGCTTTCTAGTTTTGTCCTATCCCATTTCCCCCATGACTCCTCAAGTCTTTCCACCCCAACCAAATCTCATTATTTGGCCTTCAGTTAGTCCTGAGTAATACCCACATTCTTTCAGTCTTTTGAGTATTGCTGGAGAAACAGGAAATTGTACCAATTGTGTCTTTGCAAACTATTAATTTATAAACTCACCTTGTCCTAATGGCTTGATTTGCCCCTAAATCATCCTTATCTTGCATACAAAGTCTGCTCTATGTGATTCCAGACCTTTGATGGCTGCACTGCTTTCCATAAGTGGAAATCTGGACCCTGCTACCTCTGTGTGACTCTAGACCACATCTTCCTTTCAGTCTATATGCAAAAATCCATAGCTTCATGATCTCTCTTCTTTCTTTGGGAAGGAGATGCACCTCTCTTTGCCAGGCCAAGTTGTTTCTAGTCATTTAAATCCCACAAGTCCCCATCTTCTCTTGAATTCTACATTTTTTGATGCACACTATTTTTTTGTATTTTTAATTTTTGACTCTATACTGGGTTTTTTTTAAAAAAAGTGTTCTTTTTAGGTATACATGACAGTAGAGTGAACTTTGACATATTATACATGCATGGAGCATAACTTATTCTATTTAAGATCCCATTCTTATGATTGTACATAATGTGGAGTTTCACTGGTGGTGTATTCATATATGAACACAGGAAAGTCATGTCTGATTCATTTTGTTGTCTTTCTTATTCCCATCCCTCCTCCCCTCCCTTCATTCCCGTTTGTCTAACTCAATGAACTTCTGTTCTTCCCTCCCACCCACTTATTTTGTGTTACCATCTGCATATCAGAGAGAATATTTAGTCTTTGGTTTTTGGAACTGGCTTATTTTACTTAGCATGATAGTCTCCTATTTCATCCATTTACTGGTAAATCCCATAATTTCATTCTTCTTTAAGGCTGACTAATATCCCATTGTGTATATATTCTTTTTTTCTTTATTCACTCATCTGTTGAAGGGCACCTAGATTGGCTCCATAGCTTTGCTATTGTGCATTGAGCTTCTGTAAATGTGGCTGCATCACTACAATATGCTGACTTTAAGTCCTTTGGTTATATACCAAGGAGTGGGATAACTGGGTCAAATGGTGGTTTCATTCCAAATTTTCTGAGGAATCTCCATACTGCCTTCCAGAGTGTATACACCAATTTGCAGTCCCACCAGCAACCTATGAGTGAACCTTTTTCCCCACAGCCTTGCCAATATTTATTGTTACTTGTATTCTTAATAATTGCCATTCTGATTGTAATGAGATGGAATCTCAGTGTAGTTTTAATATGCATTTCTCTAATTGCTAGAGACCCTGAGCATTTTTTTTTTATATATATTTGTTAACCATTTGTATTTCTTCTTCTGTGAAGTGCCTGTTCAGTTCCTTTGTTCATTTATTGATTGGGGTTTTGTTTGTTTGTTTGCTTGCTTGCTTGCTTTTTTGGTGTTAAGTTTTTGAGTTCTTTGTATATCCTGGCAATTAATGCTGCATCTGAGGTGCAAGTGGCAAATATTTTCTTCCATTCTGTAGGCTCTCTCTTTACATTCTTGATTGTTTCCTTTGCTGTGAAAAAGCTTTTGAGTTGATGGCATCCCATTTATTGATTCTTGATTTTACTTCTTGCTCTTTAGGAGTCTTGGTGAGGAAGTCTGTTCCTAGGTGACATAATGGAGAGTTAGGCCTATATTTTCTTCTCCTGGGTGAAGGGTCTGTGGTCTAATGCCTAGGCCCTTGATCCACTCTGAGTTGAGTTTTGTGCAGGGTGAGAGATAGGAGTTCAATTTCATTCAACTCCACATGGATTTCCAGTTTTCCCAGAATCATTTGTAGAAGAGGCTATCTTTTCACTAATGTATGTTTATGGTGCCTTTGTCTAGTATGAGATAACTGTATTTATGTGGGTGTGTTTATGCATCTTCTATTCTATTCCATTTGTCTTTATGTAATTTTTGTGCCAATACCATGATATTTTTGTTATTATAATAAATTATATTTTTATACATCGATGATGAATCAGATGAAAGAGAAATTAGGAAAACTATCCCATTCACAATAGGCTAAAAAAATGAGATATTTGGGAATCAATCTAACAAAAGAGGTGAAAGACCTCTACAATGAAAACTACAGAACACTAAAGAAAGAAATTGAAGAAGAACTTAGAAGATGGAAACATCTCCCATGTTCTTGGATAGGCAGAATTAATATTGTCAAAATGGCCATACTTCCAAAAGTGCTATACAGATTTAATGCAATTCCTATTAAAATTTCAATGACTTCTTCATAGAAATAGAAAAAGCAGTAATTAAATTGATTTGGAAAAACAAGAGACCTAGAATAGGTAAAGCAATCTTTAGTGAGAAAAGTAAAGCAGGAGGTATCCACAATACCAGACCTTAAGTTATACTACCGATTTATACTGGTTTTTAACCTTGTAAATCTGCTCCAACTTCTCATCTTTAAAAAAAAAATTCTGTATGTGTGTATATAATGCATATATATAATATATATAAACAAAGATTGTTCTTTTTACTTTTTCCATTTTCAAACCTGAGCATTCATTATTCACAGTTTTTTTGTTTGCTTCCTTGTTTATTTCTCTCTTGGAAATCTCATCCATCCTCCTGGTTTAAAGACACCTTATACAGATCTTCAGTCATGAACTCAATCTTCCTCTTTACCTGTCAATTAAATATCTCTTCCAGGAGTTCTGAAATCACTTCAACTTGTCATTATCTTAAACTAGATTTATATATTTTTGCCAAAACTAGATAATACTTTTATGTATATTATTGGAAATATCATTTTCCCATCAATCCAAACCTAAAGTTTTTGAAGCCTGTATAAAAGTAGATCCAGTCAAGGAAACAAAGAGGCAATCAAAGCCAAATCCAACTGTTCGTAAGTAAAGAAAGGCATTCAAATATAAAGAATGGAAGCAAGATGAAGATAACATGTAAATTACTTAGTCAAACTAAAGACATAAATCATAATATAGACCAGAGTACAATAAGAAATTTAAGAGAACTCCATGCAAAATTCTTTGGAATAGAGTTGACTAAGAAATCAAATCTGAGGAATTGGGAAAGATTTGGGAGTTTAAGAAGAAAATCTTGGATATTTTTTATAAGATTGAGGGGCCAAGGTCCTATTGGTATGCCTTTTACACAAACAAAAACAAACTATGTGTGTGTGTGTATTCTCTTCCTTTAAAAAATAGTATTTGTCATCAGATTCTGATTAATCTTTCCTTACAATGATTTAGCATTCCTGACTTTCTCTTTTTTCTCCTAGCAGATAACCTCTTTAATTTTTTTCTCACCCATTTACTCATTTGAATAGCCAATGGTCACCACATTCTATGATGGGTTCCTGACCGTGTGTGTGTGTGTGTGTGTGTGTGTTTAATACAAAAAGTAGATTAAGAGTCAGATTTTTAAAAGTTGATCAGAAGTCAGATTCCCTCAATTTATTCCTCCACTCATTTCTTGCACATACCTTTCTCACTTTTCACTTCAAAATACTTTCCTCCAATCTACTCCTAGTTTTGTAATTGTGCTCTGCACATTCCAGCTTACAAAGCATTCTCGCACACTTCTTGCCCAAAATACCCTGATCCAAGAGCCACCCTGTAAGTCCCTCTCTTCCTGTGAAGGCTAGACCAGTTCCACATTTCCTCCTTAGGCTGTCTACAGTGCCCTCAGTCTTCAGTGTCATCCCTCTTACCTGAATTCCTGCATCATTAAACATCTCTGGCAATTTCCACATGACATCCCAAGTCACTGTATGTTTGGTACATTCTCTCTTTCTATGTTATAAGCCCATGAAAGACAAATATCCTCTTTGTATTACTGGCATGTAAGATGATACCTTAGAGAAGTAAGAAGATATGGCAGGTGTTTAATACTCATGTGTTGACAACGTTTTCTTTCAATCAAATGAAAATTTTATTTTCTTTCTATTCTCAGAAGTTACCAAAGACAATGTCTATGTATATTGCAGTATATTTTTAAAGTCTATAGAAAGAATGAACAGCATGGATAATGCAAATGATTAAGCAACAATCCTGCTTAGAGATATTGGAGGCATTGAGATTGCAGAGAGGGCTGGGGGGTGGCTCAAGCGGTAGCGCACTTGCCTGGCATGCGTGTGGCCCGGGTTCGATCCTCAGCACCACATACAAACAAAGATGTTGTGTCTGCAGAAAAACTAAAAAATAAAATATTAAAATTCTCTCTTTCTCAAAAAAAATTAAAAAAAGAGATTACAGAGGAAATGAATAGTTAATTGATTTGTTCTGTATTAAACATTATTTGTTGATGCTCACAATAATAATTTAAGAAGCTTTACTTGGTAAATGAAACAACTCTGGTTTTTGTTTTGTTTTATAAAAAGCAGTCATGCTATGATATACTGTAGAGATAAATAATTTCAATCTTATTTTCTTTTCATGAAATTATTTATGTGGGTAATATTAAATTGTGAACTTTGAGAATTGCGTAACTTCTTATAGGCTCAAGGAAAATCCAGAGAGTTCTGCTAGTTTAGCTCGCTCGCTCGCTCGCTCGCTCGCTCTTTCTTTCTTTCTTTCTCTCTTTCTTTTTTCTTTTTCTTCTTCTTTTTTTTTTTGTGGTGCTGAGGATTGAACTCAGAACCTTGTATGGGAGGCAATCACTCTACCAACTGAGCTATATCCCCAGCCTAGTTTAGCTCTTTTAAACACATAGGTAAATCATATGTAAGACAGCACTGATTGTGTAGGTAGGAAGAAGGAATGGAGTCATAGCATTTGGGATACTAAAAACACATGTTTTGAAGCTTCAAGGATCACAAAACAAATCAAGTGAAAGAAATGTGTGAAAGAATAAGAATGATTTTTAAAAATAGTTGAAGTATAAGAATGGAATCACTTTTCATATAATAGAAACTACATATCCCTGATTGATGTAAAATTTGTTAAGTTGTAGTTGGAGCATTTGAATATCTGAATCACCTTTAGTTCTATCCTTGCTTTCATAGGAAAACAAACAATATACTTAAAAAATTATAATAGCCTATATAATAATAAGAAAAAAACTTACGCATCAATCCATTTTAAAATGTAATATTAAGTATTTCTTATGAAAGATCAATGTCAAGGAAGGTTTAATATTATGACAAGCTACTTTTGCTATATAATATATTTTGTGTTTATGTCACACTTTTTTTTAAAGAAAGGTGTACTTTATCCCTAAACTAATATGAATTTTCTGTGAAAATTGCTGGACTTACTACCTAGCACATTTTTTTAAGAGAAAGAGAGAGAGAAAGATAGAGAGAGAGAATTTTTTTTAATATTTATTTTTTAGTTTTCGGCGGACACAACATCTTTGTTTGTATGTGGTGCTGAGGATCGAACCCAGCCACACGCATACCAGGATAGTGCGCTACCGCTTGAGCCACATCCCTAGCCCCCCTAGCATATTTTCCAATGTACTTTCTCTGCTTGCTCTCCTCAGCTATACCAGAATCCCCAGGGTAAAGCAACCCTGTCACAAACTTAGGTAATTTACACTCAAATAGTGATAGAGTGATCTAGAAAGTGCTTTTCAAAACAAGAAGGAAAGAAGCCAATGGAATTTGGGGCAGGTTCAGAGAGGACCTGACATTTTAGTGGTACCTAGACAATGTGTAGGGAGGAAAATAGAAAGCTTCACAAAAAAGGTCCCACATTTTTGGTGGGACCTTGTAGAATTTGTAAGAGTAGAAAGAGCTTTTTCTTTCTTAGGGAGTAGGAATAATTCTGCAAGAAACTTCAGTTGACTCAGATGCTTTAAACATATCTTGAAATGTAAAAATCTGCTAAGTTCATATATGAATACACCACAATAAATCTCAACATTGTGTACACCCAAAGGACTGGGATCCTAATTAGAATGAGATATATTTCATGTTTGTATAAATATATCAAAATAGATTCTACAGTCATTTACAGTCATTTTAACTAACAAAGAAAAAACAAAAATTTTAAAACCTGCTAAGTGCAAAAACTTATAACATCTTTTTCCCAAGTCAAAAGTATAGCCTAAGTTTTGTGACATAATTGTTCATAATCATCTTATGCCAAAGCATCTGGTGATTCTATTCTGTCAGAACTGAGAAATTCCCAAGAATTATCCAGAACTAGAAGAAAAATGCATCAACTCCTTAGAATTAAAATGCTAAATCAAATTCTTTAGAGTGGTAGAGATAGCTCTGAATTCCACCGGTCTGGAGAGAGGTGACTGGTTGGCAGATCGGTGAGTTTAATCCATGGTTTTTCATTCTCAATGTTATCAACAAGGGACAGGACAGTTCTTCGTTATGGAGGATTAGATGGTGTATCGCAGCCTGTTTCCCATCATCCTTGGTGTTCCTTCTAGATTTAAGTGGGAACCCTTCCAGTAGTAACAATCAAAAATGCTCCCAAATATTGGTAGATATCCCCTGGTGGGGGGAGGGAGTTATGATTAACTGAAAATCGCAGAGCTAATCAATACGTAATTGTCTCTCCCAGGGGCCAAAAAAAAAAAAAAAAAGTAGACATATGGAGAATGAATGAAAAACACTATGGCAGCACTGGTCACTGCCAACTACAAGCTTGCCCAGTTCAGGTTATCTGCACCAAACCTAGGGCCAGCAGCACAAAACATACCCTGATATTTCCCTCAGACTTAGAAGAGAAGCCCTAGTCATCTCCCTGTCCTGCTAGAAAAAGTATACTGCATCAGTATACTGTTTAGTGGTCTATACCTGCAGCCCCAGATACTAGGGTGGTTGAGACAGGAAGATTACTTGAGCCGAGGAGTTCAAGGTCAGCATGGGCTGTATAGTAAAATTCCCCTCCTGCCAAAAGAATACTGATTTGTTCTTCAGTTTGAAAATTTGTAAGTATATTTACTCAAAATGAAAAAAAAATTCTTATCATGCACAATTAATAAAGAGGCAATAAATAAATAAACAAATAAAACAAAACTCCCAGATAAAAACCTCAGAAATTTTGGTCCACTGAAAGCTAGTTCAACCAAACTGCAAAGCAGATTCTTCAAGGCAAACACAATTAAAATAAAAGACAGCAATGAGATGAAACCTATCATTATTGTCTAGAAAGCCAATCAGTCTTTCAGCATGGCAGGTGTGTATATGTGGCTGGAGGTGCTAAACAGAAGAGTGGGAAGTGAGCAAGCCAACAGGGACTGGAGAATTTGGCTGAAGAGACTGTCCCACAAGAAAAGCACTTCCAGGTCTCCGGCCAGTCCCAATGTTCCCAAGGCTTTTACACATGGAACCAAACACACAGTTCTAGCCAAGGAAGGGCCAACCTTGCCTCATGATCTTTCAATCCACTGTGTCAACCCACTGGCCCCTCTGAGTTACCTCTATGTAGTCCTAAAGCCATGCTATCCAGAAACACCAACATTCATATTCAACTCGGACTTTTAAGAATGGAGAATATGCACACCTGCTGTTATTGAAGCTGATCCCACCCTTTTTATGCAAGAAAAGTTTCAAAAGCGCTTATAGCTGTGATATTAAATTTCTCTTGTCCAGAATACTATGAGGCAGTGGACTGATAACTGGCATTTTCCTCCTTAGTAATTGTCTTCTTTAAAGAAGTACCTGCCTTCTTTTTGCTTATATATTATTTAATGTGTCATTTGCTGTTAATGGTGGTGAGTCCAATCTTACCAGAACACAACTTCCCAACCAGGTAATTTGAACTCATTGTGTGCTTTAGGAAACAGCTCATTCAAGGACTAAACCCTCTGGTTCAATTTTGTTTGTTTTCTGGGTTCTATTCATGTTTTTCACCCCTCCTCATTTGGCAGGATTTGAAGGACTAACGATGCTCCTTTGCCCCCGCCCCTTCTAGAAAAGCAACCCTTCAATGCAATAAGTTAGTCTAGACAAAGAAAATTAAAGCAATTAGTAGAAAGCTTGCAAATGTGCTGTGTAGGAGGCCCTGTCATTACAGACCCTCACCCAGGCTCCTGTGGTTTGGTGTGTGTACAGAATGATACTTCTGGGTTTCCTCTCTGTAGAAAGAAATAAAATAATTCTGGGTTTCAATTAGAGACATAACTACAATTTAGTTGGGGACATAGAAGCAGGGTGGCTGTCAGCTATGCCAAGCTAATGTCATAAGACATGAAATCCCAGTACATAGCAAGGGACCACAGCCCTCATACTCAATAAGAAACCAAGACTGGCAATTAGAATGCAGACAGAACAAATATTTACATTTTGAGAAAACAAAAGAGAAGGCATCAACAACAGAATGAATCAAAAGCCACAGGATCTCAGATGTGGGTAAGCAAAGTGTCACTGTCAGTGTGAAGCAGGAAGGCAGACTGGGGTTTCCAGTATGTGCAATTCAGAGATCTAGCTTACTGGAAAATTTACAATAACACTGCAGTTGAAAATCTCCACTTCATCTGTGTTACAGAATTTAACATGAGGAGTCAATTTCCCTTTTCTTCTTTCCACCTTCCAGAGCCTAAAATTAGCTCCAAGTCATTTCTTCACTGTGTGTGTATGGATTATGTGATCCACAGAGCCTGAATGCATTATTTGAAGAGTCTTTCAAAGATTTGGAAGTGTTTATGTATATTTTAAAACTATGCATCAATTTATACCTTCCTTTTGTTAAGGAGTCTGATGTTCTGAATGATCAGAGGGCATAGTAAAATTTATAGAAGAAAAAGCAGGTCCTCTAGAGGGGTGGCCAGGAAGATATTATAGATAGATAGATAGATAGATAGAGATAAATATAAATAGATATAGAGATATTATGTCTACATTCTTATGTATGTTAGTAGGTAGATATAAATATTTTTAGATGGTTCACTCAATATAAGCTCAGAGAATGGATCTGGAGAACAGGAACAAAATCTCAGGTGGTCAAGTGCAGAGAAAAGAAAACTGTCACCAACAGAAAGACCCTCAGTTAGCCACTACAACTGGAGTAAGGCTTTCGGTTTTGACAACTCCACATGCATCAAGCTGATATAAAGAATCCAAAGGGGCTGGTAAATAAAGATGGAATGAATGGAGCCTGATTAGAGAGGAAAAGGAGCTCAGTGCAGATGGCTTGGCTTCAACATGACAAATGATGCTAACTTTCCCCCTTTTGAGTGTCTCTGATTCTGAAATTCTATAATCATGAGACGGTGTCTCTGCCCCTTGTGATCCACATCAACCCATAACGGGCGTCTGCCATGTGCTTGGCGTTAGTACTTGGGAAAACGAGCTGGCTGCCAATGATCAGATACTGTTATTTCATTTCTAAAATACAATACCTAAAATTGTTCATTTGAAAGACATTTCAAAGTATTTTCAGTCATATGCCCAGTTTCGGGTTCATTTTTTGGGAGAGACACACAGATGTAGTACTTTGTGCAATTTAATATTTTGTGAATGGATAATATTAGTTGAGTACATACAGGCTACCAAATACTGTTGTAAAAAGCCTTTACCTATCTTTAATACAAAGGAAGGCAGGGGAAACCACTGGATGATTCCATGCTCTGTCATATTATAGAAGCCAAGGAAGATACATGACATTCGTTTTACTTAAAGGGGTTGGCGTTGTAGGGGAATAATCAATGAAGAAAGAGGTAAAAAGAAGAATTCTAGAGAGGATAAAAATTCTGAGAGTCAAAACAGAACCAGACCATAGCATTTAAGGGATATAACCAACCTGAATCCCCTGAACTTTTGAGATTATAGGTAATAAAAGTAAATTCAAGGTCACCATGGCAAAGAAATCTTACTTTTCAGTCAACCTCACTTCAACTTATTCTTCTCTTGCTTGACCTTCCTTGCTTTGAATTCTGATGTTTCAAATATATGAAATGTGTTGATATTCAAAGTTTCTTTAGTTTTAATAAAGCAAAGTCCAGTCATTTTATATGGGGATGGAACTCTGTTGACCACTATAAAGTCTGAAGCCAAGTTTTATAGAACATTATGAAAGTCATTGAAGAAATCACAGGTGTTTTGCAGGATTTATATTACTTAAGTTTTCTGTTTTCATCAGAGTGATGAGTCTTCACTCTTTGCACATGGAGTGACTGAATCCCCTATGCTGTGACTTTATACATTAGCTCTTTGCCTCTTTTCCTACCAGTGCCCTTCCTAAGTGGAGCCACCATACTTTTCAACATTTCCTCCCAGGTGGAGATGAATCATTTTTGTATTTTCTGGGGAGACAGGCCTGAGTTCCCTCATTCTTAAAACTTATTCTCCTCTGCAACTATTTTTCTCCTTACTTTCTATCTCAGAGGACTGGAGAGCTAATGCTGTACAACTTTTTTTTTTCTTTCCTCTATTTCATGTTCCCCCTGTTTTATGGTCTTTATTTCTCTTTTCTCAATGTTTAAATATATTCAGACAGTTTTCTTTAAAACATTTTTAAAAACATAAAAAAGGAGGAAGAGAAAGAAGGGAAGGAGGAAGGCTGTAATTTCTCAGACCTTTTCTAGCTTCTAGAGGGAAAAAAAAATCTGTGTTTATTTTCTGTCCCACAGCATATCTAAAACTGCTGTACCTAAGGAATCTAATTGTTATAAGTTGATAGGTCATTTAATCCTCTTTTCTGTGGCTTCTCACTTCCATTGGCACTCAGTGCCTTGGTATTCTTGTTTTGTGTGGGTTCTATGGTGCTCCTCCTTCCAGACTTCCTTTCCTTTGAAAATTTGTTTTTCTGTGCTCATCCCAAATACCAGTTTTCTCCAAGGATTAATGTTTGCCTCTGCAACCCTACCTTCTGCCTGGGAGAATTTGTCTTCATGCACATGACTATGGATGGTTTCCAGGTCTATGGCTCCAGCAAACATTTTCAAAATCTCATATACCTCATTCTATGAAACATTACCTCACACACTACCAGACTAAGAAAATCAAATTGCTCAGACAATACCAACATAGCAACCTGACCCCTCTCACCCCCCACAAAAGTCAACTCAAAGTAGATAAAAGACTTAAGAATTAGACCAGAAATGTTGCAAGTGATAGAAGAAAACATAGAGTCAACACTCCATTATATAAATACTGACTTCCTCAATAAGACCCCTAAAGCTCAAGAAACAAAAACAAGAATCAATATGTGGGATGTCCTCAAATTAAATATCTTATGCACAACAAAGGAAATGATTAGGCACATGAAGAAAAAAACCTACAAAATGGAAGAAAATCTTTGCCTACTACTCCTCTGACAGGGGATTAATATCCAGAATGTATAAAGAACTCAGAAGCTTAATACCAAAAAAAAAAAAAAAAACAACCAAATCAATAAATAGGTAAAAGAACTAAAGAGACATTTCTCAAAATAAGAAGCAAAAATGACAAACAAATATATGTAAAAAGTGTTTCACATCTCTAACAATCAGGAAATGTGAATCAAAACTACATTAAGATTTTTTTCTCACTCCAACCAGAATGGCAATGGCCAAGAACACAAATAATAATAAATCCTGGTGAGGATATGGGGAAGACGGTACATTGATAAATTGATGATGGGACTGCAGGTTAGTACAACCACTCTGGAAAGTAGTATGGAGATTCCTCCAAAATTTAGGAATGGTATTATCATGTGATCCAGCTATTCCCCCTCTTTGGTCTTTATCTAAAGAACTAAAATCTACATACTATAGGGATACAACCATTTCAATGTTTGTAACAGCACAATTCACAATAGACAAATTATTGAATCAGCTCAGATATCCATCAATAGATGAATGGATCAAGAAAATGTGGCATATAAACATAGTGAATTTTTAGTCAGCCATAAAGAAGAAGGAAATGATGGTATTTGCCAATAAATGGATAGAAACAGAGAACATGATGCTAAGTGAAATAAGCCAGTCTCAGAAAATCAAGGGTCAAATGTTTTCTCTCATATATGGAAACTAGAACAAAATAAAGGAAAGAAGTAGGGGGATGGGACCTGATAAATATCATAAATATATAGATCAGTAGAGTAGAAGAAAGATATCTAGAGGGAGGAAAGAAGTAAAGGAAACAGGAGTTAATATGGAATGAACAATAAAATCACTTTATGTTCATATATAAAATGTACCACAAGGAATTTCACTGTTAAGTGTAGTACCAATCAAAAATAAATTTTGAAAATGAGCAAAAGGGAAAGATCAGCAGAGTAAATGAATGGGAATAGGAGAAGGGAAGAAAGGAGAGTGGGGGGGAATGGGAATTGAAATAAAATTCCATACATGTATGATTGTGTCAAAATCAACCCAACTACTAGGTGCAATTATAAGGAAGGAAGGAAGGAAGGAAGGAAGGAAGGAAGGAAGGAAGGAAGGAAGGAAGGAAGGAAGGAAGGGGCAGAAAGAGAGAGAGATGGGGTGGGGAGAAAACTGTGCCTAAATGCTTAAAATTGCTACTGATGGAATAAATGAATGAATACAACTAATGTGCAGAAAAGTTAAATAACTTTTCTGCACACTAGTTGTATTAGATCCTGAAGGGATCTAATGTATATGTCAAAGCAAAATCTATAGACAATAAATTACACATATTCTGAGTATGACTTTGGAGAATAAAGAACTCAGGTTTGACTCCCACCTTGGCTATTTAATTAGCCATATATTTAGATAGGTGCTGAACTTCTCTAAGCTTTCCTTCTTTATTTGTAATAAGTGATGATAGTAGTGATGATTATCGGAGGTGATTCTTTCAAGGATCAATTAATATTGATCACTTATATAAAGTGGTTATTACATACTTGACATAAGATTGACCTTCAGTAAATCTCAACACTGTTTCTTCTGCAGGTCTGCCTTCTTGCTTTAATTATACTTTTCAATTGAACAGTTCTTTAGTTAGAAATAATTGTAAAAATAAAAATTAACTGTATAACTTAGGTTAACTTTGGAAAATTGTAATTAAATTCCGGATTCATAGATTTATGGGTGGAAGGGACAACTAAGAGCATTTCATCCTAAAGGGAAATACTGAGGAATTATATTGGCTAAATTATATTGTTAGATTGTATGCTTGTACAAATATGTAACAACAAATCCCACCATTATATACAGCTATAACTATAATGCATCAATAAAAAAATTTTACAAAAGATCATTTGATTCCAAACCCTCCGTTTGGTTGCTTTCTTGTGCTGAAATCATTTGATTTTTATGAGACCCCCCACCACACACACACACCTTTCTTTTCCATTTTCCTCACTTCCACATATGAGAGAAAATATTTAACCCTTAACCTTTTGAGTTTGGTTTATTTCACTTAATGTAATGGTCTCAAGTTCTACCCATTTTCTGCAAATGACATCATTTCAGTTTTCTTTATGGCTGAATAAAACTCCATTGTGCATATGTACCACATTTTCTTTATCCATTCATCTACTGATGGATACTTAGGATGGTTTCATAGTTTGGCTTTGTGTTGTGCTGCCATAAACATGAGTATGCATGTATCATTATAGTATGATGACTTTAATTTTTTAGGATAAATACCAATGAGTGGTATTAACTGGATCATACAGTAGTTCCATTTCTAGTCTTTTTGAGGAACCTCCATACTGATTTCCATAGTCAAACCCTCACTTTTTAAATAGAGAAACAGTGGTCTAAAGAGTTTAGATCTAGATCACACAGCTTGTTAGAGTTAGCAGGTAATGATCCAGGTCTAGACCAAATATCTAGCACTGGCTGTCATTTCTAGTTGCTTAAATTGAAGAAACCCATGTGAGAATTAGATTGTAAGAAAAACTAGAGCACTTGAAGTTGTGAATCTATGTTAGGATGTAGGCAGATGCCAGATGGGTAAAGAAGTAGTAGCCCTTAGCTGGGCACAGTAACACACGCCTGTAATCCCAGTAGCTTGGGAGGCTGAGGCAGGAGGATTGTGAATTCAAAGCCAGCCTCAGCAACTTATTGAGGCCCTAAGCAACTCAGTGACACCCTGTCTCTAAATAAAATACAAAAAAAAAAAAATAGGGCTGGGGATATGGCTCAGAGAGTGCTCCTGAGTTGAATCCTTGGTACCCGACACCCCACAAAAAGAAGTAGTAGCCTTGCCACTCAGCCTCACCAACTACACTATTCTGTTTCTTAATTTCCTTTGTTTGTGATATTTTTCTTTTCCAAAGAAAGGAAAAAGAACTCAGTGGAAAGTTATGAAATACTATTACACACAAATCTGATTAAAATTACAGTGACTGTAAACCCTGAGTAGAGGCTGACACATTTCCCGGGGCTGGCATATAGTTCTGATCATGTTTAATCTCACCATTTCTGTCTCACTTTAACTATGATGCCTTTCCCCTATTAAGTGATCTTCCAGGAAATCAAAATTTTAACTGTTTTAACTATATCACCAATTTGAGGTATTCCAGTGGGTAGAGAAAATAAAGAAAATCTATGAATACAGATGGATACAATTGAAAGGATGTGAAATAAAAATATCAGTTTGTTCCAAAAAGAGGAGGAAAAAATGCTTTATTGTTGAAGCCATTCTTCCTCTTATGGAAATCCAAACAGGAGTTTCTAGATGAAACTTCCTTGGTCAAGGCAGTTTTATATATATATTCTGAGTTTCATGGTAAGATTGTAGCAATTATTTGTCACCAAATTAAATTGCAGAATTGACAGAATAAAATAAACCCTTAATAGCATGGGGTCCTAGATGTTTTTTATAATAATAAAATTTTTATGTTTGCCTATATTTGCTCTGAAATTTCTTTAAAATAGCTAAACTTAGCACGGTGTTTTTCCATTGAGTTCATTCACTTTTTACTATTGTTCATAAGCATTTTATTGCCAAAGGGAATGATTCTCTAAACGCATGAGGCCCTATTTTTGTCCTTTATATTCAAGGAAAAATACACCAGAAAGAATAGCATTTGACTTGAAGTCTTTTTATTCATGGAAACTGTAGAAAGAATCTCTGGACTTTTGGGGGGTTTGTCATTGCATTGCCTTATGTACCACTGATTGTTTTGTTTCCTAAAAGAGTGGTTTCATTTGTGACTGTCCTCTGTCAGAGTGGTTAGTGATGAAAACTATTATTATTTAAAACTGAGTGTAATGCTCCCCTTGAATTGTGTGTTTTATGCGCTACAATTTTAAGGTACCTTTCTTCTCATGGATGCCACATGTGATCCTTTTGATCCTTACACTAGTAAAAAGAGCCATATATTTTAGAAAGGAATGTTAAGAGCTAGGTGTATAGGAAATATCTGGAGAATAGCTTGGTTTTTCGTGTGAATCAAAGATTATCAGAGAATTTAGAGCAGGAAGTAGTCTTAGGAATCATTTGTCTGGCAAGTCCCAAAGTATGTCCCCTGAATTTAGCACTAGGCTTTTCCATTGTCTGCAAATTCAGGAAATCCTGCACACTATAACTCTCTTTTAGAGACTCACATATCACATTAGACACACTTAAGTCTTCCAGAAAGGGAGCCTCTATAGCTCTGTTTAACCCTAGTTGACTTAATTTATTTGGTCATAGAACTCTTTACTCCTCCATGAAACTGGCATTAAGAGATTCATGGTTTTAGGAAATTTGGACTACTCTCTTTTATTGAGAAACTTGAGGCCCAATGAGATTGTCAAATGGTCAGTGGCGATCTCAGATTAGAAGCTTGGTCTTCCAACTTCAAGTTCTGTATTCTATACGTAGAACTGAAAAATGAACTAGCTTTAAGGATAACCTGTGCCCTGCAAGTACATTTTCAAAATCCTCAAGTAGTGAAAATTAGGGACTCTGTGTTTGTTCTTATCCAAGAAGCAATGATAGTGTCAGTGTCCTTCAGTGTGGGCAAACAAACCCAGGAAAAAAAAAAAAAACTAAGAGGGATTAAGGGTACACTGACATCACTTGGGAAGTACAAGATCAAAGCATTGAATTGCCTAGGCGACCATAAAGCAATTCATAGAAATCATACTCACTCTACTACCATTTTTCTAAATCTCTAAAGATATAGTTGTAGAACTTTCTAGTAATCTTGGTTTCATAACAAAAGGGGTTTTGAGCAGACAGCTTTGTTTTTTATTCATTTGAGACGTTTGATTAGCATATTGTAAAATAGGATAGTCAGATATATATTTATACAACCTTACTAGAAGGTAGAAACCCTCATGAGTTATTCTGCTGGGAAGTCATTTCACAATGAAACATCTCTTTAGCCAGTTCCATGAGAACAGCAAAATGGAACAGCTCTGCTCTTTTGTTAAATGAACTGTTACTTTTCTATGTTCATTCTGGTTCCAACTTTCTATGCTTTTTTTTGTTGTTGTTGTCATTTTTCCTAAATGCTTTGATTCAAATGTGCAATCACCAGCTTAACAAACTTTATAAGAAAACAACATAATCGTAAGCAGTTTTAAAAAAGAAAAGTCTATCCAGAGTTTCAAAAGAGTTCAACAAGAGGCTGGAGATTGGTTACAATGATATCACTGGGTCCTCACTTTTTTAAGTGACCATCTCTTTGTCTTCTCAGCTTCCCCAGAAAGTCCTGCAGAGAATTTCCTACCCAATACTCACACACACCTACTGAAGGAAGGTTAAATTCTCATGTCATCATTAGAAATGGTCAGATAATAAAGCAAATTCAGTTTTGATCATATTTTACCTGAGAGCAACTTTGGCTGCTGAACATAGAGATTCATCAAATGCTCCCTTCAAGAAAGCCCCAAGAGCCCTTTCATGGGGATGTAGGAGACAGAGATGGAAAATAATTCAGGTTAAATGATTCTTCTTGATGTGGCTTTGGCAAAGTTTGATGCTAAATCCAAAGTTCTACTTGGATAGAAAGAGCTGTTCTAAGGCTAGAAAGTCATAAAAACCCAGCAGGCAGGCTGTTTATCATTTCCCTGGCAAGGCCTTGGTAATGCTGGAACTGAGAAGCAAGAACACTTGGCCATACACTAAGGGGTCCAGTGAGATATGTTTTCAAGCACGGATTTGTCTCAGTCACTCACTGAGCATACCAAGAATGAGCTTAGTACCAATTACTTCACTTATTCAATTAATTTAATGTAGTTTTTGTATGACTTTTTAGGTTAACGCAGGCAAAGCAGGATATCCCATTCCTAAACTATTTCCACTACAATTCAGATTCAATTTTCTTCTTGTGGCCAACCATGTTTCTAAAATATTAGGAATTGGAGACAAGTGAATAAAGTGACTACCTGGTTAGAATCATGGTCATCTGGTGTTTAGAATGCACTAATTTAGAAATTCCCTTGAGCACCTACTTCTATGTTTAAACAGTAAAATCCAACCCTAGAAATTTCAAATTCCCATGAAAAAAAAAATCTCCTTATTTCAAAAGCAACTGTATTCCTATAAGTAAAATTTGATGTTCAAAAAAGTGTTTCAATAGAATTCAAACTTCTATGCATCTCTATCTCCTCACTATGGCAAGGAATAAAAACCTTACTATACTTCCCAGTACAAGTTAAATAAAATAATGTGTATTATGATGTTAGCACAGTGGCTGAACCTACCATTGAGGATTAGCTATTATAAATACATTTTATTTACCTCAGTTTTCTGTATCTTTCTGAAAATTATTCTCAGGGTTTTCCACTTTATTTTTTCCTTCCTGCAATTCCATATTGCTATGGTGCTAAGAACCCAGAATGAGGCCATGGTGATTTCTGTAATTTTATATACTGCATAATGGAATAAGAAAAAATACTTAGGGGCTGGTGTTGTCGCTCAGTGGTAGGGCACTCGTCTAGCAAGCGTGAGGCCCTGGGTTCAATCCTCAGTACCACATAAAATCAAATAAAGGTATTGTGTCCAACTACAACTAAAAAATAAATATTAAAAAAAGGAAAAAAAGACTTAGAATTCAGACACTTTTGGATTTGACTTTTGTCTCCACATTCTTGTGGCCATGTGATCTTGAGCAACGAATTAAAAGCAGTGTGCTTATTATCTATGAATAGAGGTAACAGTACCACATTTGTATACTGTGATAAACATTAGAGAACTTGAACATTATATTCCAGCAGTGTAATGGACATTGAATAAATGACAATTTGGACATTGAATAAACGACAATTTGTTCCTGCTGAATTCCTTCGTCTTTCCCCTCTGCAAAACCTGCCTCCTTTGTCTCTCCTCTTTCACAGACCTCTTAGAAATACACCAAAACACACAATCAAGACATTTTCTGCTGCCAACAGAGAAACAAAATTATAAAACATTTTTATTTTCTACCTTGTTCTTACTGGTTGTCCTAAACTAGGTATTTTTTGTAAATCCTAAGTACACACTAAGAAGTTGATTCAAAAGCAAAGACACCAAAATCAGTACTAATTCACCTTAAAGATATTAAGTTCTCCTAATTATCTTTATGCAGCATTATTTTAAGGACTCCCAGGGAAACTAATAAATGGTTTCAAGTTACAAATAGAGAGTGATATATGAGGATAAACAACTGTGCATCTTGTTAAACCTATCAAGATTACATTTCCCTTTCCTTAACATAAAAAAATGGCATTTTTCATTTAACCACTGAGATAGCTAGACAAAATGCCAACAGATTTAGAACAGAATTCATCCAACATATTATAAAATCAAGGATGTATCCTCCCTCCCCCAAGTGGACTTAATTCCTCTTTCTTATTCATTAGTTTTCTTTCTGCTTCTCTTCCTTTACTTTTCAACCATCTCACAGTCCGGGCTTTGAGGATTGTGTTTAGTAAGTATTGCTTAGCTAGTGGAACATCAGCTAATAGGGTTAAAAGGTAACAAGATAGCTGACCCCATCCTAAAGGCTCAAGTTTCCTTCCAGCCAGGGCACTTAGGCCATCTCTTCATATGACCATAAAAGTAGTTTAGAAATGCATTTTTTATCCTAGCAACATCTCTATCCCTTTTATTGCTGTGTGCAAATATTGAAAGACTTTCACTGGAACACAAAATTTTTTTGGAACACTGAAAGAACAATGTGCATCTGACTATTAGATGCTCTTGAAGGCACATCCACGTAAGCACAGAGATTTGGAATTGTCTCAAAGACAGACGGGAGTCAGAGAGTGCCTGGTAGATCAGTAATAGAATATTTAAATCAAAGTTCTTCTTGGGAAGGAGCCAAGTTAGAGAAGAAGGCAAGAGTAACCTGATCCAGGCCATGCCACTGAAACTAGCAGCTGCACCAAAGGCCCTTTGGACTGCTTGACTGGATGGTCGAGCAAGCCAGGGAGAACACAACTTTTTTCTGGATTAGTGATAAAGACAGAGTAGAGATTGAATTGCTTTGATTTCCACAGAAACCACGTTAAACTTCAATGCTCTTTATAATAAAGGCCATAATTGTGACAAGATAATCACTCCAACCCACCAATCTAATGTATTTATATCATGACATGATTATAAAGCATGACTCCTGTGTCAGGATGAATTGCTCACCATTTGGGTACCAGAGTCACATTAGAGAGATTTGGAAGACAAAATGTGCCCAATGTCCATTACACTGAAAACTGTAAATATGTTGTCTTTAGATAGCAAAAGGGACTTTTGTGATTAAATTAAAGACTCTGCAATGGAGAGATTATCCTGGATAATCCAGGTGGGTCCAATATAAACACATGTGTCCTTAATGGAAGACAACCTTTCCTGAATATGATCAGAGGAAGATATTGCTATAAACAAATGGCATTGTGTACCAGTTTAAAAAATAATTTTAAAAAAAGGCCAGAGAGATGTTCATGAATGCAGAGAAAGAGAATCATAAACAATGAATGTGGATTCCCTATAGAAGCTGGAAAAGATAAGGAAATGAATTCTCTCCTAGATCCTCTAGAAAGGACACAGCCTGGTTGAAACCTTGATTTTAGCCCAGTGAGACCTACATCCAACTTTAAACCCACTAGAATATGAGATAATCAGTCTGTGCTGTTTTGAGTGACCATACTTTTGTTTATCAGCCATGACACCAATAGGAAGTGAATACAGCAGGATTACAGATTTCAGAGGCAGTGCCCTTGTCATATCCCTTCATTCTAGAAAACTCCCTCATGGCCATAGTCGGAGAGCCAGAAGAGCCTTAAGAGGTCTGCTACTCATCTTTCCAAAAGAAGGACTTCAGGAAGAAACAAGAAATGAAACATAGACTATGTGCAACACACCCTGTGCCCTGTGTTAGACAGCTTTCCATCACTGAACAAATGTCTGAGACAAACAACTTAAAAAGAAGAAATGTTTGCTTTGATTCTTGGTTTCAGAGGTATCAATCCATGGTCACTTGGCCCAGTTACTTTGGGCAGTGGCAAGGCAGCATATCATGGCAGGGAGCGTGTGGTAGAGCAAAAGTGCTCACCCAGGGCAGCCAGGAAGTGAAGAGAGAGATGAGGGTAGGGGCAAATGGGTCCCAATATCTCCCTCAAGGGTGTACCTGCCGTGACCTAACTTCCTCTCACTGGGGCCCAGATCTTAAATGTTCTACTATCTTCCAGTAGTGTATGGGCTGGTGAACAAGCCTTCAACACATGGCCTTTGGGGGACATTTAAGATCCAAATCATAACACACCCCTAAAGGGAGACTCAGCACCAAGGTACAGCTAAACAATCTTGAGGTAAGAAATCATGACAACACTTCCTTCCCAGGGGTACTTAGGGAATAGACCAAATTCAAAATCTGATATTAAAGGGAAAAGGGAGAAGAGCAGAATCAGTACTGGTCATTTAAAGCCTACACCTACTAGGTATTTCACATGTCCCATCACAACTAATTTAGCTGATGTTCCTAAGCAAAAGTGGAGAAAACTAAAGACTCAGGGTGACTGTGTGAAATGGACAAAGTCATAGTATCCTTTGGTAGCTGGGATAGGAGGTGAGAACCAGGCCTGACCCCAAAGCCCATGGGCTTCTCACAACTCTGTGCTCTTCCTTGTCTAGCTTTTAAACCCTGTTGCTTCAACAGCACTATCATGAGTTCACTTTGGGCTTGTGCTGAAGAGCTGAGGCCCTGCTGTGTGTCTATTTTTGTCTTGGAACTAGTTCAGAAAATTTCAGTAGGAAAAAAAAAAAAGGTGCAAAAGAAAGGTCATCAGAGAACAAACATTTCAATTTAGTGTGACTTTTTTCTTTTGTATCAGACTTGGGAAAGCCTTCCCACAACCAGATTATTAAACTCATGTTTCTTCTATGGCTTTTTGTGATAAGCTTCCTTTTTTAGTTAAATGTTAGATCCATAGGGAATTTATACTAGTATAATACACCTCATTGACTCAACTCTGTATTTTATAAATGACTTTTCAGTTGCCCTAACACCATTTGTTATCTGATCTATGATTATTAAATCTATGTTTATCTATGATTATCTCACTTATTAAAAAAGTTACCATAATTATTTCTTAAATTCCCATGTGTATCTATATTTCTTCTGAACTATCTATTTTGTCCCAAAACCAAATCCAAAAACAATTAATCGGGTTGAAAAAAGTAATGCAATACATGTCATAGAAAAAGAGCCTAACATGTAAAAATCTTCTAAAAATCAGTTAAAATGAATACAGGAAATAAATATACATTTCATTAAAAAATACATAAATAGATCTTAAAGAAACAGTTATCTACCTTCTTAATGTGGGATTGAAAATTAAAAGAACACTGAAACACCATTTTTCACCTGAGACTGGCAAAGATCCAAATGTTAGTAACACTACTTTGGCAACAATATGAGGATATAAATTGCTATGGTCTCTAAAGAGGGCTATTTGGAAATACCTATCAAAATGACAAACATACACAGCTTATGACCCAATCATTTTTCTTCTAGAAATTTATATTAAAGATGAAATTATATATATTGAAATGACTTATGGGTAAGATATTTCATTGCAACCCTGTATGTGACTGCAAATAAGAAAAAAGAAATCTGAAAGATAATTGATAGATTACTAGTTAAGTAAATTCTCACATTATATGTAATGAATGACTACTCAGATCTCCCAAAACAGTGAGAATAATCTTCAGGTATGGTTAGGGAGTTTCTTTTAGATATATTGTCAAATATTTTCCCAGATGACATTTGGGCATGACTGAGAAATATTTTTGGTGTCACATGTGGAGAGGAAAGGGCTGTGGTGTTCTATAGTGAGTAAAAGCCAAAGATGCTACTAAACATTCTATAATATGTAGGACAACGCCCCCCCCCCCCAGCTTTTCCAGTCTCTGAATATCAACAGTGCTGAGGTCATCAAATGCAAACTCTAGGAGGATGATCAGAAATTGATTTTATCACATGCCTGCTGTGATAGCAGAGGGCACAGAGTCAGGGCTAGACAGACACTTTTCACCATATTCCATTTTGTAATTGTTGAAATTATGTACCTGTACACCCATGCACAGGTACAAAAATAAATGAATAAATAGCATTGTCACCTTTTCTTTTCCTTTAAGTCATTGTGGAGTCTATTGGCCAAATTATATCATTATATTGTGTGCATGTACGAGTATATAACAACAAATTCCATTATATGATTATAATGCACCAACTTTAAAAAGGAAAAAAAGAGAGCCTTTTAGTAAGTGAAGTCTTTGATTTTACTTGTTTATTTTGTTTCCTTGTTATGGCCCCAGGTTCTTCTGAAAAGCTCAAGGACACATATTACAATTGTTTCAACATACATGTGTTTTTTCCTGGAAAGGTTCTCCAAGTGATAGAATAAAATAGGAGCATAAAGTTGCAATGTATTGTATCTGATCAAATAGGCTTTGGTCTTAGCAAACACCAGAGAAAATTGTAACCTAAATTACTAGTAGTTACAAATGTGTAAGTCAATGTTTTCTCAGGGGTAAGGACAAACATTCCTGTGTAAAAAGAACTGATAGTGTAGAGGTGCCTTTTGACTCTTGACAATGGTGACTTTCTCTAAGGACCTCTAAAGATTTCTCTAGAATCATTTCATAAATCTATTGTAAATTATCATTATGAACAGCTCCTGCTCCATATCACCAATAGTAATCAGTAAAATTTCAGTCTCTTCCCTCCCTTTTCATTGCCATGGTGCCAAAACTGTTTTACCAAGATAAAGCATTCAACAGAGCCTTTGATGTGCCAGAAACCAAGTTGGTTTTGATCAAGATAGGGCATTACCTGGAGTATTACTCATGGCTTGCCCTGGCAAAGGCATTTCAGGAGTCTATGCTCTAGATTTATTCTTAAATTAGTATGAACTTCTCATTAATCTTTTCGTCTTCATTTTAGGATTTTCTTTGAAATTTCAATTATTGTTTGAGATTTAAAAGTTTATTTTAAAAACACATGGCACACATAAAAAACTATATCCCATGTGTAAGCGCCAAAGCTAAATTTTGCAAAATAAATAAAATAAAATAGAAATATATGAAAAAAATTCCTGCAGTTAATGAAATGTAACATGGACAGGAAAAATATTCTCTCAATAAGCATTGTTGCTTATAAATGTTCCTCAGAGCAGCTTATCTGTAAGCAGAGTCTTCTCCACAGTGTGCTAACATCTCATTCAGCAGTCATCACTGCTCTGTGAAAACCAAGAGTCAAGGTCAAGGTAATTATTTGTCCCACTGCACCCTACAGCTTGGGTTCCTGTGTTGGAAGAATGCACTAGATGACCACTGGGATCCATCCCAACTTTAAGACGTGACTCCTACACTTAAAGACTTCAAGAGAAAATTAGGGTAATTGAGCCTCAGGAAAATACAAAAGTGATAAAGAGTTGCCAGAGGAAGGGAAGAGGAAGCAAAGAGAAGAAAGGAGGGGGAGAGAAAGAGAAAGAGAGAAAGAGAGAGAGGAGGAGGAGAGAGACAGAGAAACCATGAACATGAACTTGGATACTCATGCACACAAAACATATTTCTCAGTGTCAGTGAGTCTGAGCTGGCTTTTATAAATGGGATTGCACTTGTGACTTCAAGTTGATGACCTTTCACAACCATAGTGCAAAGTCTTTTTACTTTTGCTTTAGATTTTCTTTTTGTGGAAAATGGAAATAAGTTGATTATAACATGAAGAAAAAGAACTGTGTCCGTTCCCAGTACACACTAAATAAAAAATAAGAATCAGTTCCAAGAAACTATAAGAAATAAAAAAGAAGGAAGGAAAAAAATATTTAATCTATATCAATCCAAATATGGCTTCAGATTTTTAAAAGAATATGTTAAGTGAGTACAATATATACTATTATCTAGCTTAGCTTAACCAAGCATCCAAAAAATAAATATCGAGACAGTTTATTTATTGATTTATCAATAAGAATGAAGTGATTTTATTTTGGGGAAAAAAAGTGGCTATGAAAGCTAAGTTCTGTTACCAGGAAAAATAAGAAGCATGAAAAAAAAATAAAGATAGTTACAAAGAAAAGAAAGGGAAAGGAAAATGAGGAAGTTAGAAGAAAATTATGATAACACAATCAATCCAAACAATAACATTAGCAAACAGCTATTATTTTGAGTAAGGAAGGAAAAAAATATATCAATTATGATTATATTCCCAATTTATGAGCATACACTATAGAAATCAATAACCTCATACATATTACTAACCTTTATTTTCCCTTAAAATAAAATGTGAGATATAGATTTAGAAAGCCTAAGACGTCTCCCTTTAAAAAGAATTCATATAAAATTATTTCATATAGTTCTGAATTTTTAGTTTAATACATGTAAAATTGATCAGTTCCTAAAATTTGGCTTCCACTGAGACTATTTTCTCTTGAAACTGACAATCATCTTTGTTCTTTTCTCAAACTCAGAAAATCAGAAAAGCAGCACACCGTCATCAACAATAAAAGTTTAATGCACCTTGGAAACCCACAAGGAAGACTTAAATGACATTTTGTCAAGAAATAAATTCATCAGGAAATTAAAACAGCTGTCACTAGACAGTCTGCTTTGAGAGTTTTTGTTTCAGTTAGTGAGGTTTAGTCGTCTCAAACCATGCACACCAATTTTCATCCAAAGACTCTTTTGACCAAAAGCACAGATTTGGGGGTAGGATCAAAAGGAAATTTGTCATCAAATAAAAGGTAGTCCCCCTGCCTTTAATAAGGTGGATGTTTTCGAATGAGATAGCATCTTTGATCAAAGTACAAGTTTTGATTAGAGTTACCTTCTCTTATGAATCCGCATAGACAGCAAGTCCAGAAATTCTTAGGCTATGATTATCAGCTGTCATCTTCAGACCTAGGAAGAGTTTATAGCTAAAAAAGGAAAAATATCCCACATTTCTAGTTACATAATATAAACTGAGGACACAGTTTCTTTTCAATTTTTTTGCAAAACCTTTGAAGAAAAAAACCTAGTATATTTATCAAGAAAAGTTATTGATGATACCTCTTACAGATGACTGCATTAGCCTGTCTCTCCAACTCATGTAAAATTTAATTGATGATAACATTTTAAAACTTCAGTTTTCACTTTAGCACCACCAATTCTCTAATCCTTTGTCCTTCCAAGAATCTATAGTCCTTTGCTGAACACAAGAAGCTCAATTACAATCTGAATCAATTGGGAGAAACTAGCACCTTTAGGTATGTGAAAGGACTCTAATAGGCACGGTTTGGAGGAATTGCAAAACTTTGCCCTTCCTGTGAAAGTAAACAGGAAGAACATGAATGATAAAATTGCTCTTTCTTGAGGTCCTGCCTTTACCAACTCAGTATCTGTGAAATGCCTTTGATTGGTGTTAAGTAGGACCTGAGCTTTTAAAAGCTGAGGGGTTCTGTCATGAAGTTTATATAGTAGGACTCCTACTTTCTGTGGGCTCTATGTGTGTTCCTAATTATGTCACATTTTAGAATTTTTATTTTTCTCAACAATTTCATAATTATTAAAAAGTCAAAATTTCTCTTAAATTCTACGAAAATTCCATGTGTCAAACCAATAATTTCAGAAATTCAGGATGTCCAGGAGAGCCCTAGCACAGTGAAGCCCCCAGATTCTTTGCCTCTATGTGTGAATAGACACATATTTACCATTTGTGTGTTTAGATCTGTGTGTATGCACACACATGCCACAGCACACACACACAAAAAATTGGGGAACCACTAGTTGAAACACATTGTAAACTCTTAATTAAGTTTGCCTCGATTAATGGATTTAAGAGAATTTTACTGTTTATTTTCTTAAAATATTATGATATGTAGTCTCTTAAGTCCAACAAGGAATAAGAATTCATACTTTAATACAGCATCACTGCTATAATTCTTATACGAAGGACTGAGAAACTTTTTGCATTTATGAGGTAACATTTCTAAGTAAATAAGATCACATTACAGGACCAGTTTCATAATTTGTGAGCCCCAGTGGGAAAAAAAATGCAGAGCTTCTTATATAAAATTTACTAAAATTTTAGAATGGCATAAGGACACAAGAGCTTGTTTTGATTTTTTTTTTTAAATAACAGATATTGAATGAACCCAGAGGTACTTAAACACTAAGGCTGCATCCCCAACTCTTTTTATTTTTTTAATTTTTGAGACAGGGACTTGCTAAGTTGCTTAGGGTCTTGCTAAGTTGCTGAGGCTGGCTTTGAACTTGCAACCCTCCTGCCTCAGTCTCCTGAGTTGCTGGGATTACAGGCCTATGCCACAGTGCCAGACCACTTGTTTTGATTTTGAGATACCATTTTATGGTTTTCCTGAGACACTTAAAATGATATAATTGAAAGAAATATTGTTAAGCTATAAAAAAGCTAAAGAGAAATCATTCTGATGTATTTAAAAAAAAGAAAAGATTTTTGTCAGAAAGACATAAGTTTGATTCCTGATTCTTAATAATGGAGTAAGCTCAATTTTCTTATCTGGAATGTAAGAATTCATTTTTGACAACTATTTACTGAGAAAATACTTATTTTGGAAAGTTGACATGTATGAAATTATTAACTATCTTTTAAAAATATTCAATCTTTCCCACTACATTATGAGCAGGTATTATTTTTTCTCCAATTTATAATGAGGAAACTATGGCACAAAGAGATTTTTAAAATTGGCAAATTTTCACTAATAATAGTGTTAGAGATGGAACTTGAGCTCAGGCAGTCTAACTCCAGGGGACAGACTCAATTCACCCTGCTTCACAGTTATCTTCTAATATACATTACATCATTGGATCACACTATAGGTTGGATAATAGTAATAACAAAAATAATGCCCCACAATTCAGGCTCAGAATTGAGGCTTACCTAATATATATGACGATTCTTTTGGCAGTTCTGAGCTTCTGACATTGAAACCCTGAAATTTTTTCATAATTGGGGAATAATAAAAACCAGTAGATAGGTCATTTTTTGTTGTTGTTCAAATCGAGGAAAAAGACTGCAATGTGAGGAGCAGCAAATCAAATAACACTGTTTTAGAGAGATACAGTATATGGTATTAGATTTATTGAAAGTCCCTATGAAAGGAGTTTTTTTCTCACATGATGCCAAATATGTTTTTAAGATTTCCTTATAAATGCTCCTTTTATAACACCATTAAAAAAAAGTATAATGAAATCCTCAGGAAGGTAAGTAGCTCAGAGAACAACACAATGTAAAAATATAAACAAACTCATCAAGATCCGTGTAATGTTTCACCTTGATAATGAGAAAACAGACTGGATTTTCATTATTAAATCTATTAATTGATTACACAGTTGCTCAGAATAGTGAAATTGCAGAATTGGCCTGGGAATATTTTGCAGTTTCTGAAAAGTTGAAATTAAGAATAAGGGTTGAAGAACACTAGGTGACCTTGATTCTAAACCAAACTTCTCAGAAGTCCTTGAAGCACACTGGGGACATGGGAAGGGTAAACTGCATGGGAGGTCTACCAAAAGACTTAGATCTTTCTCATTAGAAGAAAAATCCATGATTTCAGAGACCGAGATCTAGAAACCTTTAGGAGCCAGAGGAGCCATCACCTAGTAATTTAGCATCAACGCTGTGGTTTAGTAGTGGTTCTTTTCATGTTCAAGAGGGAGAATTGTTCAAACAATATAGTTGGTTTGAAATATTTCCAGGACCAATGCAAACACCAAGTGGGCTGCCCAAAAACCACACATTGTTTCCTTCAGACAAAAGATAATGATGCACTAATGAGTTTTACCCTTTATTGCCCTCCCTGGAACACAGCCTCAGGAAGAAAACCCACAAAACCAAATTGTTAGTCCCAAAATTTACAATATTTTGCAATGACCCCAATCCCTTTTTCTTTAAGTGCTAGTACTTGTGCTAAGCATTTGTGTTGTTTAACGCATAAATCCCAACCTCATGTAATCTCAAAAGTGCCCTCCCAGAGAGAGAAAGGAAATGAGTAAATGAGGAACAATAATAAAGCCTCACTCAGAGAGGTACCTCCAAGTGATTCGAAACACTTCTGAGATATTATTGAACTCCAATGCATTTGGCTTCATGAAAAAGGGAGGGCTAAGTAACAGAGATTTCTATTTTAAACTATGGAGAAGGAAAATGAGGCAAAAAGAAATTAGACTAATAAAATCCCTTTAACCAAAAGCATTTAATGAGCAACCAGAACTATGAGTAGAGGAAATTATTATTCTGGTGATTAGACTTTAAGAGCACGATGAGCATTTATGGGATTTCTTAGAATCATTTGTTGTTGTCATTGAAGAGCAAGGGTGTAACTGTGCAGGGCTTGTGCTGATATTCTCCACAACTCTTTCTTATCCTCATGATATTTCCCTTCACCATCCCATCTACCATCTCATTCCTTTTGGATGGCAAAATTTCCAAAACATATTGCCTATGTTTCCTGCTCCTATGTTCTCCTCTCATACTAACTGAAGATAGCTTCTTTCTTGAATATCTCCACTAAAATGCAAAAATTAACTGTGGCCTCCATGAGTTTTCAAGACATAAAATTAGATTTTGCTAGTTTGCTACTTTAAAACATGTGTTGGCTTCTGACTAAATATATAATAAAGTCCAGGTGCTATCTACTTTATCATAGTCTGTAAGGCCATACACAATCTGGTTCCTTTCTATCTCATCCTAGTCTTTTTTTTTTTTTAAATTTTTGTTTTGAGATAGGGTCTTGCTAACTTGCTCCACCTGGCCTCAAACCTGTGATCCTTCTGCCTCAGCTTCCCAAGTAATTGGGATCATCCCTGTTTCTCGATACTACACTCTTCACTTATTAAAATCTAGCTACACTGGCCTTTCTTTTCCAAGAGTCTAACAAGTTTGTCTTCATTCTGATTCATTCTTTATGTTGTTCCTTCTTTCCAGAAATCTGAGTATCACTGTTCCTTCTCATTATTCAGGTCTCATGTATTTCCCTTCCAAGGGAACTCCCCTGCTCACTACCACTCTATCTAATAATATCCTAACCCAAATGATTCTCCTCCCATTTTCTTGTTTTATGTTCTTCATATTACTTCCTACTATCTAAAAATATCATCTCTTACTTTATGTGGTTCACTAATTTATTATCTGTGTACCCTCACTAGAATGTAACTTCTAGGAAAATCAGGGTCATGTTTGCTATATTTTTAGTGCCCACAACAGTACTCGGCAGACAGTAGGTTCACAAGAAATAGTTGTTGCAAATGAATAAATTTATGTCTTGGAGAAAATGCTTCAGTAATTGAATGGCGAGTTCAGGAATAATAATTTGGATTTTAGAGAATATTTCTACTAATACTAGGGCTTTAACTTTTCATATAATAACTGAAGAGAAATGTATAACAAATTCTTTCAGTTAGTTGAACTGTGAACTTTAATATTTCACATGAAAACCACATATGGAATTATTCTTAAGATGTTGCCTTATGTATGGTGCCTAAACAAGTACAACGTCAGATGTTATGTTATTTGTTACTTTTTTAAAAAATCAATGTATCAGGGACCTATAAATGAATTACAATTATCAAGGATCAGAGTAATCACATTCATTTATTAAAATTATTATCATTAAAGTCCTCTGCCTTTAAGTTATGTAACAGAAAGTTGCAGAATTACTTGAAGTTAGTTAAAATACAGATGACTAGGCTCCAAAGCAACCAGTTCCTCCACAGAATTTCTAATTTAGTAGGTCTTGGAGGGCAAAATTTGCATTCCTAACTACCAGTCAGGAAAACACACTTTTAAGAAAATTTGATTAAGATTAATAATTAAGGGGCTGGAGTTGTAGCTCAGTAGTAGAGCACTTGCCTAGCACATGTGAGGCATTGGGTTCAATCCTCAGCACCACATAAAAATAAATAAAATAAAGGTATTGTGCCCATCTACAACAACACCACCAAAAAGATGAATAATTAATTGTAAAAAGAGGAAAAGAGTCCTGGAGTATGAAAATTAGTGTAAATTTTAGTTATAACCTCAAGAATTATTTTACTATCTTGTTACTAAGTTATCTGCACAAATTACTTTTTCTATTTACATTTTTTATTTTACATTAATGTAGGAGGATACCATCCTGTTTGATTCTAAAAGCTTCCTCTACTTCACACACTACTACTTCACACACTTATAGAACCTTTAATATAGATACCCTATTCACATATGTTGATTATTATTCATCAGAAAATTATTCTGTGTTTATTTTGAGAAGAACTCTCTCAAATCATTTTCCCTTGCCTCTCATTATTCTCCTGAACAGAAACAGTAACTGGGTCTTCAACAAAAATCTATTATGTTTACAAACAAAAATTCAAACTAAAATGGTTTGACAGGTGATATTAAGAAGACAAAGTTTTGATGTTTTTTTTTCTTTTGCTTCTGTTTAACTCCCAACTCCTGTACAGGCTGGTTGGACTGGTCAGGAGTTCCCAGGTATAGTTTCCAGGCTCATTTCCATCAGTGGAGGTAGTAGTTACCTTGACCACTGCTCCCTGGACTATAGAGAGTTGATTTCCTAAACTAATACTGCAACACATCAAATCTTAAAGTCCAAGGTTTTTAATAACAAACCAATGCTACTTCTAGATATTTATCTTAATACATGTATTAACTTTCCATTATTGTAACAAATACCTGACATTAAGTCATTTTAGAAAGAGAAAACAATTTGTGTGTGTGTGTGGGTGGGGTCTCACAGTTTGGGAGATTTCCATTCATGACTGATTGGCTTTGGACATGTGGTATCCCAGTACATCATGGAGGCACAATCCAACCTTGTGGGAGCATGTGGCAGGGGAAGCCCTTTCACCTCATAGCTGGCAACCAAAGATAAAGAGGAAGAGAACAGAGTTCCACAGTCTTCTTCAAGGACACACCTCCAGTGATTTAAAACCTATGCCCCACCTCTCAAAGGTTCTATCTTTTTCCAAAGCACCACATTGAGGAAGGAGCAAGCCTTTACCACATTAGTCTTTGTAAAACATTTAAGAATGTGACAATCCAAAATTAACATACAAAATGTTTATGGGACTAATGCCTATAAAACTTTAAAGTTTTACCAATTAAGTACTTTGAACATGTGTTACATTATATATCAATAAAAATTATTTGTTTCACTTTAAAGTTTTCTGAATTCTCCAAAGTTTCTACAAATAGCAATTTTTTTTGTAACTAAAATGTAATTATTTTAAAAGTAAAATGATTAAATGTTTAAAAAGAAAAGCAGTGAACTTGGATCATATATAGTACCACCCAGTACAGATGATAATCACAATTAAGAAAATGTAGCATATATATGTAATGTGATATTACTCAGCTATAGAGAACAATGAAATTATAGCATTTGCTGATGAATGGATGGAACTGGACAATATCATGCTGAGTGAAATAAGCCAGTCCCCAAAAATCAAAGGCCAAATGTTCTCTCTGATATATGAATGCTAACCCATAATAAGGGAGGATATGGAAGGGAAATATTGACATTCATTGGATTAGATAAAGGGGAATGAAGGGAAGGGATGGGGGGTGGGAATAGGAAAGACAGTAAAATGAATTGGACATAAGAATGGGATCAAAATGGTAATGGGTTGCACTCCATGTATGTATAACATATCAAAATACACCCTACTGTCATGTATATCTATCTAAAAACAACAACAAAAGGATAGATTTTAACAATAAAAAAAAGAAGAAAAATCACAGAACTTTTTTTACTTATGAGACTTTGATTTTTATTGATGTAAATTCTAACCAGGAACAGATTTTTTCATCAAATAATTGTTAAATAAAATTTTTTGAAGTTTCCATTTTAGTTAATTTTCCTACTAGTTATTTTCTTTGGATTAAAATGAAATTCACACAACATAAAATTAACCATATTAGCCTGGCATGGTGGTATGTGCCTGCAGTTCTAACTGCTCAGGAGGCTGAGGCAGGAGGATCACTTGAGCCCAGGAGTTGGAGGCAACATAGTGAGACCTTCATATCTCTCTCTCTCTCTCTCTCTCTCTCTCTCTCTCTCTAATTTAAACCTTTAAAGTGCACAACTGAGTGGCATTTAGTACATTTCCCATGTTTTGCAATGCTACCTAGTTTCAAAAAGTTCTTTTTAATAACTTTTTTAGTTGTAGTGGGACACAATACCTTTATTTTATTTATTTATTTTTGTGTGGTTCTGAGGATTGAACCCAGTGCCTCGCATGTTCGAGGTGAGCACTCTGCTGCTGTCCAGCCTCTCCAAAATGTTTTTATTGCTGAAAAGGAAACTTGTGCCCAGCAAAGAGTTGTTCTTTGTTTCTTCTTCTACTTTCAAAAGTTGGAAACCAACAATCTGCAATCTGTTTCTATGAACTTACCTATTCTGGATATCACTCTCTTTTTTAAAATGCTATAGTAAATATTTTTTTAAAGTATGTTCTGAGTAAGAATACTTCCTGTTTTAATCAACTTTTGTGTCACTGTGTAACTAGAACAACTTAGTGGAGAAAAAGTTTATTTGGGGCTCATGGTTTCAGAGTCTCAGTCCATAGATGGCTGACTTCATTGTTCTGGGACCAAGGTGAGGCAGCAGATTCTGGGGAATGGAATCAGCAAAGAAAAGCTGCTCACTCATGGCAGGGTCAGGAAGCAGAGAGGAAGAGAGGTTGGAAGGAGTCACAGGATGATGCATCCTTCCAGAACATGCCCCCAGTGACCCACCTCCTCCAGCCCTCCTCCTCCACCTGCCAAGAGTTACCGCCTGGTCATTCCATTCAAACTAAGATAAACCAATTTGGTAACAGTTCTCAAAACCTGATCATTTCACCTCTGAATATTCCTGCATTAATAGGAGCTTTTAGTGGATACCTCATATCTAAACCATAATATGCCCTCTGACCTATTCTTTTATTGGTCTTCACTTTGCTCTGAGATGAGGAGGGCTTAATTGTGACTTCTACATGACAGCTCTTTGACTCCATTCAAAAGATCATGATCTCTGTCTGGGCTGGAGCTATAGCTCAGTGGTAGACTTTTTCTTAGCATGCATGAAACAGAGAGTCTGGATTCAATCCCATAACCAAAATATAATGGTTTCTTGACACCTTCACTACCACCCCTGTTACATCCACTTCCAAACACAAGATTTTCTTCAGATTAATTCTTCAGAATTCCTTATATGGCCACTTGGACCATGATTAATACCTGCATGTGAATTCTTTTCAGCTTAAGCTTCAACTCAACATGTGTTACATGAAAGAAGACTGAGCATAATGGAAAAGTGGAGGGAAGGACAGGAAGGGAAGTTAGCAAAATCAAATGAGTGAGTTCCAGGCAGGCCTCTGCATGTACATGAATGTCAACCTTCATTACCTCTGAGGTGCAGCGAGCCAAGTCCTTGGTTCACACCCTGTCCCCTGGGTATTGTGCAGGGACCTCTCCTGACATGGCCCTCCAAGGAGCTGCAGAAGCCTGGCACACAGGCTTGACGAGAAAAAGATCCTAAATGGAAACACACAACCACAATTACTTACAAACCATCTCTCTCACATCTTCCTGTCACAAATCATTAAAGAAGCCCTCTACTCTAAACATGGGGAAATTGCTCAAGGAAAGAAGAGACATTAGATCTAAATTACAACTAACTTCAACACTGATTGCTATGTATTACTGTTTTAGTCTTTGGTCTGAATTAATGAGGCTATAATTAATGAAGTTTGCCCTGGCCAGTGGACCAGAGCCCAGATAATTATATTTAAAATGAATGGCCTAGGCTCTGTTTTTCAGAGTATGAGGTACATATTTAAAAATGTCATTTGTTAGGTTCCAGCTCAAATTTTGAGCATGAGAATTTCACCTTGTATGTACATTGGGTTTCTACATTTTTAACAAGTTCTCCAATGGGTCAGGTTCGTAATGGAATCTGAGGACCACATATTAAAGAAAAAGGAAGTCCTTGTTGAATTTGTATTGCATACCAATAATAAATATTGTGAATAGAAACTGGCTCTTTGGAAAAATATACCAATACATGTGTTCAGAAACAATATATTAAAAATATTTGATAAGCTTGGCTTAAGGTATAACTCATTCTGTTTGATGTTAACAAGAAACATTCTCTACAAATACTTCAAAAGTTCAGAAGAAGTCCTTTTTTATTTACATTATTTATAATTGGGCTGATCCAAGGAAAGATCTAAACAGAGTGTTATAAAAAGCAGAATGGACACCAAACATCATGAGCACATGTGCATTCAGTAAATATTTGCTGCATGAATGGTACAGTTAAAGTTGCTTTATTTCCCCAAATAAAATGCAAAGGAATGATGCCTCTAATCTTCCAGGCTTTCCCCTTCTCAAATAGCAGTAATATTCTGGTTGTTTGAATACTACCAAAAACAGCATCTGTAATTTCTCAGAAATATTAGGTATTCATTCATTTATTCAATAAATATTTATTTGTTATTTTTTATGTAGCAGGACTTGTGCTGAATTCCAGGTATATGGTGATGATCACAACAGACTTGGTTTATGAAGTTTTATTGCAGAGAACTAGTAAGTTAGGTACTTTGGGGGAAGATTAATTACTTGAGAAACAAAGGAAATCTTAGAACAAGTAGAAGAAACTTCAAGACTTGCCCTATTCTGTTTGATATTTCAGAATGACTTAGCTTGGGTTTTTATGTTGTGTTTTCAGAAGATACAAAAAGAACAAAATTTGAATGACCAGAATTGGCATATACATAGAGACTGAAAGCAAATAAGTGATTGCCTGGGGTTGAGGGTCAGAGTGATATAGAATAAGTGGGAGGGGATGGGGAAAGAAATGGAAAATGACTGCTAATGGTTTTGGAGCATCTTGTGTGCTACAAAGAACCACTGAAATATACACTGTAAATAGACGAATTGTATGACATGTGCATTATCTCTCAATAAAGATGTTTGAAAAAAAAAGAGGGCTGGGGGTGTGGCTAAGAGGTACAGCATATGCTTAATATGTACACAACCCTGGGTTCAATCCTTAGCATCAAAGAAACAGGAAGGAAAGAAGGAAGGAAGGAAGGAAGGAAGGAAGGAAGGAAGGAAGGAAGGAAGGAAGGAAGGAGGTGTAAACCCTCAAATTTTTGAAAGCCAAATGAATTTTGGCTTATCAGCAACCTTGTAAAATGTAATAAATAGGATTCAGTATGCATTATCTTCACTTCCTCCCCACTACAGTCTGCTCCCACTCCCACCAGCCATCTCTAAAACTCTTTTATCATTTATCTCTAATTATCCTTATCCATCCAGTGAAGATTTGTCAGACTTTGCCTTTGTCTGATTTTTTTTTTTTTTTTTTTTAGGGGCTGTATGGCACCAGGGATTAAATCCAGGAGCATTTAACCACTGAGCCACATCCCTAGGCTTTTTTATTTTTTATTTTGAGACCTTGTCTTGCTAAGTTGCTGAGGCTGGCCTTGAAATTGTGATCCCCTGTGTTAGCCTCCCCAGTTACTGGGTTTGTAGGTATGCACCACAATGCCTGGCCCCCCTCACCTTATTTTTAACAACCTTTGCTCTTCCTTATTTTATCCACTCTGGTAGGTTTCCTTTCCTCACAAAATTGAAAAGACAGTGTTCACCAGAGCTCCATTGTCAGACCACTTCTCTTCTTACCCTATCCCCAGGTGCACTTATAACCTTCACAGAGCTGGTTAGTACTTCAGGTCCATTTGCTGAGGCCCATCTTCTGCCAGACATCTTTCTTTCCTTGTGCCATAAAGACTCCCTGTTCTCACAAACCAGGTCTTTCTCTGATCTTCTAATATAAATACCAATACCAGACCCATCAACCAATTGGCTGATGCAAATACTTAGATTTTTCCCACTTCCTTATTCTTGTGTCCATTCAGTCACCCCAAGAAGTTAAAGCCCAGTTATCTAAAATATTTCCTTCCTTTTTCATCCCTGTTATTCCCAAATTCAGGCCAACATTCTGTCTTTTGTGGATTACTCGAAGAGTCAAATACCTAGACCCCTTTTTCCAGGGTCATTATTTTCTCACTATTTTCTTTTTCTTATTTTTTCATCTCATTCCTGGGATGAATCAGTGTTTTATTCCTTCTTGTATCACAAACCCTAGGGAAGGGCATGGAACATGTAGAATGAATGAATGAATCAATTAATGCATGAAACTTTAATAAAAGTGCTGCCTAATATAGAATCATAAATAGGGAAAGCTTTGGGTATTGGTGTTCATTTTTAATATGTTTCAACACTTTTTTCTTCACTTTTTCCATAACTCCATATCCATTGGCATGTTTTAAGTCTCCTGGTTGTCTCTGATTATGTTTGTTTTCTTTGGTTGAGAGCCTTGAATTTGCCTTCTAATTTGTCTGAATTCAGCATTGGTTGTCAATAGGAGCTAACTTGAAAAGGGCAGGGTGCCTAAGACTTAACACCAAGTAAACCAGACTTCTTGTTTCAATTAAATTACTTAATATGGGATTTTCCAGTCCTCTCTGGACCCATTAGCCAGCAGAGTGTTTTAAAAAACTGTCAGGAAATAGAAGTTGCAGAATTTGAGAGACATGAGTGAGTGAATCAAAGAAGAATGAAGCCTGAGGTCTTTCCTCATAACATTTGCATGTGAACATAAAATTTTTATGTATCAAAGAAGTCATGGATAACTCATTCTTCTTGCCCAGCATCATTAGTGTAATTCCCATATTTAAAAGTAATAATATGATAATATACTTTAATATGCTGCCCTCTGACAGTTTTATTTCTAAATCTGTATGTAACAGGTTGTATACCTCTCACATAATTTTAATTGATGTTTAAAATTTGCAGTGGGTATCATTTAAAGAATATCACAAAACGGATGTTTCAAAACAAAATCTCTTTTTAGTGTCTCTAGAGAGATCTGAATACCATAACTATTTTATGCCCACGATTATGCATTCTTTTAAAAAATGCATGCAGAAATACTCCTTTAAAGGAAAATTTTACATCTTTTTCTCCTTAAATTCATGTTTTACTCTAATTTTCTTACTAGGTTTTATATTTGAGAGTCTTTTATTTTTCATTCTGTTATTGTTTCTGTGACAATAGTATGCTTATAAATTTTAATTTTCATCCTGTACCCATAAAGCTTGAAAGATTGGATTTTTTTCCCTGTGGATTGATTATTCATTAGAATGAATATTTGTTCAAAGTAGCAAAAATATGTTATACATTTAGTAAATAATTATTAAACAAAGAAATGTAAATTTCAACAATTCACCTCTTTTAAAGAGATGCCCCATGTGTGGAGACTTTTGGTTATGCATGTTTTTATGAGTGAATACTGCCCTTTTCTAGAAAGAGGAATAAGTACCCACAATACACCATGATAAGAGTGGGTGGGATGGGAGCTATCCTTTTCTGTTGTCAAGTAGAAGAAGGGAATGCTTAATGAAGCAGGAAGGAGAACATGTTTGTCCCATGATATGAAATTTCACAAGCAGGAACAGATGGAGGTTGAGAATTTGAATATTCCTCAAACTACCCTTGAACACATGCCTTTGGAAAGCCTGTATGTAACCCGTAGGACTAGACATGTGCCCATTGAAGATCATTTATGCCCAAAAGAGTTGCTGTGATAGTTGAGAGATAACAAAAACTGTCAGGTCAGTGGTCCAAGGAATAAGGAAGAGTGAACAACACTTTAAAATAGAAGAAAAATAAGAACCTGAACAAACAATTACTACTGAATCACAGACAACTAATATTTATTAAACTTTTTTAAAGTCCCACTTTTAGGAGTTGCATTTACTTCTGATTTTTATGGCTAGATATGTATTAAATCACTATAATTAAATGTTTATGTAAAGATTATCATTGCTACTGGAAAGTTAACCAGTCTCAAACTGGGTTTTAGTATTTTAAAAATAATTGTTAAAAACCACATCTAGGGCTAGAGTTGTGGCTCAATGGTAGGGTGCTTGCTTAGCACATGTGAGGCACTGGGTTCAATCCTCAGTGCCACATTAAAAAAATAAAATAAAATGAAGGTATTTTTTTTTTTAAAGAAACCTATACTAGTGTAGATAAAATCCATTCAATTGTCAAGTCTTTCATTTGTGTATACATTAATAAACGTTCAAAAGTTATTCACTAGATCCACCATAAGTCACAATAGAAACAAAGATTAAATACCCTTTTCTTCCAATAACTTATGTTCAAATAAGGGAGAAAATGTGCAGACAATGGCTACAGGGTGTCTATTGGCTGTACCAAGGCAGTTAGAACTATGGCAAAAATGAAGAGCACAGGAAACATGGAAAGTTTCACAAAGCAAATAATATTGTAATGAAACTCAAATGACTAACAGTGGTAAGAGAAACAACATATCAGGCAAAGGAAAATGCACAAATGTTTGGAGCTGGAAAACACTCTTCCAAGGGGTAAAATACTTAGTGTTTTGTATTTCAAGCATGAGATATAAGGTAAAAAGGTACTAATATGACGAGACCAAGGAGAGGACAAAGATCACAGAAAGCCTGTACACCCTGCCTAAAGACTTTGAACTCATAAATGACGGAAACTCTTTAAAGGGTTAATTTAAAGGAATAATCTTGACAGAGTTGAGTGTTACAACATTCATTCTGATAGGAATCCAGAAGGTACATCTAAGACTATGTGAGTCTGAGACCCAGAAGCCAAGTGAGAGTGCTGTTCTAAGAATTATAAGGACCTGAACTGAAGTATTACCAGTGGGATTTAGAAAGAGTCACAAAAGATAATGAGATCTTGTCAATGGACTTAATATGGGAAAAGATAAACTAGGACAATCTCCAGTAAACAAAAGTGACTTACATATTGAAGAATTTATTCACAAACATGAAGTTCAGAGGTAAGCAGTTCCGGGGCTGGTAAATTCGATAGCTTAATGACATAATAAAGAATGCAATTGCTTTCATTTTGTGCTTTATACTTAAATATTGACTTTCATCACATACTTGTATCTTCTCAGCTTTAGTCATTAAACCCTTGTGTAACTACAACCTAAAACTAGAACAACCTAAATCTAGTATTCTCCTGGCATGTCTCTTTTCATCAGGGAATAAAATTCTTTCCCAGGAGGCTATACCTTATATCTTATTCATCACATTTGCATCATCATGCATGCCTAAATCAATCACTTGCAAGGAGAGTGGGACAACCAACTGATTTGGGCCAACCAGTTATCCATCCATGGTATGTACATGGTATTTATGAATCCAATGCCTGAACAAAATTGTGGTTCTGTTCGCAAGGCAGAAATAGGGGCATTGACTCTCTAGTAGTAAATTAACAGGATATGCCCCTAGCTGTCAGCTTTCATTTACATTAAAGGTAAATGTTGTAGTGTTGCTTGACACTGGAACAATGTCAGAGGAGAAGTAGATGAATGGGAAAATATGATGAGGCTTGAAATATATAGAATTTGAGGTGCCTAAAGGGAATTGGGGAATAGAGTCTGAGAGTCATAAGCAGAAAGCTGTTGGTTGAAGTCATAGGCATGAATGAAATTCTTAGGAATGTGAGTAATATGAAGACTGGATTGTAGAAAAAATACTTAGGAAACTCCCACCTTCCAGAGGAAAAGAGAAAAAGAAAACTCAAGAAAAGAAATTGAAAGACTGAAGGGAAAAAAAGAAAAAATATATATGTTCTTCTGAATACCAAGGGAAGTAAACAGGGGACACACAATTTTGCATGTGCCCTGTCACCATTTCTACTAACTAGGATTCAAAAAGTGAAATGAAGCAACTTGAACAGAAAGTGAACAAGAAAAGCTGATGAGTATATGGGCAGTATGTTTTTGATTTTACTCAAAGCATTTGAGACAGTATTTTCTAATTTTTGTGTATACACAAACAGAAAATCTATACTCTGCTTGTAGCAAAGTGAAATTTGCTATTTTAGTTTTTCTGAAACACACAATGGATGGAGGAAGGGGGTTTCAGAATGTGTTATCATTGCAGCATGATTGATCTCTCAGGCTATGGTCTAAAATCCTTATTAAGGAAAAAAATAAATAAAACTTTCTAATGGCTGCAGAGAACAAAAGCACTGGCTACAAAATGCTTAATGGATCACTCATAATATCTTTCTTCTTTTCAAATAAAGCTCAGAGAGTTCTTGATTTGTACTTGACTCCAGTGCCATATTCCTTATAACAGCAACATGGTGCAAGGGGTGGCAAGTGCCATTGGGAAACCCAGAGAAACCTGGGAGTGAGTCAGAATAGGTCACAGCATAGGCAGCTTAGGGCCTAGAAACCACATTCCCTTCCCATTTTCAAGTGGACGTGGACAAGAGAGAAGCAATGCATGTGTATAAACACAGGCTGTCAAACAGCTTTCCCATCCATTTTCCATTCGTTTTCTTATTGATATAGTTCTCTGCTGCCATCTTGCCTCAGTGTTAACATTTCCTTTTCTGAACTTATTCCAACAATGTCTTCAAAGATTAAGAACTTTGATTACAAATTTCCAAATGATACTCTTGCTATCCGGAAGTCAAAGTAAGTAATGATAGTATCATTTCTTCTTTGGCTGAAAATATATTTTTAAAAAAACATAATATAATTTTTCCAGATGAAATTAAATTTCTCTTGGAACACAACGATGGTCAATGTTCCACTCAGGCAGTGCCACTTGGAAAAGTAAATGAATCCACTTGGATTTCAAACTTCTGAGTCATGTGGGATGCACTAATATTTCTGCTTTAAAATTTCTAGCCACTTCCTATTCTTTTCATGAAGAAATTTTCTTTTCAGAAGATACATAATTAGAATTTCTGATTTGTCCTCTCCCAATATTTTGATTTCTCTCGCTTCAAATAAGTTACAAGTATTTCTTTTCAGTCATAAGACCACTGCATTTGAACTGGATGTACAAGCCGTTTGTAACCAGAGATGCAAATTACAGTAATCATAAAATGCCATTTCAAGTTTTTCAGATAGGCAAAAAGTAATAAATCTGGTAACACCAAGTGTTAGCAATTGTGTGAAGCATCAGGGACTCACATCTTACCCAGGGGAAGGGAATATTGATGCAAACACTAGGAAAGCAACTTGGCAAAACTTAGTCAAGCTCAAGTTGTACATATTCTCTGACCCAGAATTTCCACTTCATGTCTCCTCTAAAGAAAAACTTTAGCAGATGGGCCTAAATAAGCACATACAAAACTTCTCAGGACAACATCATTGACAGTAGTGAAAAGTTGAAGCAGCTCAACTGTTCCTCAGTAAGATGAATGAATAGTGAATAAATGCTTCAATATTCAGCAATGGAGATGGAAAGACTTCTACAAACATCCACATGCATAATATCTCAAACATGTATTCTGGGAAACAAAAAAAGAAGAGTATGAAACTAGGGATAGATTTGTTAATACACAGATATGCACTAATACACAAAATGTAACTAGTAAACACAACAACTGGAATGATATACAGAATGCTGGTCTGCTCAGTGAGGGTAGAAGAAGGATGTGAGGAACATACTATAACTTTCTCTCTCTCTCTCTCTCTATATATATATATATATATCTATATATATATATATGTATATACACACACATATATATGTATATACACACACATACACATACATATATATGTGTATATATATTTATATATATAGTAATACCTCTCTATATAGTTATATTAGTAATATCTCTCTGTATATATATAGTTATATATACATGTAGTTATACATATATGTAAATATAGTTTACATATATGTAAACTATATTTACATATATATATTACAAAATTGAAAGAGATTGTAAAGATAGGAAATCTTAATATTGTATTCATCCTGATGGTCGGCACAGTTTTTTTAAAAATTTTCTGCCTCACTTTGTGTTTGAAATGTTTCACAATTATAAAATTTTAAAGTCAAGGAAATTTTTTTTTAAAGAGAGAGAGTTTTTTTTAGTATTTATTTTTTAGTTTTTGGTGGACACAACATCTTTATTCTATTTGTATGTGGTGCTGAGTATCGAACCCAGCTCCCCACGCATGCCAGGCGAGCGTGTTACCGCTTGAGCCACATCCCCTAAAGTCAAGGAAATTTGCTACTTTTTTTTTTTCTGTCAAATGAACATGAAAGTAAAGAGAAGATGACAACTGAATTGAATAGAAAAAAGTCTGGAGCAGGACATGGCCAAGTTTTTCTGTAAAAGACCAGATAGTGTTTTTAACTTTGTGGGCATTATGGTCACTATCTGCATTATGCTTTCTGCCTTTACAGCACAACAGCAGCTGTGGACAAAATGTAAATGAATGGGCATGGCCATGCTTTGATACAACTTTATTCACAATAAAGGGCCTCAGGTTGGGTTTGGCCTGTGGGCCATAATTTCCCTCAGTTTAGAGTTGCCAGGAAGGTAAGTGGTTTCAGCAGACAAGCAATCTTAGGCTACAAGGATGATCCAGGGGCCAAGGAACATTCACATTTATCTCTAGAGAGTTGATTAGGGAGCTAAACCAGTACCCTTACAGCCTAGGAATCAAAATCACAGAAGAAATACTTTGGTTGTTGAAGCGATGGCAGTAGAAAATTCAAAAAAATATATACTTGGATGTTTAACATTGTTGGGGGTTTTGGTTTGGATCTTTTGTTTGTTTTTTAATGTGTTTTCACTTGGGTGGTAGGAGCAAGTTTATCCCAGAGTGCCTATGGATATTTAGACCTGGGTGCTTCCCTTTAATTTTCCAAGGATACTCTAGAATTCTTAGGTCACAGAAAATATTTCATCCCCTCCCTGCCATTCACCACTTCTACACAGTCCAGTCCTGCCTTGGCCTGACTTCTAAAACGCAGCAAGTTCACTGTGGCAGTGAGTTCATTGGCTTAACTGCACCAATGGCCTTTGCTCACTTGCATACACCTGTTGGGATAGATGATTCATCTCTGCTGTATCCTTTCCTAGAAATCAGCTTTCTTGCTCCAGGTCCTATTGTAGAGACCCTGTTCAGGTCTTCACATTTCTAGGAAGGGCTCATAGAGGGGGACTATGATTTCTCAGCTGCTTTGACCTGGCCAGTTCTTGTTCTTATATCTACAAAGGCCAGGTCCAAGGGCGTTCACTTAAGAGAAAAATGCTTCTACTACCTCTCTTTTTTGCACAATCAACTTTGGCCAACCCAGTCTGCTTAGGCCATCAGCATTTATAGTCCTGGCACCCCTTGCAAACTGAAAACATTGTCAAGCCAGAAGGACGGTTAATAAAGCCGACAGGATTTATTTATGAGTTTCTTCTCATACAAGCCAAACATAAGATGTGAGAGTAAAGTGAAGTATCCTCATGCTGTCATTACTGGCAGTTGTGGCAACATTCCTGAGAGCTTAATTGTATGCCAGCCATTTCTCTGAATAGCAAAGGGTGTCGGGACAGAGCAATTGAAGTGCCGAATTCAGGTCCTGGTCAGACCACTGGAAGGATGATTGGCAAACTGAAGGTAGAGGCATGGCACGTACATTGTCTCCTTGGTGAACTCTCCACAAGCAAGGGCCAACAACAGCAGGTTCAATTACATCAGTGTCCCTGAAGGAAAGAGGATATAATTGAATAATCATCATGGCAAACACCTCTTTCCTACTTACCTGTTCTGACAGTGAGCTGACACTGAGGTGAGGTGAGCTTACTGTGGCCATGTGTGAAGGAGAACAGAAATGAGATATAAGAAAGGAAAGAGAGAAGAGACTGACTTGGCCCCAGACACCTAGATTTTATCTGTCTCTTTTCCTTTCCTGAAAACTGGAGGTTTGCTTTCCTTCCTAGGTTCCTGTGAGACATGACATCTAGGGACGTGTGCCAGATGTTTTGAAATCATTTTAAAGTGTTCAAAGAATGCGTGTTGTTAATCACCACATCTAATACTGTTGACACGGAGAGTTTTTGCCCCAGATTGATCTGAGCATGTTTCAGCTCTGCTCTCCCCGACAAGAATTAGAAGGTGTTGAATGAAAGCATGCCTTTTCGAGCCTATCAATGGTGCATGTGAGGCTGTTATTGGAACTAGGAGTTAAGGACCAGGTCGACTCTGTAAATCTTTCCTGGCTGGGACTCACAAACTTTGGGTTGTGTTTACTCAGAATGTTAATAATTTCGGAAATTATTAAAATGGAACCAAAATACTTTCTTTTTAAGAGGCTATTGAGATCACAAATCATTCTGCAAATATAATAAGCTGTGTAAGCTGAGTGAGTCCAAGACTCAATGCTTGCCATGGGTCTGCTGGAAGGGTGGCTATTTTCATATGACACTTCATGTGTGGAACTAAGGAGACATGAGAAAAGCCCTTGAAAGACTTGGCCTTAAAATTTCAATAATTGTGTTGGAAAAATATCTTTGAAGAAGGAAGGAAGGAGAGAGAAAAGATAGAATATTATCTGTGTTTCCCCTCCCCACCAAATTTTGTATTTCTTTTGCTCATTTTCATCCATACTACCTAACTCCAGTTGCTTTCAGCAGCAGCGTCATGTTGAGGAATCCTATTCAGATTTTAAAAGGCTCTTTTAGTTGTTTCCTAGGCTCTTCCTGTTTCCTCTCTAACTACAACCAGTGGTTTTTCCTTGTACCTTCATATCCTGGGTGGCCACTGATGCCTATATTAGTTAGCTTTCCTTTACTGGAACAAAACAGTTGAGATAACCAACTTAAAAAGGGGACAGGTTTATTCTGGTTCACAGTTTTGCAGGTTTCAGTCCATGAGTGCAACTATGCACTGCTTTTGCACCTGTGATGAGGCAGTACTTTATGGCAGGAGTGTGTGGCAGAGAAAATTGCTCCCCTCCTGACAATCATAATGCAAAGAGGAAGAGAGGAAGATACTGGGGTGCCACAATCTCCTTCAAGGACACACCCCCACTAGGTTCCAACTCTTAAAGTTTTTAATCATTTTCACTAGTGCTAAGCTGGGAATCAAGGCTTTAATGCATAGGTCTTCGAGGGGCACTTAAGGACCAAACTATAATAGAGACATACTGGAATTCACAAAGCCAATCACAGCGCTTACTCCAGAATCAGTACTTCATAAGTAGTTGATGTGCAAAGCTTATTGTGGCTTAGACTGGACATGTAACAATGGCACCAAGATATGTGCTCTTGGCAAGTTGTACAACCTCTCAATGTTCAATTTCCTCATTCATAATATAGGGAAAGCAATACTAACTATTTCATGGTGTTTTTTTGATTAAATGCATTAACACAAGAAAGAAAATGTGTGTGTGATGTGTGGTTTTTTAATTTGTTTTACTTAGTTATACATGACAGTAGAATGCATTTATACACTTTGATATATCATACATATATTAGATATAATTTCTCATTTTTCTGAGTGTACATGTCTGATGTGTTTTGAGAACCAAAAAATATTAGTTATTCTAATATTAGTAAATATATTAGCTTGTGATTTGAAGAATTTCTTATACTTAATATTAACTTTTAACCATTTCTATATGCTTGTGCCTGATACATATATATAATATACATGTATAGATATATACACATATATATAAACATTTATGTATACTTTTTTATTGTTACGGGTCTATGTTAAAGTGTGCACGTTAAGTGAATGGGAATTTATCAGTTTTACAAATGGTAAAAAAGAGAAGAAATTAATAAAGATGAAAATAATGATACTGAGAGGATTATGTTAGGAGTTACAGTTGTAAAATGAGATGGGAGACATCTCTTTTGCTGGGTTTTTGAGACTATTCATGAAAATATAAAAATTAAAAATGTAAATTGAACTTTGAAGCCCATCTTTCACTTAAGTCAAACTTCAGTTTTCTCCCTACAAGGCACATTTTAGATAGAGGAAAAATAATTTCTCTCTAATTCCCATTTCTGTTGATTTTGTGTCACAGTCTCCTAATACCCAAACTGGAAAAAACAATCCATTCACTCAGGTAACTTTGCATTGGCATGATTTTAATGCAGACTTGAAATTTCTTAATTCACAAGTAGGAATTTCCACTATACAAATCTAATTTATGACTCATTTGACTGATTTGAACTTCTGTGTACTGATGTTAAATGCTAAATTTTATCTATTACTTATATGTAATAATGAACAGATATGTGACTATTCGTTTTTAGCCTATGTGTGTTTCTAACATTAATGCTTATTTTTAAGAAATTTGTGAACTTTCCTTTTACTTTTTACTTATTAATTTTTCTAATCATATCCATGTCTGTTGGTTAATATTGATGGCTCTGGATATAGATACCTGGCTCCAAATTCTGTGCCATTGCTCACTGGTTATGTAACCTTGAACAAATGATGGAACCTCTGTGGGCCTCAATGCATTACTAGCATGAAGTAGGAACACTAATACCACCTCCATTTTAAGGCTGTTTTGAGGACCAAATGAGCTGTGCATGTAAACCCCTTCGAACAATATTGGCCCATTCTAAAACACAATAAACATTTGAGTATTTACCATTATTGGTACTTCTGTGAACTGGCTTGAGTGTCTCTTGGCAGCATTTGCTTTATTTCTGTAATTGTTCAACTTATGTTTTCTAACTGCATTATAAATTCATTACTTCCTTTGGGGCACTATTTATGGTAGTGTCATAGCTATCCTCAAGTGGACTGTTTAATGCTCCTCACTTTCAGCCATCCCTGGTCATCCTGCAGTCTGTCACCTTTCCTAAGAAACCCATAAAGCATTAAAAGGACAACATGGATTCTGCACTCTGTCGCCCTTCTCAACCAACCTCTCTAACTCTTTTCTCATTGCAGGATGTTCTGGAAGCTTTCTCTGTCCTTGTTCCTGGTGACTGTGTTGGTGAAGGTGGCAGAAGCCCGGAAGAACAGGCCTGTGGGTGCCATCCCCTCACCTTATAAGGACGGCAGCAGCAACAACTCAGAGAGATGGCATCACCAGATCAAGGAAGTGCTTGCCTCCAGCCAGGAGGCCCTGGTGGTCACCGAGCGCAAGTACCTCAAGAGTGACTGGTGCAAGACCCAGCCACTGCGGCAGACGGTGAGCGAGGAGGGCTGCCGCAGCCGCACCATCCTCAACCGCTTCTGCTATGGCCAGTGCAACTCCTTCTACATCCCGCGGCACGTGAAGAAAGAGGAGGAGTCCTTTCAGTCCTGCGCCTTCTGCAAGCCCCAGCGTGTCACCTCGGTCCTGGTGGAGCTCGAATGCCCCGGGCTGGATCCACCCTTTCGACTCAAAAAAATCCAGAAGGTGAAGCAGTGCCGATGCATGTCCGTGAACCTGAGCGACTCTGACAAACAGTGAACGCCTGGCGCTGGACGCAGCTCAGCACTGCGCTGCGCGCCCTGGTCGCTGGGTCGTGTCGCCGCCGCTGCCTCGGTCCCCGTCCTCTGAGCTCACTCACACGCTGTCTAGTGTTCTCCCCTCAGCAGCAAGCACGTCTTTTGGGGCTGACGGTGTCCGTGTCACAAACGTGGAACGCAAGTGGAGCTTTGCTGATGTATTTCTGACTGACTCGGAGCCCTGCCTGGAGCTCCAGAACTAGCTTGTGGATCAGGCCCCGATGGAAAGATGCTGGAAACCTCTCCGCTAGCCCCAGCAGTCAGAGAGGACTTTAGTTGATGCATTGTAAATCCAGCATGGATGTTTCCACCATGTGGAAGCGAGTATTTCCCAGGCCTCATCCTACACTCCAGCTTGCCCCCTTTCCTTGTAAAGGGTGCATCACTCGTCTGAGCAGCCCCTCAAACTTCTCCTGCTGTTTTCCTGGACCTCTGGGGGTGGTGAGAATTCATTCTTGTGGTTTTGCTGCTGCTGTGATACTGATTTGGACAATGTCCTTAAAGGAGATGTCCAGGGCCAGAGGGGCTCCAAACAAACCCGAAACCAAGAAAACCACTGAGCCACTTGGATCAAGTGGGCTTTCCTGGGGACCTTGCTTTCAGCAGGCCACACCCTTCCAGGAGACATCACCACCTTTTCTTCCTTACTCCCCAGCCTCCATCAGTGGACTTGAGATGAACTCTAGTGTGCATGCTATTATCGCTGCAATTAGAATATTATCACACACAAGGTCTCTATATTAACGCTGGTTTTATAATTGACCTATATTGTAAAGAGCTGTTAAAAAGTATTATAGACCTATCATGTATTGTTTCATATGTTTTGACTCTGGCCTTGCAGCACCATTCTGAGTAGGGAGGACAGCAGGTGATGATCTGCCAAAAAGGTATTTTTTACTCAGACATAATGCCTGGTCAGCAATTCACTGTCGTGCACCTCTTTTAGATTGGGCAGGGAAATGGGCAGAATCATGCTTTTACTTTGAATATTATGTCACTGAAGGTACTAAAGCATTGCAGCACAATATAGAAATTAGGTTGGGGTGGATGGGTGTGGGGAGGGGAATTCATTGGGAAGTTATTAACTCAAAATCCCTTATGCATATGTGGGGTGACACAGGATGCTATTTTCACTGCCATAACATTAAGCAAAATTGTTTCCTGTTTAAAGATGTATTTAAGAATATAAGGAACTGGGTCACTTTGTGGTGCAGGAGGAAGTAAAGGATTAACATATAACGAATAGTAATATAGTTGAACTGTCCTACGGAAAATAACTAGTATCCCTTCCAAAGAATAGACTTTAAAAGTATGAGCAAACATTAGGTCACCTTTCATTTTTTCTAATGAATTGTCAAAGTTTCCATGTTGTGGTCTCTTGATATGAGGAAATTGACATAATTTATGCTCTCACAAAACTATACTCAGTTTGAATCTCTTTGCTAAATTTCCCCAGGAAGGCTTCCCTGTGAGTGATGTTTATGGAATCTGACAAATGTGAATGAGATGCCATTGGTGGGATTGAGCGTACTCTAAAAGCCTTTCTCTGATAATTTCTAAGCGAGTGTTCCAGCCAAAGGGTCAGTTTCCTAGTATATGAGTGAGACCCTCTACAAATTGCTCTGGAGACTGAAACTGACACTAGGCAGTAACAGTGGATCTAGAGTTTGTCACCTGGAGAACAAGGGTTGGGGTGGGGCGTAGCATGTTGGTGAATCTGTTTCCTGCTGCTGCACTGCAAGTTGTATATTTCTGTCACTTCCGTAACACCACAAAACCTGAGCACAGACTGTGCTATTATGAATGGGGTTTTGGCTTCAGAAGTGGGTAGCCCAAAATCAGGAAGCAGAAATAAAAAGAAATCATTGAGGGCTGGAACCCAGGGATGGCGATGAAAAGTAAAAAAGGTATCCACTGTCAGAATTGATTATTTTCATTTAGCAGAAAACCTCAAGTCAGACCCAGTGTAGAATATGCAGCAGAAAAACTGTGAAGAAAGGAAGCCCACATGATCCTAATGGAGGCTGATGGAGTGGAGTGGAAGGAGAGTGGAGGAGAGTCTCCAATACAACTGCCAAGTCAACCCCTATCGTTTTATTAATGCAGAGCCCCCACAGAAAGGGGGGAAGATTAAGCTAAGAACTCATAGAATAATAACCTGAGCACTCTTTTTGAACCCAGTTGTGGGTGTAGCAATGAAAGCAATATGATATGCTGCAGTGTGAAGCTCCTTCGGGGGGTTATTGTATGTATAAAGTTTACCTTATGCTGGCTCAAATTGTATTTAATTGTTTCTGTTTTGTTTTGTTTATAAATGAAGAAAAGCTATAAGTATAATGTAATTATTTTATAGGTATACTATTAAATTATAGAACAAATAAAGATTCTTTAGGATTATATATGATCCTGGTGTGATGTGCCATAAGAGTGGAATTTGGAATTTGTTTTAGTGAGCAACAAAGGGGTTCTGTGTTGTCCAGCCACGGTCAGTTCAATCCCTAGCCCATATCACATGATCCCCTTGGCAGCCTGGCATCTTCAAGGAGAATCAGAATGAGGCATTCAAGAAGCAGGGGTGGTAGAGGTGGCTTAGAGCTGGTCTTTGGGAACTTCCAAGCCTCTTCCTACCAGCTGAAGACAGAACTTTCTGGGTGTACTCTTTGAATAAGAAATGCTGAATGAGGAAGCCTTCAGAAACTTGCTGCAAATAAAAGTTCATTGTAAGACTTGTCTTCCTTTCTGTAATCAGTGCACCATACTTGTCTTTCACAAGCCAATTGTCTTGAATTTTGTGCATCTTCACATTTACTTCTCATGGGTTTCAATATTTCTTAATTCAAATACTTCTTAGTTTCACAGTGTCACTAATCAAACTATCTGCCATTCAAGAAACTCAATGATCAATAAAAAATAAAAACCTTCAGAAATTTACACATGGTTGATTCACTGTATGAATTTAAAGGAATTAAATTTATAAGTATTTCCACCTAGTTGATTAAATGGAACAGACTATTCCACTTTAGCCTAAGGGTATTTCAATTCACTTGTTTCTGAAGTTGGCTGAATTTTAAGTTATGAGATCATTGACAATGAATTTTTACTATTTCATGAACAATTTAGAATGTGTTTATTTCTATAAATCTTATTTAAAGATTGATCTATCACCACTGATTAGTAATGTCTGCATGAGAGATAACAATGAAACAAAACCATAAACAATTAAAACTTATTGACCATCAAGTTATCTTCTGAATCCTCCTTAACCCCTCCCTATTCTTGCCAGCCCTCTCACAGGAGACAGCCCAGCCACTTTATCAAAATTGAAACATGAAAAACCTCACAGCTTTTGTTGTGTTTATACCATGGGCATTTCTGGGTTACTGCCTTCTCTAGTATTCAGTGTAGAATATGTAGTAGAATAATCAAGCAAAACAAAAAAAATCATTTTCTTATCATTCCCTCAGCCCTAAGATCCCTACCAGCAGGGATAGGGGAAATGTGTACTCCATCGTCTCTGGAATCACAAGTCTCCTGAATCTTTATAAGATTAATCACCTATTCTTTCTCACGCATGGTGTTGGTGCTTACCAAGACCTCTATTATACTTGCCCCATATCTTTCATCTGGTCTTACTAGATGATGTCAATTATATGGTGGGTCAGTGTAATGTTAAACAGAATGATCATAAAATACAGATCCTTCCGATCTATATTTTGATAAAGGATGTAAAAATGGAAAAAGACTGGAGACCAGACCATAAGTGTAAACTGTTGTCTATCCCATGGGAATGCAGACTGGTTCTGGTTCTCTTTCCTTATAGATATGGAAACACACACACACACACACACAAAACAAAACTCACTTTCTCTCTCTCTCTCACACACACACACACAAAAACTCTCTCTCTCTCTCTCACACACACACACACACACAAAACAAAATTCACTCTCTCTCTCTCTCTCTCTCTCTCTCTCTCAAACACACACACACACACACACACACACACACACAAAAAAAAACCTCTCTCTCTCTCTCTCACACACACACACACTTGCCAGATCACATGCTGGAGGTTATTTCAGTTGGTTCCAGCAAATAATTAACATTGAGGGCAGTAGCTTCAACCAGGGCTACTACCATTGCTGACATCTTTGGTTGTTTTTGCAGGAGACAGTATTGTGAAATAAAAGGAAATGTGACAGGGGCCACTACAATATTAAAGTCTTTGAAATTTTCATTGATTTTTTCCCCCATTCCTTTTGGGATTCAGCTTTGGTTTTTAATTTATCCTTTTTGTTGGAGGCTTCTGAGCAAAAGGCTTCTGAGCATTCACTTGCCCCTTTCCACCACAATAGCTCTTGCCTAAGAGGTCAAAAATGAATGTGAGCGCTTTTAAACTACCAACAGTGTCCTTTCCAATTATGTATTTGGAAATGAGGGCATGTATTACCAAGTTGGTCCATGGAGCAGTGGGTCCACTGAGAACCAGACCTTGCGTAGGACTCTAGAAGTTCCTATATGCTTTTAATTTAGTAGGGAAACATGGTGGTTCATTTGGTCTCCAAGCAGTTGTGTTAATTCCAACCCAGTGTTCAGTATCACCAAAGTATTGAATATTAAGGTAAAACACATTGACCTGAATAAATGGTCCAAAGTTCCCAGGTTATGAAGTGGGAAGATAACAAAATAATAGATTTGCCTTCATATTGCAAGGTTTTTACTTAGGGGAACCAACCACCCTTTAAGTCAATGGGTTCCAGGTCTGCTGTGGAAACTGCGCAAGGGATTTTACTTTTATTGTTACTGCCCTCTTCCTCTGATCATCTATCACTGATTTTTTTTTTTTGGAGGGGAGATACCGGGGATTGTACCCAGGGGTGCTTAACCACAGAGCCACATCCCTAGCCCTTTTTTTGGATTTTATTTCAGACAGGGTCCTGGTAATTGCTAAGTGCGTTGCTAAGTTGCTGAGACTGGCTTTGAATTTGCAATTTTCCTTCCTCAGCCTCCTGAGCTGCTGGGATTACAGTCATGCGCCACTGCACTCAGCCATCACTAATTTCTTTTAACCAAACATTTAAGCAATACCTTTGTTGGCAGCCTATCCAGAAACATCGTATTGTATTAACCATTATCATGTTGGGAGCCCCTAGATGCCACTACAATCCTCCCATGCTTTGCAAGAAATGCACTCATCTTACTTCTGAAAATTAAACATTACAACGTGACATGTTTTTAAAGATCTTGCTATTCTCACATTCCTCAGGAAGCCTAGTTTAATAACAGCATCTCTTCCTACAGTTAATCTTGACCTACAGATGATAGGTACTAAAAGAGGCCTTCCTGAAAATGCATTTGGTTACTTTTTCCCCCTAAACTTTATGTATAGCAAATCCACTTAGCATGCTTTCTTCTCTGAGTTTTTGGATACTTTTTGTCCAACATGTACAATGGAAGTTCCTGTATTTCTATTTCATTAAATGTGAGTTACAGCTTTTGTAATCCTCTAAGACATTCTAGCAGCTTAGTGTCATTATCCTTGGGGCATTTGCTATAGAGTTAAATCTTGAGTCATGGGATATGGCTCTGGGGGGTGGTAGGTATCCCTTATCCAACTTCATGTTCTGTCCCCCCTCTTTGATCCAGAAGTTTCAGGATATATACGGTTCTTCCCCTGACTCCTCTAGCCACTTTCTTGTATACTCCTATCATTCCTTTGCTGACCTAGTACTTCCCAGTAGGGATGTGAACCTAGAAATGGTTTATTGGGTCCAGGGAAATTTCAGAGTTTGAGATTCTCAACTGTATCTATCAAGGTATAACTCTCCCAATTTTTAGGAGTTCCATTCCTTCTCCACGAAAGCCTTAACATTGGTAAAGAAAACTTGCAAGAGCTCAAAATGCAAACTTTTCTGAAATAGCACTCTTCTTACAACTGAGTCCTCCTTTGATTGCAGGAAATCAGAGCTTAATTAAGTGTTGCCAAAGAGACCCTATCTATGGCTTTCACAGTCTGCCTGAAATGGTGATTAATATCACGAGTCTTTATTATCTCTTAAACAAATCAATGCCACTTGAAAATCAAGTACCTAATCCTTTTATCTCTCATGAATTTTAAGCATCAAAGGTCTTTTACCTGTCAGTGAGTCCTTCTACCAGCAGACCATGCCAGTTTACTGGCAGGAAAAGTTTTAAAAATCTACTGTATGCCTGGGGGCTATTCTTGGCAGCTGTCTGGCATGTTATCCATCTCCAAATCCCTTTTTTTTTTTTTTTTTT
>NW_026000016.1:15415721-15437326 GCF_001458135.2 Marmota marmota marmota | reverse complement strand
GTTTTTTCCTTTTGCCATGTATGTGTTCATTTTTGTTTTATTTAAGGAGCCAAAGCACATACAACTTGTGTTACCATAGGCATCCCTGTCTGTTTTTCCATGTGCTGAAAGGCACTCTGTTGATCTGTCCTGGGATCTTTCCTGGGATTCTGTCAACTCAATGTTAAAATTTTTGATTCTCACTCTTTTGCTTGAAAAATATGGGTTCACTGGTTTAAGGACATGGGGACAAATTATAGACAAGCATTTACCAGGTAGAATATGTAGATACAAAATAACAAGTATCATGTGGAGTCCATTTAGATTAAGTGAATCTCTTTACAACCTGGCTTTGCTGTGAAATGGTGTTAACATAATGCAAGTTTCTGACTCCAAAAGCTTAAAACCAATAGGTGATTCTCATTAATGCATAGACCATAAGGTGTGAATTTGTCCCATGATCTGATGTATGGATTAGAAAGTGATATTAATCTCTGGAAATCATTAGAGTATATGATAAGCATAGACCTGTAAATTCAGTGGTTTGCACAGAGTTCGTAAGGACAATCTGAAATAACTTCAAAATTGAGATAAAAGAGGTTTTTGCAGAAGGTGTACCAAAATGGGCCTGTTGTGAAGTAAAAAGCCCAATGTTACTGTAGTAATGGGACCACCAGGGGAGAAAATGTGCTTACAGATCATTCTGGCTTGTCTTTATTTATTTTTTCATTCCAGCAACAGAAAAACAGGGTCGCCTTGCCACCCTCCCAAATAGCTCTGCATAGTGGTCTAGTTAGAGAATTTTCCTATCTTCCTTGAGGAGAACATCTGATAGAGTTGCTATAGTAACTCGGAGCACCATAAACCATTCCAAACATGTCTCCCTGATTCAACATAATTGATCAGATGAGTAAAGTTTAATACTTGAAAAGAGATATATTCCCAAAAGTTAAATATAAGATGTTTTTGTATTGACTTATTTTCACATTGTACCAAATCTAAATAAATCAAAGGAAGTAATAGTAAAAAAAAAAAAAAAAATTCTCCACTTTCCCAAATAATCGTTTTCCTCCCCTAGAAGCAACCAATATTATCAGTTTCTTTTGAGTGCTTCAGAAATATCCTATGCAAACATTTTTTTTGCAAATTCAGTAATCACATTGCCCTCATTTTACATAAATGGAAGTGCATTATACATACACACTCTTGTGCTTCTTGATTTTTGTCCTACACAAAAATAACAAAGGTACAAGCTTTTTCATGGATTTTTTCCTCTAAAAAATGTTTCATATCATCTATATGATACATAAAATGTTTCTTTTGGAAATCCAGTATAATACCTCATTACTAGAAGTTTCTAGAATTTCACTATCATAAACACTAATTGTCCCTTTAAAATATATTTAACAATTAGGGTCCAGTTTCTATTTACAATGTCTTTGCCCCAAGATCTTCTGACTGTTCTTGCTGATTTTTATGTATGAACTTTGAAGTAAACTTCTGTAATACTTGCTCTGTTTCCACTCCCTTCACCTCTCTGCAAAAGACCCTTCTGCTGGCATTTTTATTTGGATAGTATTAAATTCACAGGTTGAGGGGGGCTGATATTAGAGGTGTCTTTAAATATTTTGTGGATTTCTCAACTGTTTTCTTAAATATTTCTTGTAAAATTTTTGCTAGAAATATTTCATTTTGAAGCAGGACAGAGCATAACCTGTTTTAGTGTTTACCACTTTCATTCAGGGGCTCTTCCCTCACCCTGATTGACAGACATATTTCTGCAAATATGACTTGTCTGATTTCTCACATTGGCATTCTTCCTGCTTAAAAAATACAGCACATTCAGGGAGGTTCCTGATCCTGGTCAGCAAGGCTCATTACTGAAAATACAGAAGTTTGAGTAGAACCTAAGGATGTAGCCCCAACCCTAGATAAAAGGACTTTGCTTTTTTTTTTTTTTTGAGGTTTGTCTCCATGGATATCCTCTCTGCCTCCTCCCACATCCACACATTTGGAAGATCTCCCATGTATTTTGTAGTTTGGGTTTTCAATAGCTCTTCATTTAAAAATGAAGTTTGCATTTTGCTCCTTGTTGCTGTGAGGTTATTTCTCCCTATCTTTCACACCATTTAAAAATGAATCTTTTGATTCATCTTTTGCTTTTAGATTATACTGTATAAGTGAAGAAGTGTTTCATGAAAAACAATAATCAAAAAAATACAACCTACCAAAATTTGAGTTCATTAGTTGGGATGTGAAAATAATAATAACAAATTGGCATAATTCAAGGAATATTTACATAGGATTTTCAGGGCTTGCTGATATCAATTTCCACCCCCTTCAAGCTCTCCCATCTACCATCCACAATCACTTCTCTTGTTAGCATACTTCATTTTTTTCCTTATCTTTCTGGCCTTCAGTTGGATTAACAAGGTTTTCTCCTCAATTCTTTGTTTTAATTACTTTTATTCTGGTAATGAATACCTATAATAAATATAAAATTTCTATTTAATTTCATTTTTTTGCAACAATGTCTAAACATATTCAATATTATCTTTTATTTTTTTCTTTGTAGCACTTAAAGCTCACATAGCACATAGATGTAGGATGACCAGTTTTGGGGAGAGCAGTTCCAGCTTGAAGCTCAAGTTATTGGTCACCCTACTTAAATGCCATAGTACCTGACAGTATTTTAAACCACGTTTTTGGTTTGTCTGCCCCACTAGAATGTAAGTTTCATGGGGATAGGACATTTTCTCTGTGTCCATCATTCCCAAAGTGTACAGCAGTTTCTATGTACTAATGACTCTGCAAACATTTACTGAATCAAATAAATGAAGAAAATAAGACAAGACCTTTAGCATGTTATAAATTATTCCCTGAATTCCTTCCATCCTGTTATCCATCTAAAATGACAGTATTCTTTTTAAACACAAAAATTATAGTTGTTATTGTTTACAATCTAGAGTTTATTTACTCCATCAGTTTCTGTGATGTGATTTCTTACATCCCAGTGCTTCAGTTTATCTTCATGTTTCTTTACTGTATATGACCTTTAGCAGACCTTTCAGTTAGGTTTTTGGATAGTTAAACTCTATTGATTTTTAGTGTCTGAAAACATGTATCTCACCTTTGATATGAATGATACAGGTATAATTGTCTTGATTCACTGTTTCCCATCCATGACTTGAAGACACTATTATTACAGTTTCACAGTGTATATTGTTAATTCAAACCCTTCCCATTAGGCCCATCCCCTCACACTGCTGCATTAGGCTTCCAACAACTGAACTTTTGGGGGACACCCAAATCATCGCAGGAGCATGACAAAAGGGATGGTGAGAAGTGAAGAAAGACTGCTTTCTGAGTGGGTGGTGGCTTTGTTCCCTGAGATAGATAGCACAGAAGAATGAGCTTGTTTGAAGGGGCAAGAGGACAAGCTGAGCTGAATTTTGCACATGATGAATTGTAAGGATATAGTGATATATCTAATTGGAGATGACCAGCAAATGTTCTGGAGCTCAGGAAGAAATCCAAGTTTAGGCAAAAAGGAGTAAATATTTTATCAGGATTTTTTTTTACTTAGGTACCACTTCTGGACTTAAGTATTGAATCCCTGAAATATGCAAGATTTTTGTACACGTGAATGTGCAGAATAACTTACTTTCCCTCCTTTCCTTACCTCTCCTCCTTTAAATTCTAAATATAATGGCTGTGTTTTCCAGGTATTCTTAGGCCATAGGCACACAACAGACACAGAAATGTTTTATTATTCATTTTATTTTCATATAAATTAACATCCTAAAAAATTGACATAGAAACACTAAATACAGTATTGCACATAGTGATCTTTGTTAAATGTCCTATTACTTCACTGAAGAACGGTATTATACACATTGGAGGGAACTGAGGGGACAGGAAAACTACAAAACAACAACAAGAAAAACACTAGTGTTTCTTTGCACTTAAGCTACAAACTAAAAGGTTAAGAAGAAAAATGATCAAAATGATGTAGTTTTCTTCCCACCCTCAGGTCAGCTGAATTTTGTGGAAGTTGTTGCAATGACTCATTTTCATTGTTGTGCCATTCATTGTTCATGTTTTCATGCTTATCTTTGCTTTCTGAAAATAAATGCACCAGACAACAGTTGTAGTTAGAAGAACTTAAAAATTAAAAAGGGAAGGTATTCAGAGTAGCTCAAATTAGACCTTTTCATTTCATTTCTAATGAAGATTTAATTCCTTTTTTCTTAATAGAGCTATTTAATTTTATCTCAATTTATCATGTCTTTTCCACTTAGACTACAATCCATTAATCTAATTCAAAATGTTCCTACCTGAAGATGTAGCTCAACTTTTCATTTAAAACAGCACCATTTACTTGCATTAGCAGCAAATGACAATTAAAACGTTCATCAAAACATCTAAATTATCATAGGAAAAATTTGTCCTTTTAACCAAGACCTTCTCTCCCAGGGTGTGCAACTTGAAATTTTATTTTAAGGGAGGGAGTGGTCAAGAAGAAAACAGATTAGTTTGTTAAATTCAGCCTATGGACCAACAACTGTCAGATACAGCCAACTCTGTAAAGCTGCTAGGTTATGGACGAGGTCTGAGCATCCTGGGCAAAGCACAATGCTGCACATCGCATTTCCCATTGTGTTTCAGATCCCAATGCATTGAATCCCATATTCCAGGTACTCTAGGTTAAAATGCAGCCTTTGACCATGATGACTATGCAATGAAGAAAGTGGAAGATGGCTTCTTGCCCCCCAGCAATGTTCACATGTCCACAAACATGTACACTTAGTAGATCATCTTAATTCTTAAGTTTCAAAGATTGAAGACTGAGATTCTCATAACTTTCTGGGTCTGGCTAAACGCATAAAGTAAAGGAGATTCTTGGAATCAGAAGCTCATCATTTATTGAAACTTAAGAGGAAAGTAATTAAAGTATTATTACATAAGCTTGAATATATTATGAAGACAAGGTTCCAAAGCCAAAGAAAATCACAAGTTAAAAAAAAAAAAAAAAAAAAAAAGAACAGTTAAATACTTACAATTCCAGAGTCATGTCTTGGTTTTATTTTATACAGTGATTTTCCTTTCTTCTGCCTGCACACCTCTTCGGCTTCTTTTACTCTGAGAGGGAAGAAGACAATTTATTTAAAGAGCAATTATCTCCATAGATCACTACAATCCATCTTATATTAGGTGAACAAGCATCAACTCATTAAGAATTTGAATTATCAGAGAAATACCACTGGCAAAGGGAGGTTGAATGATACTGACTTTAAAACATCAACTGCCATTGCCATTCAGGCTTATTCATGCAGAGGGTCTCCTTCTCTGGATGAGGGTGAGCCCTGAGACTGGCTCTCCATTACATACATAGGCTTGGCACCATTACATAAATCAGAAGCATTACCAAATTAAAGGATATCACGTGTTTATTTAAAACTACTTCTGGATCATTGTCCATACCACACTTACCTATACATAAAAGTCATTTGCAACTAATAGTTGGGCAGTTTCTAAAAACTGAACTTCATTGAGCGTAGGAGCCAATCATCATTTAATGAAATGAAAGAGTGAGCAGTAATAACATTTTAACACTTGTAGGTTTTCTTTTTGTACATACGTTCCAAGGAAAGTAGCACTGGATTTACCAGAGGTATACTTTAGAGAGGATGCCTGCTTGGAGACAAATCCTGCATTATTTGGCACTGCTATTTGATCCTGGTAATGTCCTAACACCTGTGAACCTTGAGACTCCCTCAAATAATGGAAGGAATCAATCACCTAGAAACTTAAGTTATTACTATACACAGTGGTTGCAAAGATTAAACAGAATTTCATTTAAAACTACTTTATAAATTGTAAGGCACTATAAAAAGTTATGATTGCTCTAATTAAACAAATAGGACTCTGTAAAACTGGATTCTTAATAACAAGGGGTGCTACAAGAAGAAATATAACTTATCAGGTTAATTTACTTTTTTAATCTTGTGATTTTTTTCCCCATGGGAATTAAAACTGATGTATTTCTGGAGAAACTGAACAGGCTATGGTTTAATCTCAAGAAAATACATTTTGTGTAGATTATCAGTCTAATTTCCTGAAAAAGAAGAATTATAAATATATTTCTTAAATCCTGTGGCAAATGGTTTACAGGCAGAATTCATCTTCTCTACAATGGACTCACTCCTCTTCTTAAACAATAGAATGAAACAAACAGTTCAGGTTAGAAGCTCAAGATTGATGTTAAGTTTACCTTAAAGCATGACAAATGAAAGTAATTCCTTTTAGATGTAAAATGCTTGCCAGGTTGATACTGTTAGTAATTCCAGAATATGATGACAATTTAGATGACACTCCATTGTTACCACTTTTATTACTTTCTACCCAAGCCATAAATTGCCTTTAATCCTTCCCCTAAACATCTGACCACAAAAACATTTTCTTTATAACAAACTAAGGATTGTAGAGTCCCTGTCTTCCTCAGAAATAGCTACCAGTAAATTTAAGTTGAAATATTTGGATAGGGAATTAAGGACACTTTTTTTTTTCCAGCACTTAGCCAAAATCCAGTCGGTCCCCTCTTAAATTTACTTGGAGTTCTTGAAATCATTTCATGGCATTTAAGAAATTTTACTTTGTAAGTATTTAGATCCCTTAAGCATCCTAATTTTCTCCTTATCCTATTTATTTTGTTCTCAAAACACATTTTTATGAGGATCACAGGAAGATGATTCTAATACAAACATACTTAATTTTGCACAAAACCAAATTCCTGATGGCAGAGATGATGAAAATGGAGGAGAATGTGCGTCAAGGAACCTCACATGTTCTCGAGGCTTAGCCATTTATTTGACAATCATTTATTATGGAGTAGTAACTCCAGGTCAGGGTCTGGGCGCAGCTCTATTTTATAAGGACAATTAAATTCAATGCCTAATAGGGGAGAGACACATAAGTAAGCAGATGACAACAGTGCATTTAGGGCAACCACTTAGTTTTGTGTCAGGTATGACTGTGTCCCAGAGGAGGTTCCTAGGGTTGGTGGGCAGGGGCTATGAAAATCTTTCTGGAGCATGTTGACAACTTAGCCTGTTTAAAAGATAAATTTTAATTGTTCATGCTTTTCTTGGAAAGGGAAAATGGGTCTGAAGGTGAAAGAAAAGAAGACTTTCAGGGGAACATATGCAAAGAGTCAAGGAACACACACTGAGCTTCACCAACCATGAGCAGTTCCCCCTTCTGCTGCCGAAGCATCCCCATACTACTGGATGCCAAAGTTCAAACTGGTACTCTGGTTTATGCCTCAGTTTCTTATATGTCTGATGAGAGTTAGTCAATCACCTCTAGAGTATGTATCTCTAAGGTGCATACACAAAAGACTTGAGAGGCTGGAGAATGGAGAACCAGAATGGCAAATAGGCCACTTTAATTTAATGAAAAGATTCATGGATAGTCTCTTAAAATGCAGCTCTCTAGGTCCATCATATTCATTCTGACCTAGGCCCTGTGTTATACATTCAGAAGCATCACCCAAGAGAATCTGATGGTGGTGGCCTGTGAGTACCACTTTGAGAAACTGTAGTCTGAAGTCCAACTGTGCATCTGAATTGACCTTATAGGACAACAAGCCTTCTTCATCTTTCTCTGTTTTACCAGACTGTCAAAATCTGCTTGCGTCAGCACTTTGTGATTCCCACCACTCCTAAGTTTCCTAGCAATGCTGCTTCCCCAAAATGCCAATTTTATTTCAACACAACTCTGACAACAAGAAATTTTTTTTCCACACTTGACACAGGAAAAAAAGAATGTGTCCCTGGAGGTCAGACATGCTTTCAGAGTTGGCAAAAATGAGAAAAATAATGAAGGAGAAGTCGGTACAGAGTCAGTGGTCGATATCAACAACTTCCTACATTGGCTATGGTGGAGGGTTTTCCATCTGCCATTTCAGGTCTTTGGAGTCACTGCCTGTGTACTTTCCATCTTCTCTTCCTCCTGCCTCACCCCTTCACTGATGCCTAATGTTTCTGAAACTGAGCAGGAAAAAGATGTCCATTTCACAAATCAACATTAAAGGTTTTAAATGAAAAGGCACAGCAGAGATAACATTTAAATAAATAAGATCACCAGTATGTCTCATTTTGGAAGAAGGGAGGAGGAAGGAAATAAAAAGAGGTTTACACAGAGAGAAAGCAGTTAATACAAACAGATAAATAAGCTGACTTAAAGGGTGCCTCCAGTTAGAGTAAGATGCTGAGATAAGTTCTAGCTAAAGGAATGGAGTTCCTGGACTTCTAGACAGTAATTTTAGCTGCTTCTGGGCTTCTCCATACCCCCTCTTCAACTCCCACATACTTCAGTGTGCACAGCTGCATTTGGGAAGCTGGGGAGGCCAGAGGGCTGACTTACAGATAGGCAGGGTGTCACACCCCTAAATTTCAAAGAATGTAAATTTCTAAGATACTGTACACCTAGTCATCTTATACCATTCAACCTGCGTATTCAACAGCTTGTCTGAGAAGACAAAAAATAATGCTGGAATGAATATAAAATCTGAAATTCAAGCTTATAAAGGCAAAAAGAACATGACACCCTTAATAGATAATGACTAAGTTCTTGGTGCCACAGAGTCCCATTGACAGGAGAAGCCACAAAACTTTGGTGGGGAATAGCACTGTGAAGTTGTCCTCCAGTTGAAACTATTTACTTGGTCAAAAAAACCCCCAAACAACCCCACCCGCTACACACACACACACAAAAGCACACCCCCAAACAAGAACAATAACAACAATAAAACCTGGATGAAACAAAACATCCTTAATTATGAAAGTTTAGGTTAACTCTAAAATTTCCTATACAAAATTGATCTTCTAAAAACTAAAGTTGAAAATGTCACCTAAAGAAAAAACTAAGTAATCTATTTCAAGTTTGCTTCTTTACATGCAAGTAGTCTAAGTAGGAACAGCTTCATTTTGTTTTAAGATCTTAAGCTTAGACATTATTAAGCAAAGAAAGTTTGATTCTATGTGAATCAGAAGATTTTTAAGGTTTACAATATCATAGAAAAGACAGATGTAAGAGAATAAAAATTAGTTGCTATAGTTTTTGTTAAACTTTTTTTAAATTCATATTATTCCTTTTCTTCCTCTCAAAAAAAATGTGCCTCCAGTTGTGTCCTTTTTATAACTGGGTTCACTTCACTACTGGTTATTCTAAACAATGAAAGTGGTTTCTCATTTATCTCCTCATAAAGATGCATTTTTTGCTCTGCATTCTCCTCCCTAAGCCCCAGACCCACTTATTGTCAGGACAACATATACAAAAAGTTCAGTGTAATTAAGTTTAAAAACAGTTTTTGAGATGAAAAATGAAGATACACTCTGGCAAAGATACAGAGAAAACAAAGCAGATATCTCTGCAGCCTGCAGGCAGTTCATCTACCTTCTAGACCAAACACGAAGCTGGCCGCAGTCTTATCAAGAAAACAGATATGTTCTCATGGTTCAATCCAGTGAGAAAGGGAGCCACCCTTTTGCCATTAAACATCAATAATTTTGTCTATATAAGTATCTGTGGCAGATGGAGGCATTTCCTGCAGGCTCCCACTCAGCTTGCTGAGAATAACACCTTTGTCCCTGGAGCATGCAGGCCTTACAAGAGATTTAGGTGTAGCACAGAGAAGTAATGTCACTGGTCTGAGGTCCTGATACAGTAAGCTAAGAGTAGACATTATTACTCCCAGTTCACAATGCACTGAAACACAGCACCCTTAAGCTGCCTGTAAATTAAAAATTTTTATCCAAAAAGAGAAGAGTGTGAGAGGCAGAGCCTTAGACAAAGGCTGGTTAGGAGTACCAGCTTTGAATCTCTCTCCAGATGAAGACAGAAGTAGGTATTAGATGCCTTGTGGAATTAAAGATGATTTGGGAATGTTTATTCCTAGCTTTGTCTTCTTTATAACTTTAATGACTTAAAACACACACATACAAAATTACAAAACCCCTGAGATATAAGGAGAACAGAATCAACCAAAATGTCACTTAGCATTACCCCAATAAAAAGAATTTACGTTTTCTCAGGTACGTATTTCAAAATCTCATTTCTGAAAGTTTTTACCTTTTTTTGAGAAGGAACTGCATTTACACCTCATGTGGTTACACAAAACAATTAGAATACGCACTACGCACAAAGTAGCTAGTGACAGGAAGAAAAATCAAGTTTTAGAGGAGCAAGTGCCAGGATAGCAGGAGCAATAATAACAGCAAGTACAGCAGGACATTGTGCTGTGAGGTCCAGCAGGGCCTGGCCCAGCCCATGGCACATAGGGCCAGCACAGGCTTCACAAACAACATATTCCACTCACTTCCCAGTGACAAATGGAGCAAGTCTGCCGCTTTTATAAACAAGATCTATGTTTCCAGGAATATCTGTAGTTTAAAAATCTATGATTTCACAACACTTAGATACGCATGTTCTATGCTTTTGCCCTTAAAACTGTAGATGTATTTCTTTCATGATATAAAAAGCTGATAAGCAGAGATTATGTGCATTATGGTTTCTTGAAACTATTTTTGGGGGGTATGTATGGTGAAAAGACATGGAGGAATCAGTCATTCAAAAGAAAATACATTAAAGCAATTGAATTAATTACCTATAGTCTGAATCTCTTTGATGACTATCTAAGATTATTTAAGATTCAGAACATTATAATTCATAGATAAGCCATCCTAGGTATGATGACCTTAACACTGTAATTTAGGAATGACTATGGATACATAAAAATGAATGAATGTTTCTGTGTCCTCATTAAAAAAACCATATATACACATAAATCCTCATTCCCATTTACCCCTTGCTTATTAAAAAAAAGCTGTCAATACTTTCCTAACTGACATATCTACTATCTGTTTTCTTGTCTTTACTATCTTCCACTATGCTAATTACTCTGAAATGATTAATAAATCTCTAATTCCTTCAATTCTCTTGTTCTTTGGTCCTCAGGGAACTTTTGAGTTTTCCACAATTTTTCTGGACATGCTGCTTTAATCTCTTTTGCTGTTTCTTTATTTATTAAACTTTCTCTCACATGTCATGTCATCCCCCCTATTCCTATGGTATCTATAGGAAATTTCCATTTTGTAATTTCAATTGTCATTTCTATGCCAAAAGGCTTTTAGAGCCATATCGCTAGCTCTGACTTTTAATACAAGCTCTAGGTCCTAGGTGACATTCTCTACCTTATCCACCCGGGCCCTGGTTAAGAGCGTAACTACTCATAAAATTCATCCGTTCCTAGATAAACCTTGGAATTCTCCCTCTTCACCATGCCCTCAATGCATACACAAATGGTTAACAAGTTCTGCTATTAATTATTCCTCAGCAATGATTTTAAAAATCTGTCCCAACCTCTTTAATTCCACTGTCCCTAATTGTTTGTCAAGCCTCCTTATGTCACCTGGACCATTGCCATATATTGCAGAATTCATCCTTCACAAACATGGGAATCATCTGAGCTCCTTATTCATTAGCCAAGAAAAAATTAAGTTCTTTAGTGAGGTATTCAAGCCCACTGACAGTTTGGCTCCAACTAACCTAATTTCCCTTTATTCTCCAACAATAGAGAACCACTCCCACCCCTATGGGGCATTTTTATTTGCTTAATCTGTCCCCTGGGAATGCCCATTTTCTTTTTTTCTTCCTGTGCTCTCCCAAGAGTCCTTCAAGTTAAGCTCAAAATTAGCTTCCTATAGGAAGTGTCTCTAGGAAGGTTTATTGATGCCATACTTGGGGTTTCACATAACTGCCTTCAGATTCTTATTTTAAGAAAGACCTATGGCTATTTACTTAGTTATTTTTTTCCATTGCTAAATAGCAAGTTCCTTGAGTCAAGTGATCATCACATATAGTCATTTTTTACATTCCAGAGCCTAACATTGCAGATCACAAAGGTTAGTATTTACTAGATACTTGAAAAACAGCTAACTCAATGAGTGAATGATGATGTTAAGGGAACTTACAACTGAGTTAAAGAATCAAAGGGGTGAATTTTGGTAACTAACTGGGTTTTGATCTGAATCTCTTAACTTTTGCAATCTCTTTAGCAATGTATCTAGATGTCCAATTCACATTTTGTTTAAACTAGCCAGGATTTTGTTTGACTTAACCTTTGAGTTTATTGATTTACTGTGGTAATTCCACCTGTAAATAACAATTTAGTTTGAATCAATATACATGAAATTTAAACCATGAAATTGGTTAGAGTATCACACTTTCTTCTATCTTGAGAGAAACTGATTTTGTGTTCAGTGTATGATTAGAAGGACACTGTAAGGATTCAACATGAAATCATATCAAACTAGCCTCATGAAAAGATAAATGACATAGCTGTAATACACATTCATTTTAACGAGACATCTAAGGAATCTCTCATGGGATGTTGGTGAACCAGTTAGAGAAAAGATGGTTTATGAGAAAAAACTTGGGTCAGGTAAGGTGGCACACATCTGTAAGCACAGCAGATCAGGAGGGTGAGGCAGAAGAATTGCAAGTTTGAGACCAGCCTCTGAAACTTAGGAAGATCCTGTCCCAAAATAAAAACTAAAATTAGAAAGTGCTGGGGATCTAGCTCAGTGGTATAGTGCCTCTGGATTCAGTCCCCATTATAGCTAAAAGTTCATTATCCCTTTCCTTCAGAGAACCTTCCACAGAATAAGAATCCTAAAATATACTACTATATAAGCTCCTTGAAGGCAGAATCCTTTCTGTTTTCTATGCCCACCACAGGGCCTGGCTCATCCCAACAGCAGCTAACACCTACTGAGAACTTATAATGTGCCAGGCCCTAGGCTAAGAATGTTTAAAGACATTATCTCCTTTATATCTTGCAATAACTTATGAGATAGATACTGTCAACTGGCTTTTACAGATAAGGAAACTGACAACAAAGATCAAATTATTGGATCAGGGTCATATATCAATTTGTGGCAGGTCTGTAGTTCAAATCCAGACAAACACAGACAATCTACCACCACAGCCATTCCACCATTGGACCTTTTTGATAACCTTCTTGGGCGGGGAGGGGGGCGGGTCTTCTCTGCTTTAATAAAGCCTTTTACTTTCTACTCTAACACTTACCTCGGGTGTGCTTCTCTAGTGTTACACTTCAGCATTTGGGGAAGCAAGAACTCCTCACAGTAACCAGCCATATCATTATTACCCAAGACCTACAACAATGGTTCCTAAGTGTGCAGAGAAGAGCTTATTAAAACAGACAGCTGATTCCTACCCATTAGGTGTAGAAAGAAAGTCAAGAATGTGCTTTGTAACAAGTCCCTAGGTAGAATATATGTCCAGGAGCCACATTTTGAGAATCCTTGCCCTGGAGAACAGCATAATGACTGTGAAAATTTAAAAACAAACAAAAGCAACATTTTTAGTGTTTAATGAATCTGCAGCCATCCCTATCTTCCTATTTTTCATTTACTTACTTTCTTAATTTTATTAACATATATGTACTACAGATTAAATACTATATATATTAATTGTATTTATTTATTCATCTTTATATTGTTATTATAGAATCATCTGATTATAAAAAATGAGTATTATAACTGAACAAATAAAAATGTGTCAGTTCAACATTTTTTTCTTAAAAAAGAAACTACTTAGAAAACTGTGTTTTATCAGGCATGAGAAGGAAGCTCTATAATTGCACACATTTTGAACTCTTCAGGCAAGCATAATGGAAACACAATGGGCTACAGGTGTTCCTCTTTGAAAAAGAGAAGTACATAAGATTTGTCTGAAGATGATAAAACTGTCAACACATTTTTTGAGATCTTACTTTCTAGAAATTTTTAACATTTCTCTGAGGAATGTAAATTGTAGTTGAGATAATTTTAAAGTACATAAGATAGATTTTTCAGTGGAACATTTTTTTAGCAAAAACCTGGAATATAAACTGAGATGAAAAGTGAACTTAGTGAAGGTATTTCTGAGGAGAGGAAAATATTTAAGGCCTCAAAAATGTCATGCTGTTTTTTGATGATGATAAAAGGTTTAAGTTTGAAAAAAAGGAAAAAAAAAGACAGTTAAAGGAAAGTCAACATAATTCCTCTATAATCTCAAATCATAACAGGCTCAAATGAAAAGCAGAGACCAATGGTATCGCAGGCAAGCCCTGCAAATGTCCACTTTCTATACTGCTATAAAATTCTTAGCAAGGCTCACCTTCCATTTTGTAAAAAAGAGCCTGAATTGTATGCTGTCTTTCACAGTATTCCAATAAGTATTTAATAAGGTATCAGGACCTCCCACCTAACCACAAAAACCTATCAAAAGATAAAAAATTAAAAAAAAGCACCAAAGTGATATTTAGAACTTTTCTTCATAACTTTTTAAAAAAATATATACAAGCTTAGGAATCTCTAAAAATAGCAATATTCGGGTTTGTATACACGTTAGGATGTTTATGCTTCTAATCACATTGTTCATCACTAATAATTTTAAATCTCTGAACTTAGAAAAATATGAGTTTGTTTTTCTCATGGATCATTTAATTCATGTTAGACTTGGTTTTCCATGAAATTTACAAAAGTGGTTCAGTTGATGTGTCCTTTATCCAAATCCTGTAAAATGTCCATATTCTTTCTGTACATATTCAGGATGTTTTAGATTTCTTAAAAATGCTAAAACAATAGTCACTGGTACCACAAACTTATGATAGTAAATAAAACAAATTCCTGCCATATGTGATGGCCAAGACTATTACAAAACTATATTTGACAGCAAAGTTCATCCTTTATTATAGGAGAGTACTGCTATTTACTACATTTGACATATATCATACAAACATCCTTTTACTATTTCCACCTGTGTTAAGATATTTTCTTAATCTGTTTTTTTTTTTTCTTTTTTGCATGTGGTTCAGAAACGTTTGATTATAACTAGTGAGATTTAAAGTTAGCTCAGTTGGAATTTATACTGTTGTTTTGACACTTTTCTAGAAAGGATAAAGTGTATAGATCATTTGTATCCAGTTTTTTAGAAAGACTTTTGTTTTTTTTTTTTTTAGTGGTTGGGAGAAACCAGAAATTCAGTTATTCAGAGTTTAACCAATTTCCTCCCTGAAAAACTCATAAAAGAGCACAACAAAGCTATTTATATCAGAATGGCTTAGAATTATGCAAGAGGAAGAATGGCTTAATTAAGGAATAAGATTTGGGAGATATAAGGCAGGGATGGACCAGGGAACACACACACATTAATTAAGGGGCAGCAAGGGTCACAATTTTTTCTCTACTGGATTATTCCTATCCGCTACAAATATGCTTTTTATCCTACCATCCCCCCACTTACAAACAAACAAACAAAAAAACCTTAATCCACTCCCCTCCCTAGCTAAATGCCCTTTTGCTGAGGTTCTTTTCATGTACAAACTCTTCAAGAGAGTTGCCTCTACTTCCTCTGCTCCCATTTAATCAGCCATTTGTCCCTAACCACTCAACAGAAATTGCTCTTGACAAGTCCTACAACATTCTAAATCCAAAAGTTAAGAACTCCTCTTCTTCATACTAGCACTAGCAGCATGGTTCTTCCCGTATGCCCTCCTTCTCAAAACCCTGTTTTCACTTGGTCCACCAGACTGTACCTTCTGACTCTCTCCCTGAATTATTATTATTATTTTTTTTTTACTTCTCTCCTCTGGCTTACTCTGCTCCATCCACTTTAGCCTCCATGCTAAATGCATTTCTCTCTCAGCCTTTGTACTTGCTGCTTCTTGTCTGGAATGTTCTTCCTCCAGATTTCAACTAGTTTATTCTCTAACTTCTTTCAGGTCCCTATACTTATTGCTCAGAGAAACACTGTCAGGCGAATTTATATAAAACAAACCACCTTCTATAGAACGCTGGCTTTCCTTGGCCTGTACTTTTATTTTTTGCAGGGCGCAGCATATATTTATTGATGATCTGCTCCCATGATAATGAAAGCTCCATCAGGGTTGAGATATGTTTTTGTTCACACCTTTAGTTGTATGTTGAATGACTTCACTAAAGTATGTTGATAAGTCCTAAGTTTAGAGGGAAGAAGGCAAGGCAGTATTCAGGGTTCAGAGAAAGCAGAATGTGAGTGACTACAAAGGAAAATGAAAATTTGAACTTTGTATCCGCCTCCTGTTTCCCAAGAATTGGCTCAGGATATTCAATCCTTAGAGAATGTACCTTAGGTTGGCAATACTGATTTCAGAATAGCCTAGCTCGGAGAACTTCTCTCAGAGCAAGGATGGTGAAGGGTTAGGCACACTAGAAAGGACATAGCTAAAATATCAAGTGAAGCCCAGGCTGAACAGAAAGCTAAATGAATTCAAAAAGTCCAAGGACTCCAAAACAATTAAGAGAACTGAGAATATCATATTGGGGAAATAGAAAACCTGGTAGCACCTGGTATCAACTATGAACAGTTGCTTCATACCAAAAGTATCAGAAGATTCTTTAAGTAGAAAAGGGGTTGATTCATCTCTGTGTTTCTAGAGAAAGTAGAATTAGGGTTAGTGAGTATGTGGTTCATTAAACCATATTGCCATTTATTTTATAATGTTTCACCCTTAGGGCCAGATGGTTTACAGAAGTCAGAACTTTCCCAATTTCCAATAGGAATATGGTATATAACATTACCAAAAGGGTCTTTTGTAGCATGGAATAATCAAACACATCACTATTTCTATAGTAAGCAAATTAACACTCGCACTAAGTGGGCTGAGTAAAAACAATGAACAGCCTCATGTTTAAACTGAATTCTGCTGATAGATAAGTTTGCTATAACCCTTATGAATAAACTTATGATTCCAGTGGTTCGGGGGTCTTCAAATTGTAGATAGGAGGTTATGACTTTGTATTATAAAATTATGAATAAAATTATTTTATGACTATTCTCCCAAAAGGTGGTGAACTCCATTATTCTTGTTAGGTATTTTATCAAATAATTAGGTAAAAATGGATAATCATTCTTAAAATTAGGAATTTGGATATGAATAATTCATTCTTAGCTTTTATAAGGTCAGCATTAGTATGGACATTTCTTTTCATAACTGTTCATAAAGAATAAAATAAAATATTTTTGGAAGTCAACACATTTGCTTTTCACTGTACCCACCAGTTTACATATGGTCATATCCCTATTTCTCTTGGATAAGAGGCTCTGAGTGGCATTTGGTTCTCACTAAAGTGTCTGGAAAACCCTAGTGGATTGTAATTAGTGACAGAGTATGCTGTGGGTGACTTTATTTTCTTTACTAGCAACAGATGAAGTACAGATCTTTATAAAATAGGAGGCAGTTTTAAGCTTTCCTCACAATAACAGCCATTTCACTGATAGGTTTATATTCTTTCCTGAATGGTTGTGTGATTTCCAGTAACTCCTCATCTGTCCATTCATCTGTCCATCCATCCACCTGTCTGTCCTTGATACTAAAAGGAAATAGCTTTTCCTTCATTTTCTGTAATTTGTAACAATATCATCTAGCTTCTAGTTCCTGACTTTGTAATTTAAATAGACTTAGCGCCTCCTCTGTTAAACTCCAACGTCTGTTTTTCCATGCTCTGTTGATGGTTTTGATTAATGTTTAACTGAGTACATCAAAATAAATAAAGAGAGCCAAAGAGAAACAATCTTTGTCTTTTAAAGAACTGCAATACAACTCTGCCATAAATACAGATCTATAATCTAAGGGATCAGAAACCACATCTTAAAAAATGATGATGATCAGCAGGGGTTAGTTGAGTTGGTGAAGAAAACAAAACAGAACAAACCTACAAAAACTGCTATATTCACATTGAAGAAGGCATAAGGTTCCGTGGCAAGAACACTTTTGGCTTAGTTATAAATATTGAGTGGCAGATATGGATGCTAATAAACATAGATACAGACAATGACAGAGAATCTCATGTGATTTATAATCTCTGTGTTTTTCACCTTTTATTTTAAGCACTATTATTCTTCCTAGTCAGTATATTTTATTAAGAATTGCTTTCTTCTTCTTTTCCAAGTTTTTCCTTACTATTTTACTCATGAAGAGAAAAACATTAAGTTCGTACATAATGATAACAGTAACTTAAAAATCAATGGTAGTATTCATGATATTGAGCACCAGTGATGAGCTATTCATTGGCTTGGAAATTTTGTACTTAATATCATTAATAGCTTCAATGTCATGTACTTTAGAGATTGTTATTGCAATTGTACAAATTGGAAAGCTAAAACTGACTGAGATTAAGTAATTTCTCAAAGTTAAGAGCTTATAATTGGTATTGCCTCAATTCATGCCTTGGAAAAAACAGAATTGAGAAAGAATGGTGGAGCTGGGTGCAGTGGCACATGTCTATAATCTCAGCCACTTGAAAGGCTGAGGAGGAGGATCACAAGTTCAAGACCAGCCTAGGCAACTTAGTGAAAACCTGAGTCAAAATAAAATATAAAAGTGCTGGGGATACAGCTCAAAGGTAGAATTGCCCCTAGGTTCAATTCCTAGTACAGCAAAAAACAAACAAAAAAGAATGGTTGACAGAATAGAATTGTGTGGGGTTTAGCTTCTATGAATTTTAGCATCAAATCCTTCTAATTAACACCAAGTTTATTGCATTGACAATAATACCAATATGTTAATGACTTTGACAACAACCAATGTTAACTGAGAAGTTTCTATATGTAAGACTGTGCTAAATGTTTTGTACTTAGTAGCTAACATAATTAATTACAGGAACTGGGTACTGTCAGAACTTTCATTTTATAGATGGGGAAACTGAGGTCAGAGAGGTAAATCAATGTGCTGAGGCTTATACAGATACTGTCAGAGATAGTCAAATCTAGCTCTTTTAAACTAAAAAGCCATTCTTTTACTGACTATAATATTCAGCCTTTATAAACTGAAAACATTGAGAAAACTAATCAGAGGTCATGAGAAATAAACCCAAATACAAACTCAATACAGAATTACACCTTAAAATACTATATTCTGTCTTAAAAATAGCATTTGAGTTTAAGAACGCATTAATATTCACATCTAGTCTGACTTTTAAAATGAAAGTTTTTGAGCTATTTGTGAACACTGGAAATGCTCTCAACTGATAAAATACACTTTTTTTCTTCTTCTAACTATACCTCATTTTACTTATCTCCCACATATTCTTGGAAAGCTTTAAAGTGGCCAAATGGAATTTTATCAAAATTTCCAAAAATGTTCAACCCCCCCACCCAAGGCTGTAAGAGTTTGCCTCTAGAGGTTAATTTTTAAAAATAATCTCACCTAATAAAATTAAGATATATCTGGATATACCTTTTGTCTGATGTGCTTTATTTTTGCAAAATACGTATTATCTAGACCCATAATATTAATTAGAATATTCTAAAGATGAAAGAGTTGGTTGTTTTCTCTTTCCTTTTTCTTTATGCAACAATTTTCAGAGGATCATCTCCAATACATTTTGGTAGCTTATATACTGACCACATACATAATGATAATTATGATATTTTAAAGATTAGATAATTAGCACTTTACCTCCTTTTCCTTATTCAACAATTTTTTGAGGCTCAATTCCAATACATATTTTTTGGCAAATTAAAACTTCAAGGATGGGGATTCTCACTTTAAACATCCACTTCTAGCTATTTTAACTTAGAAATGAATGCCTATTTATGAGTATTCAACACATTAAGAGTGCAAGTCTAAGCTGGCACACTGGTGCAGTAATCCTAGAAGATCGGGAGGCTAATGGCAGGAGGATTCCCACTTCAAAGACAGCTTTAACAACAGCGAGGCAGTAAACAACTCAGTGAGACCCTGTCTCTAAATAAAATATGAAAAATGGCTGGGGCTGGGGCTCAGTGGTTGAATGCCCCTGAATTCAATCCCTGGTACTCCCACTCTCCCCTGCCCTGAAAAGAGTGAATGCCTATAATATAACTTAATTTACAGTCTTTATCATTTTTCAATGTGATAACAGATGCAGCCCAATTTAGATGCTCATATCATAAAACAGAACTATTAATAGCATTTAAATATATAGAGCAAAATACTAAATCCTTAATGTTACTGCAAACATATTCTGTTTCTTTAAAAAATAACACTGTGTTTCTATCATGTCTTATGACTGTGGGCTGCCTCCCCCTATTCCTACCACAGGCTTACCTTGATGAAATACTAAGTCAAGAACACCTTCTACTGCTTAGTAGTTCTACTCTTCCATGTCTTATTTGCTAGAGACAAAGGTCATCTTTGGATTAATGGAATTCAGGGGATCAGAACTCTCTCAGGGAAGGAGCAGCCAGCACTCTAATGGAGGGTACTGCCTTTCCTCTAGGGAACATTCCAGTCAAGTCATCTCCCAGCTCAACCCCAGAACCACCCCAGGGGCAGAAGAACACAGTAAAGCCCAAGAAGAGATAGGAGTGACTACATGACGCCAAGCACTCCGCTCACAGCAAAACAGCTTTAGACTCAAGGCAACACAGCCCTAATTCTGTGCTCATCAACACTATTCAGTAAAATATTAATATTTCTTTACAAATAGCCAGGAAGCTTAAATTTTCTTGTCTCCAAGGAACAGGGGACGTCTACTTCCTGACTGCACCAGCACAAGGATACAGATATCTTCCCTCTCCAATCTTAGCTTTCCCTTTGCCAGCTCCAGCCATTAGCCAACTCCACACAATGCAAGGGGAGAGGCAGATCAGGCCAGGAGAGGTCTGCATACCCTTTGTGTAAAGTTAGAAGTGGCAGCTCTCAGGATGATCCCCACTCTGTAGGCACAGCTGGATAGCTGTTTGGATAAACAGGACTTTATACAGCTCAGCATCAAGTTTTAAATCATTCAAGGAAGGACTCTGTAAGGACACATACCAGTCTATCTCCAGAGGGAGATCAATGAGCTGTGGAGACGTGTTGGCCCGGAACTCTTTCTTTCATGGAGATACAGTGTGTGACACTCGGGTGCCAGCTTAACTGCTACTCCTAAATGAAGGGATTGGCCTCTATAATCAATTGGAGGTGGAACATGGCCAAGGCCAAGTGGGAGAGCATGGAGGCAACACTGATGGATTTAAATGTTCATTTAAAATTACCAAGAAGATAAAATGACAGATAAAGTTGATTAAATAAATTTTTCAAACTTAGAAAGTCATTCAGAGTAGCAGGGATTCTCAGATTTTACTCGGGAAACAAAGACAAAATAAGTCAAAATAGGATACAATAACAAAATAAAAATGCTCATGGGCTTCAAATAAGACAACATTAAAACATATTGAGCAGAAAAGCTGCTGGTATGTCTATATATTAATATTATTATGATGATTGAAAGCTTATGTGTTGTAATTTTAAGAGATTTATATGATGTTAGTAATTATACTAGATATAATTCTATTTTCATTTATTTGACTCTGCAAGATTAGTACTTCTAAAAATTCAAAATCATAGCTCCTAAAATACCAAAAACATTAGGGTATAAATTTGAAGTGATATATATGTTTGTGTGTAGTATATATATGACATCTCTACATATAATATATTACATATATTATATATATATATATATATATATATATATATATATATATAT
>NW_026000016.1:15380264-15415696 GCF_001458135.2 Marmota marmota marmota | reverse complement strand
ATATATTATATATATATATATGTATATAAACTACACACACACACATATATATATATATATATGTTGCTGGAGGAATACAGACTTTCAGTTATACAATGAATAAGTCTGGAGATAATGTACAGCATGGTGATATAGTTAATATGTACTATATATTTACAATTTGCTAAGCAAGTATACCTAAAGTATTACCATTACAAAAGAAGAAGTTAGCTATGTGAGGTGATGTATATAGCAGTCGTTTTACAATGTATACATATATGCAAACATCATGTTTTAAACATAATATAGTAATATATAATTTTTATTTGTCAACTATGCCTCAATAAGGTTGGGAAAATTATATATAAAATAATTTAGATGATGATGACTTAAAGTTTACTTTAAGGAGGAAAAAAATATGAATATCTTTCCACATGAACTAAAAATAACCCAAGCCATGTGATATTGATTTGCCACGGCTATAGTTCAATTGATGACACTTATATTGACTAGAAATGTCAATACCCAAGACCACATTGTAATTCTACAGCCAGTTCCTCAGCATTAGCATGATTAATCTTCATTGAGTGTCCACTGGCTACTAAGCCCTATATAAAGTCTTTTTCCTGTCCCTGCCTTCCTCAAAAAATTCTCCTTTCTATGAGATCAAAATTCTTCTAATGACCTAATAGATGTTGAGACATCCCATTTCTAACCATAATTGTATAATAAACAGAAGCAAGCCCCTCAAGCAGCACCCAGGTCTAAAGACCAGTGAAGGTGAGTCCCTGTCAATAACTAAGGATGGCCCTGGGAAGGCCAAAGAAAGGACTATGTAGTGACAGGGATTTCCAACGTATGTCCAAAGTATGTTAGTCCACTTTCTGTTAATGTAAAAACAAAACAAAGCAAAATCTGAAATGATCAATTTAAAAAGAAAAAAGTTTTTTTTTTTTTTTTGAGGTTTGAGTCCAGACTGGTTGGCCCCATGGTAGCACATTATGGTAGGAGCACATGGAGATATGAAAGAGAAAAGAAGGGGATCCCACAATCCCTTTTAAAAGCATACCCTACAAGGCTCCACCTCTGAAAGACTCTACCACTTCCCAATAGTCCCACATTGGGAACCAAGAATTTAACATATGAGCCTTTGAGGGGCATTTAAAATCCAAACTATAATACAGAGAAAGGTATGGAAGTTCCATTAAATAGGAGAAAAAGATACAAGTCTTTACCCCACAGCAACACAGATTCCTTTCCCTTTTACTTTTATTCATTGTAATCATTTTTATTACAACCTACTCTGGTTTTCTAAGTAGTTACCCTTTCTATTAGAAATAGTCTATAAGAAAACTTAAAAAAAAAACTTTCTCCTTTTGTGTAGATCAGATTTTATTGGCAACACATGAATAATTTCAAAATGACACAAACACACACACACACACACACACACACACATAATCAGACAATATACTTTTTTCATTTAGTATGACAGATTTCCTGAAATGAGTTTATGTAGGGAAAGCACTGGGTCATAGCATCACTGAAGAGTAAAGCTATCATAAATTACTAATTGCATTCACAAAGATCGTTTTGATTTCAGAATGAGCTATGTGATTTCTTTCCATTCTTTCTTTTCTTACAATTTTTCCAGCAAATTTATCTCCTAAAATTTGATTTAGCTAATATTCATATAAAATTTTAAAACATCTAATTTCCTTGAGAACATACAGAACTACATGGGCATAGGGGAAATGGCAAGAGTGTGCCAGGTATGGAAAAGAAGAACTGGTGGAGGATTCGAAAACTGAACCATCTACATGGAAATCACTGAAGGCTGACCTTATGTTCAACTATGGCCCCATTTATGTTTACAAATCTAATTTGAGAATTCTATTTACTTTCCTTCTTGAAAACAGTATTATTGATGTATTAACATACTATACAATCAGACATTTATAGTGAACAATTTTATTATTTTTTAGTACATTTATAGGATTATGCAAAACCCTCTGATCCATACCCCCCCACACAAAGAGATTTCATTAGCAGCCACTCCCTATTTCTCTTTACCAGTTCCCAAAGATTGACAAGGACTGAGTACTTTTTAACCATTTGTATTTGCCCATTCTTGACATTTAATATAAGTCAAATAATTTGAGCTATAGTCTTTTGTGGCAGGCTTCTTTCACTCAGTACATTTTCAAGGTTCACCCACATTGAAAATTATATATCAATACTTCACTTATTTTTAATTGCTGAATAGTCATTGTATAGTATACTACACTTTGTTTGGATATACCATATTGTGTTTGTCCGTTCATTAGATGAGGAGCATATGGATTGTTTTCATTTTTGAATTTTATAAATAATGCCATTATGAACATTTGTGTACAAGCTTTTGTTTGGATATGTTTTCATTTCTCTAAGGCATATATCTAGAAGGGAATTGCTGGGGCACATAGTAATTCCATGTTTAACTTTTTGAGGAACTGCCTGTTTTCCAAAGTGGTTGCACTATTTTACACTTCTACCAGCAATGTGTATAAGAGTTCCATACACCTCCTCATCATCCCCAAATCTTGTTACTATCCTAGTGAACATGAAGTCCCCCCGCCCCCCGTGGGTGTGGGGTATCAGAGATTGAACTCAGGAGCATTCGACCACTGAGCCACATCCCCAGCCCTATTTTGTGTTTATTTAGAGACAGGGTCTCACTGAGTTGCTTAGCACCTCACCATTGCTAAGGCTGGCTTTGAACCTGCAGTTCTTCTGTCTCAGCCTCCTGAGCTGCTGGGATTACAGGCATGCTCCACCACGCCCAGCTGAACATAAAGTTTATTTCACTGCGGTTTTGATTTGTACTTCTTCGATAGCTAATAATGTACAGTATCTTTTAATATTAAGTACAGCAATTCTATCTACTTTCTTAAAACTTTCTAGACTTTCTCTCCCAAAATACTCAGAGACTGCCTTTTTTCTTTTCTATACTGACATGTACATTCTGAAAATGTCTTAATCCTGACGTGCACTCTTGATACCCCCATCCCACAACTGCCCCTGACACATGCACTCAGCACACACTTTCATTGATTATTACTTTTACATTTGAGTTTGATGGCTAAATCATAGTTGCTTCTAAGGCTTAACCAGAGTTCAGCAGACAAAACCAAATGAGCTAACTGCTGTTTGTCAAATAAAATTATTTCAACATGTGCTGAACTAACACCTGTCATTAGCTCAACCCTGTTTCAGAGACCAATATGGACAACATGGTAGAGACCATCTTGTCTCTCATAACTAATTTCTGATGATCTGTTATTTACCTTAAGGCTCCCCATTTTTAAGTATAAAAGAAACACTTTCCATTTCTTTAAATTTCTCTAAAACTTCACTTCCAATAATGGGATTGGGGTGATAAGAGTGAAGTCCTGAAGCAGAACAGGAGGAGGGATTCACTGCTTTGAAATTCCTCTGCCTGAAGGGGTTGAAGTTAGTATGGAGAAATTGTGACACTGAACTATGGGGAGCATTTGCTTTGCTGTGTTTTCTATTATCTTAAAAATAAGACCTTGTCTCCAAGCAGAAATCCACACAAACCTAAGAACTTAGAACTGATATTATATAAATCCAAGAGATCTAGTCATCTTCCTCTGATTATTATCATTAAATTGCTTGAAATTATTCTAAAGAAATTTTAAATTTACCTCTTAAAAATCTTTTCTCCAGGAAGTATATTTTGCTCCAAGATAGTTCTACTATAAATTTTGCTAAGTCCTCAAAAAGATATTTTTAGCAAATGCTGAGGGAAAATTAAGAATTTTTGAGGAGGAGTTAAGAATTAAGAAACTTACAAGCTTCTACACATTAAATGATGTGACAATGCTTAAATTTTTACCAAGGCAAAAATATGTTTGGACAAGCTATTTTCTTGGGTGTTGGTCTCAATTCTCTGTTGGGATGCTTTAACTAGAACTACTGCCTCTTTTTAACATAAGGATTTCTTTTACTTTCTTTCCTCTCTTTCCCCTTCTCTTTCTCTTGTTTCTTTTTTACGTTGTGCTGGGGATTGAACCAAGAGTCATGAGCTTGCTAGGCAAGTGCTTGACCACTGAACCCCAGCCCCAGCCCCACAGCTTATTATTATTACTTTTCTTTCTTCTTCTTCTTCTTTTTTTTTTTCTTTTTGCAATGCTGAAGATAAAATTCCTGAGGTTTTTTTGAGGAAGATTTTCTAAAGCTTAAAAATCATTTCTTGGTCAGGCATGGTGGCCAAGTAACATAATCCCAGTAACAAAAGGGAGCTGTGGCAGGAGGATCACGCCTTAGTAACTTAGCAAGACCCTGTCACAAAATTAAAAAAAAAAAAAAAAGAAAGAAAGAAAGAAAAAGAAAAAAAGGAGTTGGGGGTATATCTCAGTAGTAAAGTGCTCAAAGTGCTCCTGGGTTAAATCCCCAGTACCATTAAAAATAAAAGAATTATTGGAATATGTCAAGATAAAGAAGCAAACACAAAGTTCTTTCTCATCTAAACTCCACCTTAGGATTTTTTCTTGTCCTTTTAAGATAAGTTTTACAAAGTGAATTTCCTAATATCTAGGGTTTCAGATCTTTCTATAACCTCGGTTTTTAAAAAAGCATTTTAGGAGATGAAAAAAGAAGCCTGCTATCTTGATCTCCAATGTTCTATTTAACATTCGCTTGTCAGTATCTGAACTAACATTTCAAATTTTCTGATCCCAAAACCAGTCCATTCAGGAATGTGGGAATAGCAAGTTTGTGTGAACATTACTCCAAAATGTATCCCAAATATACCTTTTCTATGGTCTCTATTAGCTTACTCTAGTCTAGAATGCATACCTTTCACCTGGGCTACTACCACTCTCCAATTTTCTATACATGTGGCAAACAACCATCTTCTCATTCCATGAATCAAATCAGGCATTCCCTTCCTAAAAAACATACTGGATGGTTTCTAGTGGATGAGCAACAAAAATCAACCTGTGTGACTTATAAGGGCCTGAGTGATCAGGAGCTGGCCTATTTCATCCACTTCATCTCACGGTCCATCTCTTGGAAAGCACTCAATCTTTTCTGCCCCATAGCTTTGAACAACCTTTTTAAATGAACCTCTTCCAATTGATTCTTAAAAAAAAAAAAAAAAAAATTATTTGATGTTTATTCTTCAACCTGCAATTTAAACAGGTTTAAATTATGGTCTGCTTTTCTATTTAGAGGGTAAGACCCACATTGCCAGAAACATTGCTGAGCACCTAGTAGGGCATAAATAGTTGTTGAATGAATTGCCTATTATGCGTTAATGCAATTAATTACTCCTATTCATGAATGCAAATGAGATGTCCCACACATTCTCAGCCTCCATTTGCCACTACTTAACTGTCTAGTGTGTCAATCATCCTGCCAAAGCTTCAGTTATAGAAAGTTGGCCCTGGGAAAAGTATTTATTTTATGGGTCATTTCTCTGGAAATTAGTATCTGAATGAAAAGGGTAAATGGTGGCCAAAGTCATTTATCAGTGCAAGGCAACAACACTAAATAGCACTCCAACAGGGAATTTCACTTAGATATCCAACAAATACGTTATTACGTAAGAATAATTCTTTCCTTATCTCTATTCTTCAGATTTATTCTCAATTGCTTTGAAAATGGTCCCTTCCTTGTTAAACTTATCCTGATAAGATATATATAAATCTGAACATATAACTCAGTTGAGCACAAATTATCGAAATAGGAATGTTAATATGGCATGAGGCATTCTCCAATATAATGTCCTTCTAAGGACATTCAAATCATTTTCTCCATGTGCTTGTGCAATTTGAGGAGTAGCATCCTTTCTCTTGGTTCATCAAAGACTATCTGCCTTAAAGCAATTAAGTTAAATTAAATTAGACAACACTTTAAACATAACTCTGACTGATGTCACATTTACTTTTTAAATGAATCTATTTATCAAATAAATATTAAAATGTCAAGATGATTAAAAATAAAATTATGGTAGGTCACACTATGCATTATAAGGTTTGGAGAACAATTGCTAGAGCCAGGTTTTCTTGCCTAAAATGTCCTTAACCTCTCTGAACTGCCTGTGACAATCCTACATTAGCTCTAAGCTACAAGTCAAAAGTCCTCTGGGTAGAATTAACAACCCCCTCCTTCTTTCTCCCCAACACATTACACGTCAGCAGTGCTGGACTATTAGATGGAGGCAGATGAGACCTTCTTCAAATGGGCTTGAATGTCTTGGTGCCTAGTAGAATTCAGTATAGAATGAGTGAATGTGTAATCTCATGTACTACATAGATGAACACTCTGTCCAAGAATTGAGTTCAACTTACAATGAAGCTAAACTGAGAAGTGAAGTTGTTCTAGGAGCCTTGCCCTCTTCTCCTAGGACCTGGCTCACAGCTTCTTACTCAGAGTAAAAACTTATATATATCATCAATCTATTGGAACCTCTTTCTTCTAATTAAAACAAGCTGTCTCCATTCCACAGGGCCTCGTTAACGGTAAAGTGACATTAATGCTAACATTTTCCTAAAAACAGGAGACTAGGATTGCCAAGTTCCTTACATATTACAACTATGCTCTGTGAGACCAGCAATTAGATGCTTGGCAGAGTGAATGTTAGTTTACTCCCATCTTCTAGTAAAAACAGTCAAATAGAATTTTTTAAAAAGTTAATTTTCATGTTGTTCAGTGAAGACATGTCTGGATCTTTAAAAAGGAGGATTTCTTATTAGCAATTCTGTTTGCGTACTTGCAACCTGGTGAAAAAACACTTTTTTTTTTTTTTTGACTATGACAAAAGACCAATGGGTTAGTTGTTCTAAGCATTAGAAATGGATTCCATTGTATCAATCACACAGTGTAAATATGGAGGTATAAGTTATACTACCATTTCCATATAAAAATTTACTCTTGGACTCAGAACCAAGACATTTTATATAGCCAGGAAATTAACTGAGTCACAATAATACCTTGTATTTACAGACTATGTTCTTAAAATACTTACCAGTATGCCACTTGTCTTATCAGTTTACCACACCATATTGTATGGAGCCATGATTGGGATTTCATTTATATTAAATGATGGAGAAACAGCCACTGATCACCTAGCACATAGATACTGCACTATGTACATTACCACATTATCTTATTTGGGCTACACAACACCATTGAGACAGGTTTTATCATCCAATTTTGCAGATTAGAAAACAATGATTCTTGGAGGATAAATGCCTTTTTATGATTTTGGAGCTAGTAATTAGGGCAACTAAAAAAAGTTCTCATTTTTTTTTCCCTAAACTCACCTACAAGAAAAGAGCAGATTTATTTAATATGAATGTGTAGGAATTCACCATTTTAAGAAATAGATCAATAGGAAAGGCAGCAGAATACAACAGACACTAGTATGGCAATATGTAAATCAATGGATGTGTAACTGATGTGATTCTGCAATCTGTATACGGGGTAAAAATGGGAGTTCATAACCCACTTGAATCAAAGTGTGAAATATGATATATCAAGAACTATGTAATGTTTTGAACAACCAACAATAAAAATTAAAAAAAAAAAAAAGAAATAGATCAACTAAATCATACCAGTTACCAGGACAAAGCCAGAAAATACAGAGTTTCTACCACTCTATAACCAGACACCAATTAGGAAAAACAGGGTAAGGAAAATGATTACAGGATTTAACCCTTAAAGATATTATTTAATCTATAAATATCAAATTAAAGCAAGGAAAACTTCATCAGGAAAGAAGTTTTCAAGGACACCACTAATATTGTTCAGGTTATATCCACCATGGTAAGATATTTTGGTAACTATAAGGGTTACTTTTACAGGCTTGATAAGTTAGGGCAGTAGATTATTGTTTACTTTTGCAGAGGAAACAGCTCTTTCTTCACCCCAATGATACTGCTATGAAGAAAATTACCAATCATGGTAATTAGTTTGTGAACTGCTGAGATGGGTCTCCCACCCCAGGGCCACTGCAGCAGATCCAAAGACGAACAAAAGTCATTTGGAGTTAACCTCTGGGATTTTGTTTAGATGAAGTTGAACAGTAGTCTGTGCTCTTGGGTTGTGAGAATGTAAGCTGTGCCCTCTCTGAAAAGGGCAGCCTGGCTTGAAAATTGAGGTAACCCGGGAGAGTAGGAGGTAGAAAGAGGGAGATAGAAGCGGGGTAAGAGATAGAAATAGATAGATAGATAGAGATAGAGATAGAGAGAGAGAAGAGAAGAAGAGGAAAAAGCGAAATAAGGAACAAAGAGTAAAGAAAAAAAGGAAGAGAAGGAAGAATAGACAGAAAGAATATTTTAAAAAGACACAGAGCAAAAGAGAGGTGCAGACACACCCACCTATCCCACTGACTGCAAGTTGAATCTGCATTCCATAGGCAGGTTTTCATCCCTGCACGTCTGTGGTTTGAGTGTATAAGTAAATAAATAAATAAGTCTTTCTTTTTGCTTAAGGTATTGGCAGTGATATTTTTATGACCTACAATAATCAACATGTGAGAAAACACGTTCATTTTTTTAGCAGGCTAAGTTCTTATTTCCATGTTCATGTCAAAGACAATGATGTAACAAGTCAAATCAGCAAATATTTATAGAGACACTAGGAGAGGAAATGTGGTATAGATAAGTGACAAATCATAGCTATACCAGAAATGAGGACCATCTTGCTGGGAAATAAACACCAAAATGCAAACAGAAAAAAGAAAAAAGGGGAAAAAAGTATAAAATATAGATCTAGTGTTAGTAAAGGATAAGTCATTAAAGCAAAATATGCTGATAATAGATATTATAACAGTGGAGGGAAATAAAAAGTTGGGGAACAACATCCCATTTTTAAGTATCTGTAATTCTACTTGAGATTCTATTCACATGAGGGTGACTTGATGAAAGGTTTCCCACTCTAAACTGGCCACACCCTCATTTCCCATCCATGCCCCTCCCAGGGCCCTCAAAGCATTCCTGAAATACCCATCCATTTACTACAGAAAATAGGATGGAAAAAGGGCACACCCAGAGGGTGTGCAGTTGGGCAGTCACTTGGGTTTCAACTCACAAAAGGGTTCTGGGCTTGGTTTAATGCTTTGCTGTCTTGAAGTTGTTAATTACTGAACAGGGATCTGGCATTTTTGTTTTACATTGTTCCCTAGAACTTATGTAGGTGGTCCTGCACTAAAGAAAGGAACCGAGTTGTTCCTTTCAGATGAATGACTTTGCTCTTCAGAAGAGTTGGTTATCATTTGCTAAGAGGTATAACAAATGTCAGAAGTCAAAAGATGAGCAGCGTTCTCTCACCTGCCGTGTATTCCCTTTGAGCCATTTATTAAAAGCATATGATTCAGTAAAATTAGAATCTGTAGTGAAGAGTACTTGTATCCTGCCAATTCACAATATTGCCAAAATCAAAGTAGGGTCACCAAGCCTGAGTCCAAGAGCCGCATAGCATGAAAGAGACACCACAAGCACCAAGCAGCATAAAAAAGATCTGGTTGGTGTTAGAAAATAGTAAGAAAGTTGAGGAAAAGCTTATTTCAGGCATGTCAAATATATATTATCCCATAGAAATAGGATTGTTGCTGATAATATAGTATCTCACAAAGCCACATTGGATGAGACTGAGTATGCCTAGTAGCTGTGCATCTGACTCAGTCTCAACATTTTCTCCCAGGAGGCATCTCACCAGTTTTTATGTTTGGCATGGTGGTAGAGGTAAGAGCCATGAAGAGACTGCTCCTGTCCTTGTTTACCTGATGTGCATCAGGGCAGCTATTCTTGTACTTATTTCTGTCTCTTTGATGCCTAAATCATACCATTCCTCCGCTGTCATTTGTTTTTTAATGACAGTATTAAGGTCTCTAATCCTAGACATGATGCAAATATTCATGCCAAGTGAAATGCTACTTTTTTCCATCTTCAATCTTAGTGTGAGTGAGTTTCAGATCCTTTTCTAGGGCAGTAAGTTTAGATTAGGGATGAAAGAAGGGAAGTTGTGTGCATTATGCTAAGATTACAAATGCTTCTTTTTTAAAAAAAGTTTCTCCCTTACAATTTTCTAACCTGAGCAAGCTTTTCTCTTTTTTTTTTTTAAGTAGAAAAATCACTTAGTACATGACTGAATCTGAAAGAAAGTAAAAATGATTCAAATGTGTCTATTTTAAAGCATTATTTATTAAATTACTAACATCTCAACTTTTAAGCTGACTCCTACTGATGCATTTTGAGATCGAAGCTCATTATGTTTAGAATGACATTTAAAGTGTTTTCCTAGGGCTGTAGCTTAGTGGTATAGCACTTGCCTAGCATGTGTGAGACACTGGGTTCAATTCTCAGCCCCATGTTAAAATAAATAAAATAAAGGTCCATTGACAACTAATAATAATAATGATAATAAGTTTTGTTTTTGTCCAGACTGCTCTTTTTTCCCATCCGCTATTCACAGGGGTGGAGTTTCTCCTATGACAAATCTATGAACCTAAGAAATTATAGTCATGTGCTGTATAACACTTTAGTCAGTAACTTATGGTATATATGACAATGATCCCAAAGAAGTAAATCACCTGGGGATGCCATGGCCATGTAAGTTTATATAAACACAGTTTGTGATGTTCACACAACCATGAAATCACCCAGCAATTTATTTCTCAGCACATGTCCCCATTGTTAAGAGACATGTGACTGCAATCATAGGAGTGGGCACAGGTCTGGCATTTTCTACATGCTCAATAAACATTAGCAATTATTTCACCTGATTTAAGGAGATACCAAAACCTATGCTGACATTAGGCTTTCATATGGAAGCAGACTAAAATAAAGACAGTAAGCAGAAAATTGGAATTTTGTGGTAGTGATGAACCAAATCTCTCAGGATGTATGTTTTCTAAAGCTCTAAAGCAAAGTCATTGTTACTGCAGGGATGTTAGGAAGTACACTAATTTGTTCGGTATTAGGCTTTGCTTTATAGTGTGGATTAAATTTCCCTTTCATTTCCCACTAGACCCAGTTATTTAGGGAGGCTGAGCTGGGAGGGCTAGCTTTCTTCATGGCTTAATATTTAATACCCCTCTGTGGAATTTCATAATCACAAAGACATTGTTTCATATACTTAACAGGAGAAATTTTCCTTCATTCCTGAGAAGATTTATTTTAGGAAATGTGATGCAATTCCACAAGAATATTGAAAGACCTTTTAAAAACTATTGATCATCTGTGTTTCTTGGTGACATTTGGATAAGAATGTGAGACTGACAATATCCCATGTGTTTGATCAAAAACAAACAAAAACTATTCCTCTTATCTTGATATCCCTTGCTATCCTGTTTAGTGGTAAGCGGGTTTATTATCCCAGTGGGGTTATTTGACCCTTCTTACATGGTTTGCTTTTGTGTGTGTGTGTGTGTGTGTGTGTGTGTGTGTGTCTGTTTTCACGACAAAAATTGTTTTACCAGATAGTGGTCCCTTCAAACTGACCCTACCCCCCCAGCTATTCTCTGTAGTATCACAGTCTAGGGCTGACACTTATTATTAAAACTCCAAATTCTTTCAAATGTCAGCACCCTTTTAGACTTGCTTCCCCGGGCTGAGGGTCATCTAGTTTTTCATTCAGGCCATGAATGTTGGCAACTCCAGTGGTATTACACCTAATAAAATTCCAGTTTTTAAATGCCATTGTGAAAAAGAAAATACCTACCTTTCTTGTAGAATAAGTTTGTTCTCTTTCTTCCAAAAGTCTTTAAAGTCAGAGCTGAATTCATGCCAGATACTGAAGAAAACATTTGGGGACACCTCTTTCTCTCCAAGTTTTGGTTTCATGAAGAAATAGGCTGTAGTCTCCAAAAAACTGTCAAAGCATATACACACAAGAACATAAAAGCTATGATTACTTTCCAATATGGGATATCCTTTCCTCATCCAAATGCTGATTTCATTCATGCACAATTATTACTACCAAGAGGATTCTAACTCTTCAGGTACCAACAATAGTTCTTCATGGTTTCATGTTAGAGTTTTAGATGGAGATAGAGGTATCTGACAAGAATCCTCTATACATTGACAACTACCCTCGTCCAATTTCATTTTTAATCATTTGTTATGTGTCTTGTATATTTCAGCAATGAACTATAAATCAAGTTTGGGCATATTGGAAGCAGTGGGCTTATACTTCATTTATATACTCTAAGAAAATAATATTAGCCATTTGTCCAAAGCTAATATGTATTCCATTTTTACATTACATTATGTTGTTTGTATGTTATTTGTCTTCTTACATTGTTGGCGGGGGAGTTGTAGGAAGAAAGTCCTAGGAGACAGCAAAAATGTCTGCCATGGTAGTTATTGAGTAGTTATCATATGGCAACCAGTATTGTGACAGTGGACTGATCAGGGCCAGTCTTCAGAAGCTGCAACTCAGAGGTTGCATCTTATTACAGCTACAAGAAACTCGTTTTAAAAGGGTTTTTGGGCAAAGAACACATGATTAGTAAATGGTAGGTTTAAAACTTAACAAAAGTCTTCTAAACTCATTATCAATGCTCAGAAAAGGCCCTAAGCCAATGATTGATAATACTATGCATGGTGAGGGACTCTAGGCAGCTGGTCAGAACAAGGCCAGAAATGCTGCAGAAAATGGTGACATTCAAATAACCCTTGGCCTAAGGCAAGTATTATTTCTCCTACACAGAGCTCAAATTTGATTTATCCTGAAGTGAAAACTTTGAAGGCAATTTCATGTAATGTCATGATTAAAAATATGTATACATACCTACAAATACCAACACATGCCTCTGTATTTAGTTTGCCATATTCCTGATTTCAAATTCCTACTATGAAAAATAATATGAGCATTTAAAGACGAGATATTTATGGTTAAGTACTGAACAAAAAAAAATAACACTACACACAGCTACCCCTGACTATGGATAGGAAAACAAAACCAAAACCTAGGGACGAATGTGTGCATATGTGACTAACCTACCCTTTTTTTTTTTCCTGGTACCTGGGATCGAACTCAGGGTCATTCAACCACTGAGCCACATCCTTAGCCCTATTTTGTATTTTATTTAGAGACCAGGTCTCACTGAGTTGGTAAGTGCCTCACAATCAGGCTGGCTTTGAACTCACAATCCTTCTGCCTCAGCCTCTCAAGACCCTAAAATTACAGGTGTGTACCACCAAGCCCAGCTTTCTTTTTTGTTTTCTTTTTCTTCTTTCTTTCTTTTTCTCCTTCCTTCCTTCCTTCCTTCCTTTCTTCTCTCTCTCTCTCTCTCTCTTTCATCTGGGCTTGAACCCAGGGGTATTCTACCACTGAGTTACATTCCCCAAGCCTTTTTAGTTTTCATTTTGAGGCAGGGTCTTGCTAAGTTGTTGAAGCTGTCCTCAAACTTGAGGTCCTTCTGCCTCAGTCTCCCTAATTGCAGGGATTACAGATTTATGCCAGTGTTTGCCACAATCTGCTGTTTTAAAATTTGCCTTATTATTTTCTCTGAGCAGCAATATTCTTAGGAACACTAGATTGTAAATTCTAGGAAGAAATTACAACATTGATTTGATTGCATGTGTGGGTCTTGGGAATTTTGTTTCTCCCTGGTTAGCCTACTAGGAAAAATGTTACAATGTAGTTAATTAATGTCAAGAATTAGACTGTGGAGTAGAAGCACTATGTGAGAATTTAGCTGCCATCAGCTATGATAATGACATTACAATGTGTCTGCAGAATGTATTGATAGTATTGGAACTGCCCAGAGATTAGATGGCAGCAGAGTGTGTAAATGGTCTGACATATCTAAATCATATTTTGTTAAAACTGATTAAGAATACACATATATTCCTCCAGGGAAAACTTGTCATTTTTCTTAAAGAATATTTGTGACCTGCTAGGCTGAAATTAAGTCTCAAATCCTTCTATTGCTCAGGTATTGCTTTGCAACATTTTTCTGGTATTTGTACTTCATAAGATCAGTTATCATAGAGCAGATCAGTCTATCTGAACAGATACATCTAAACTATAATCCATTCAGTTGTATTGCAACATTTTGAAACTTTATCACAAACAAACATTGTTAAAAGGTAAGAATATAGAATTTAGAAAGGGCAGACATGGAAGAGTGAATCTTGACTCTGTTAACTATTTATATGAACAAACCATTTATTATCATTGTGTTTTAACTTTTTCATCAATAAAACAGAGATCATTAAAAAAACAATAGAATATTACTCAGCATTAAAAGAAAATAAAATTATGGCATTTTCAGGTAAATGGATGAAGGTGGAGAATATCATGCTAAGTGAAATAAGCCAAACTCCAAAACCAAAGGCCAAATGTTTTCTCTGGTATGTGGATGCTGATCCATAATGAGGGGTTGGGGTGTGTAGGAAAAATGGAGGAACTTTGGATTGGGTAGAGGAGAATGAGGGGAAGGGAAAGTGCATGTGGTTAGGAGGAATGGTGGAATGAGATAGACATTATTTCCCTAGGTACATGTATGATTGCATGAATGACTATATCTTGCACAACTAGAGAAATGAATATTTGTGCTCCATCGTGTGTACCATGAATCTAAATGCATTCTGCTCTCATGTATAACTAACTAGAACAATTTAAAAAAATGGTTTTGAAGTCCAAATGGGGGGATTAAATTTGCAAAGTGTTTATTGAATATTTTAACACAAAACAAATTTATTTTATATTGCATACTATTTTACATTACATATTAGGTATTTTACATTGTATATTAAAGAACTACAAACGTATTTCCTAAAAATTTTCTCTAAATGTTAACTAATTCAATTGAGGCTGACTTATGAATTCCAAAGTATATATTGAATGTTTTAATGCAAATTTATTTTATATTACATATTAAATATGAATAGGCAACACTGTTTCTGAATTCCTTTACCTAAATCTGAAAGCAAGAGTTCCTATACACTTTGTAGCAACATAAGGTCACTAAAGAGGAGAGATGTCTTATCTGGGACCTTCCTCATTACTTGGCTATACTGTGAGATTCTCTCAGAATGATCCTAGCACATAAGGATACAGTAGAAAAAGAAATGTAGTAACCATGACAATGCAGTATTCAGAGTAAGGAACAACTCCAGAGGTCACTGAACAGTCCTGAAACTGCTCATGTTTTTTCTTAAATAGCCCTTTCTGAAAAAAGATCAGCCTATACTTCTTTCACTGCATACATACAAATATTCTTTTCTGCAAAGTAATAAAGTATCTCCACATAGCTCCAAAAGATGGATGAGTACAGAATTAATTTTGAATTTCTCTGAATCCCATTAAAAATGAAGATAGCAACACACACACACACACACCAAAGCTCACAGGAAGATATCTCCTAAGACAGTAGGTAGTATAAATCTCAAATTCATCTAAGTGGGGACAAACCACTGACAACACAGAAGCCATGCACTTATATCATCTGTAGAGGAGCAAGGAAGAAACAGAGGGACACCATAAAAACAGGAGAACCCCTGTTTAAATTATGATAAAGTACTCCTGAAAAGTATCAGAGACAATCTGAGTACTGCAGCTGAAACTTGAAAGGGTTTTATAAACTCCAATGCCTGGACAGGAAGAAAGGACATATGGAGCTAATTCTGAAAGGACTAGAACAGTCTGGGCTATCCGAAGTCCTCCTACTTACCAAGAGAAACTCCCTTTTCAGGTGAAGCTCTGCACTCACAGAAAATGCTGGGAGTACAATTCAAATGGTGAAGGATAGACTCTAGGACAAAGGAACTAGAAAATGCTGGTAAAATGGAGGGGAGAAAAAAATCCCAGATAGAATGAGATCTTTTAAAAAATCATTACACAAATGTTAAAAAAAAAAAGGAAGATACACAGTAGTGAAGCTAGAAAGGTATCTACAATCATCTCTTCCTTCTAAAAGTTTAGCAAAACTAATTTCATATAAAAATAAGAAAAAATGACTACACTAAGAAAAGGTATGCCAAAATACTAAGCATAGCAGAGTTTTCACAGTCCTATTTCTGTCAAAGGAAACGTCAAGGCAAAATTCCCAGAGCCTCATAGTATCATGATAAAAACATCAAATTATCAAGAAGATATAACAAGGGGTTGGGGAAGTGGCTCAGGGTAGAGAGTCTTCCTGGTAGGCACAAGGCCCTGGATTTGACCCCCAGTACCACAAGGAAAAAAAAAAAAAAAGAAGAAGAAGACATAACAATCCTAAATATATATATGCACCTAATAAAGGAATTTCAAGTAATACAAAGGGAAAAAAAAGCAGAATATAAAGGAAAAATATAAATCCATAATCACAATTGGATATTTTTAACATCTCTTTCTTAGTAATTGGCAGAACTAGACAAAAATATTATTTTAATGTAACTATTGACAAATTGACCTAACTGGACTGACAGGTGTAGAACATTAAAATCAATGGTAGAATTTAAGAGAGTACACAAAACATTCAGTGACATAAGCCACATTAAACAAAATACTCAATATATCTCAAAGGATGAAAATTATTCAAAGCATATTCTGTGACCATAATAGTACTTTTTCTTTTTCTTTTTTTTTTTTTTTTGTAGTTGTATTTGGACACAATACCTTTATTTTTATTTGTTTTTATTTTTATGGGGTGCTAAGGATGGAACCCAGTGCCTCATATATAGCCAGGCCAGCGCTCCACGGCTGAGCCACAACCTCCGTCAGCTCCCCCAAAACCATAGTGTTATTAAATTATACAACAACAAAAATAAAATGTCTAGGTCAATCCAATTTTAAAGTTAATTATACATTTTTTTTATAAATAATCTGTGGGTCAATAAAAATTAGAAAATATTTCAAACTGAACAAAAATGAAAACATAAAATATCAAAGTGTATGGTTATAGACAAGGCAGCACTTTGAGGGAAATTTAGTGCTTTAAAATGACTATGTTAGAAAGAAAGATGTAAAATCACTGAGGGAGCCACATAACTCAAGAAGCTATAGAAAAAATTAAACTTAACTATGTAGAAGAATTAAATAATAAGAGTGCAAAACAAAGAAAACCTAAACTTTTCCAAAAGTAATCAAGGCCAGATGTTGGTAAATTTAATAAGTATTCTGTAAACTTCAAGGTAGATATTTAAACAAATCAATTGTATTTCTACATACTATAAGGGACAACTGGAGAAACAAAATTTGAAAAAAAGGGGAATTTATATTATACCACAAAAAAATAAAATAACTAGCAGTAAATCAAACAAAAATTGTGTGAAAACTATAAAATATTGTTGAGAGAAATCAAAGAAAGCCTAAAGAAAATGAAAGTATAATATATTCTTAAAAGACTCACCATTGATGAAATTAATTCATTTACCCCAAATTATTCTATAAATTCAAAGCAATCCCAAACAAAATGTTTTCTTTAAAGAAACCAATGCTGATTGTAGAATTTATATGGAAATTTAAAGCATCTAAAACAGCCCTAAAATATTTGTATAAAAAGAACAAAGTGAAAAATTTATACTACATAACTTTGAGAGTTATAAAACTACACTAGTCAACAGATTATGGTGCATATATGTAAGGATCTGGAAAGAGACTCATAATTGTAAGGCCATTTAATTTTAGACAAAGGTGGCAAGCCAATTAGATGGGGGAAGAAAATTATCAAATGATGATAAAACAATTAGATATCTGCATGGGAAAAATATGCTCACTTAATACAAGAAATAAGTATTCTAATATAAAAGAAACAAACATAGTCTTCCAAAAGAAAATAGAAAAAAAATCTTTACATTCTTAGACAAAGCTTTCTTAGACAAGACACAAGAAATGCTAGCTACAAAGGGGAAGAGTTGATAAACTGGACTTAATGAAAATAAAAATTCTGTTCAAGAAACAAAATTAATAGAGAAGCCATAAGAGAAAATATTTTTATACACACATTTGGCAAAAGACATGTTCTTATAAACAATGAACTCTTGCAAATAAAAATATAGGAAGATAAAAGAAACCTAAGCAAAGTATGTTAACAGATAATAAATCCATGAAATTGTGTTTAACATCATTATTCATCAAAGAAATGTAAATTAAGACCACAATAAGATTCCATTTCACAATTATGGAAAGTGGCTTCAATCAAAAGACTGATAGTGACAAAGGTTGATGACAATGTAATAAATGAAAGGCAAAACTTTGCTTTTGAAAGTGTAAAATGGCCAACCATTATGGGGAAGCATTTGACAGGTTAGAAAGTTAAATATATACATATCATATAACTCAAGAAATCTACTGCTAAGTATTAATTCAAAGAGAAATCAATTCACGTGTGCAAAAGCACTTGTACAAGAACATTCACGACAGCCTTGTTAATAATAACCCCAAACTGAAAATCTAAATGCCCATCAACAGGAGAATGGAAAAACAAAATGTGATCTATAAATACAACGGAACTACTTAACAACTGAAAAAGAAAGAAACTGCTGATACATCAACAATATGAACAAATCTCAAAAACATAAGTGAAAGAAACCAAGTCAAATTCTTTTTTTTTTTTGAATATTTATTTTTTAGTTGTAGTTGGATACAACATCTTTATTTTATTTATTTATTTTTATGTTGTGCTGAGGATCGAATCAAGGGCCTCGCATGTGCTAGGCAAGTGCTCCACCGCTTAGCCACAACCCCAGCCCACAGTCAAAATTATACATGCCATATAAAATCCATTTATTCAAAGTCTGAGTATATACAAAGTTAATCTATGTTGATAGAAATCAGAATACAGATCATCTCTTCAGAGATGTATGGAGTACACAGATTGAGGTAACAGAACTATTCTAAATCATGTTTTGGTTGTTGTTTACTGAAAAAACATGTAAGGTCTCTACATTCTATTGCATATAAATTAAGCCTCATTTAACCAAGAAAAAATGAAAGTAAGGAAAAGAGAGAAATACGTGGGGAAGAAGGACTAACAAGGAGATGAAAAGAAAGAATATAGGCAATTGAGATTGATTCTTGTCAAATAAGTAAGAAAACAAGAGCAAAATAATGGTTCTGCAGACCAATGAGATATACATGAAAACAATATAGAACAGGCTAAAAGATATTAATAAAATGATAGGAACCATAAAAAACAATTCAGAACAGGAAACACCAGAACTTGAAGAACCAGAAGTTAAAAATGACCATTTGTGCACACGAAGACTAGACTAGAATGAACACAATAATTAGTAAGTATAATATAAATATCTCAAGGAAAAAAATACATGAAAAGTATTCAAAAATCAGAAAAGTGAAAAATCAGAAAAAATTTGAGAGAAAGTTACAAGTATAGAAGATAAGAAATTCTTTTATAAAACATGTGCTTTATAAAAGTCCTTACAAAAAAAGTTGATTCTATAAGAGAAAAGAATAATGGTTTCCAGAGGCTGGGAGCTTAGGGAGGGTAGGGTTAGGAGGAAGTTGGTAAATGGGTACAAAGCTACACTTACATCCCAGAATAAGTTCTAGTGTTCTGAAGTACAGTAAGTTCACAACAATTAAAAATGTTTAGAATAGGGGCTGGGATACAGCTCAGTTGGTAGAGTACTCGCCTTGCATACGCAAGGTGGTGGTTTCAATCCCTAGTACCACCACCACCAAAAAAAAAAAAAAAAAGAAAATAGCTAGAAGAAAGGATTTTGAATGTTCTCACGACAAAGAAATGGTAAACATTTGAGAAAATAGATTGTTCATTGCCCTGATTTGATTACTGTGTAATGTATACAATATAAAAAAGCATAACACTATATCCAATAAATGTGCACAATTACTATGTATCAAATTGATGAGATTAAATTTTATAGTATTTCCACCACAAAAAAAATTTTGTAAGTATGTAAGGTAACACATATGTTAATTAGCTCAGTTTAGCTATTTACAATGTATATACATTGCAAAACAATGTATTGTTCATGGTAAATATATATATCATTTTTCTTTGTCAATTTAAAATATGATTCCACACATTTTTCCTGGAAATAAAAAAAATTCAGTGTTCACATGACAGGTGCCAACACTGAACCTGTAAAATCAAACTAATAAAATCATTGTAAAAAAATATCCTTTAATCATCATGCAGAAAAACCGAGCTCCTCATAATAAAGAGAATCTTACTAACATCAAAGAGTTAGACATTTATGCAGCAATATCCTATGTTGAAAACAAGGCAGTATCATATTTATATGATACTAAAGACAGAAAGTGTGAATGAAGTGTTTTTTATATAATTAATCAGACTTTCAACTATAAAACAAATGCAAAAAAAAAAAAAACCAAGAAAACTGCTTTCAGTATGAAAGAACTCAAGAAATATTATTCTCATGACCAATTGTTCATCAACTTACTAGAAAATGGGCTTCAGACAAACTGGTAGAAGAGATACTGTAAAAGATTAGAAAAATGGGATTCTCAGTATGAACACAGAGCATAGAATGTCAAATCTTACAGTAAAATTTGAATTGCCAACTATTAGTGAAGCTAAGAATGTGTGTTAATTCCAGTTGTATCCTGTGAAAAGTCTAGTCACAATACAAATTCAATTGTAAAGATAATTAGGAGAATTTAGATTATGATCTCTGAAGTCCATTCCAAATAACAGACTCAGAGCTGCTTACAAGAATGGCTCAATCGAGGCCTAGGGGGGAAAAATGTACAAAATGCACCTAGAGAATCTGATTACAGAAAATATCAGGGAGGTAATGTCAAAAGAATTTATGGTGAGCTTAGAGGTGGGACATTTTGCATATCAATGAGAATAACTAAAAGGACAAAAACATATCTATATATTTAATTCCATGAGCTCATTACAATGCTTTATAAAAATTGTTCACTGTTGGAGAATGCTAGAGATTCATAATTCCAAAAATTGGTAAAGTAAGGTTCAAAAAAAAAAAAAAATCATGCTTCTCTTACACGAACCATACCATTGAATGACTATGCCAAATGAGGGAGTTTTTCTTTAAAGACAAAGTAACTTAATGACTGAGGAAAAAAAAAATTCAAAAAGGTCACTATTTTATAAATTATAATGAATTAATACATCTGGATTGACTCTCAAAGACTAGAAATATCACAAAGACAAACAAATATGACATGTTTCCTCTTGATAGAACGTGACCACCCATGCAGTGATTGTATCAAAACATTCTAAGTTGAAAGCAATCAGGTTGCTAGGACTAACTATTAATCTGTGAGAATTTCTCCTGTAGGAGAAAGAATCATGTAAAATTAAACCACTGAGACAGGATTAGGAAAATCCATACTATGGAGAAACTCTATAGGACAAAGGATCTAGTTCCTTCAACAACTAAATTTGAAAGGAGAAAAAATGTTGGAGGGGAACCTATTACGGGGACTTACCTTTTACAGATATATACTAAAATATATATGGATGAAATTATGTTTTGAGGGAATTCCCTTAAAAAATAATATGGGAGGGAACAAGGGGGTAAGAGTATAGTGCAGATGAAACCAAATGGACTACAAATTTGAAATTAGTTGGGGGAAGAGTGTCCATGGAGGGTTTATTACACTGTTCTGCTTAATTCTGCATATCTTTCACTTTTACATAATAAAAAATTTTCTTTTAAATCACAAATGCATGTGCACATGCAAAGTAAGAACAAAGTAGTAATGACTATAAGCATCATTTAGAAAGACATTCTAGAAATATTTTTAAGAGGCTAGAATGTTGCTTTAAAGACCTTTACTAGATACTGTTTTTGACTATGAGTTATGTTCCACAGATAATAAAAATAGATAACTTCAATTTCTTTATTTGAAAATAAGCCACGTCACAAATGAAGAACTTTTTTTTATAGTCTTTTAAACTTCTCATATGTTTTAAAGGCAATTCTCTGTCCAGGAATTGTACAGATAAAGAATGACTCAAAACTTAATTTTTATTATAACCAAAAGAGGTGCTAGGAATTACCCCCAAATAGCATTTTCTTGCCACAAGTTATGACCTCTATGGAGAAGCATGTTCTTTGCAAAAGAAATACTATTTCAATATTGTCAGTTATGACTATCAGATATTTCCAATTCATGAAAAAATTCACTCCCAATGGCATATGAGATAAACCTGTGAAGCCAAAATTTGGTGGTGTGTACACTGTTGTAATCCTAGAATAGGATACTTAGTGCTTTCATTTAACTCATCAGCAATCAGGTTGTAACTATATGCAAGGCACAGCAGGGCAAAGATACAGAAAAATAAAATTTCTCTTTAATGACTTTTTTTGAAGAACATTTTCATTGGATCAACAAGTCAAGTATAGAACAAAGCAATCTACCATGTTTTGCCCCAGGGTGATAGGCTGTCCTATGTTCACTGGTGCTCGAAGATGTTTACTATGCTTTCAATAGTTTCTCTACTATGGAATGAATACATGCTTCAAGAAGATAAACCCTTGAATAATCATGCGCAGAAAATGATAAGCAATTCCCAGTATTTATTTTTCAGCAACCTGAAGCATATCTAAAACAACACAGGAGAGAACATTTTAATGTATGGCAGGGTGCTTCAGAAATGATTGATTCTAGACAAAAAGAATGTGTCCAATAAAACCAATCAAGGTGAGTCATCTCAAGATGGGCTGATCTCTAGAATCACTGGGAGTTTGATTTACTTTTTATTAACTAATGCCAGAGAGACTTTCTATTCTAATGAGAACAGCAATATCCTGCATCTTTTCCTACTGGTTTCTTGCTCCCATCCATCAGGCCTATCAGAACTTGATATTCTAAGGCTGCACTTGTTCCTCATTTGCCTGGAATACTCTTCACCCAGGTGTCTGCAAGTCTGTCTCCTTCAATTCTTCGGAATCTTTGATCAGGTATCTTAGTGAGATCCTCATGAAAAGTGAAAGCAAAAGTACAACTCTGGACCTATCAAATAGTCCTGACTTAACATTTATCTCCACAGCACTCACTGCCATCAAACATACAAGATATTCTGTATTTTCATGAACTACTAGGATCTGTGTTAGTCAGTTTTCCATCACTATAATGAATATATGAGAATATCAACTTGTAAGGATGAAAGGTTTATTTTGGTTCACAATTTTGGAGATTTTGGTCCTACTGCTTTGGGTCCGTGGTGGGACAGAACAACATGGTGAGGAGTATGTAGTGAGGTAAGCTGCTTACCTCATGGAGATGAGACAGCAAAGAGAGAGTAAGAGGAGGGAATGGGTCTTAATATCTCTTCAAGGGCACACCCTCAATAACCTAACCTCCTTCCATTAGGCTCCACTTCTTAAAGGTTCTACCACCTCCCAGTAGTGCCATAGGCTGGGACCAAGCCTTTAACCTGTGCACTTTTGGGGACATTTAAGATCGAAACTATGACAGTCTCCCTCCACTAGAACTTAACCTCTATAAGAAGATTATACCCTTTGTGTTCACTGCTTTATTTCTAGCACTTGAACAGTGCCTGGCACACAGAAGTTGTTTATTTGCTTAAAGTATGACTGTCTGCTGATCAAGTGATCTAGATACTTTTGGGAGAAATTTGGATATGGGGGAACTTTATAACAGAAGAAACCTGTCACTCCATTTCCCTTATAGCTCCAAATGAAAAAGCATAGACTTTGGGTTTGAATGATCAAGATGTACTTCTGGCTCCATCCAAAGTAGACCTCATCTTGAAAGGAAAATGACACAAATACACAGAGAATGATAGCATTTCCTATCTAAACAGCCCCTTGCATGGACTAAATGTACTGAAGTGTGTGATGGGCTTCATGGTATTGCCAGGCACATAGTAAGATCTACAAGTGGTGGTTTTACTATCACCATAGCAGCTACCAAAAGGTTTCTCTTTAGCTTTCATGATGTGTTCAGAGTGTGAGAAGACCTGGGATTTATTCTTATGGAGAAGTTTAGGAGATTGATTCCTTTCCCTCATTCCTATATCCCTACATAATTGTGAGATAACCCATGCCATTTATAGAAATTAAAACTGATTCTGATACATCAGTCTTCTGGGGGATAGCCAGTCAGTGTCAGAGTGAGTGACCACCCTTACCCATTCCTCTCTACTTATCATCTCACTGGGCTCAGAAGAGAGTTTAGAGTAGCCCCTCTCCATGAACAATTCTTACTTCATTTATGTAGAAATAAAAGATATCTTTTTATCCTGGGATCATAAAATATAAAAAATAGAGAATTATATCATGTCTTGACTTTATTTCATATGACTATATTTAACAGTACATGACATACAGTTCATGTACACAGACACAGCTTCCCAATACCTATTTAACAAACATGTCATAGTCAACAGCTGAGCAAAAATGTCTGCTGAAAGACCTCCCCACCCCCTACCACAAATATAGCTGTACTTATCATTAAAGTTAATGACACAATTCAGATACAAGTCATTGTTCTCATGTCTTATTGGATCTCTAAGCCCTGTGCAGACAGGAACAGGTCATTTATTAATTTATTCTCCCACTAAAACTAATGCCAATAGGTTTTGAGACCAAATGCCTCCCTCCCTGGCTCAACTGCCAATGTGGCAGTTCAGGCTATTTTGAGACACTATTAAGTTGGTATTGGGGTATACATGAAGTGTCTGGTGAGATCATTTTTTAAAAAATATTTTTTAGTTGTCAATGGACTTTTATTTTATTTATTCATATGTGGTGCTAAGAATAGAACCAAGTGCCTCACACATGCTAAGCAAGTGCCCTACCACTGAGCCATAACCCCAGCCCCTGGTGAGATAATTTCTCATGCACACATGTGTGTTTGACCTGGCCTTCTGGGCCAGGGAGTTACCAACTCAGTCCTGGCCCAGTCTAAGTGGAGACCTGGATCTGACTTCTCTGTTTCGTCTGTGACCTTCCCTCTTACTTTCTTCTTTCAATTATCATTGTCCTTTTGAAATAAAGCAAAAAGGCTGGTCACTAAATGAGAATTTATACACAGAATGAGAATTGAATGTATAGAATTCAGTTTAGTTTGTATAGACAAGAACCAAGAACATAAAGCAACTTGGTATTAAACATGAGGCCAAGGGAGCATACCAGTTTAAATGAGCTGCCAAGGATCATCATCATAAATCTTCCATTGTGTATGCTTTTTTTATTGTGCAACATTGGATTTTGTAATATTATTCTTCAGAACAAACTAAAATCTCAAGAGAAAGATCTATTTTCAGTAAAAGACTTCCACAAGTAACTGCAATTTTTGGAACTCTAAATCATCATCTTCATGTCCTCTATCCCTCGTAAGAACTTACATGAAATGTAACATATTTTATTACCCCAAGAAGGAAGAACAAATTCCCTTTCTTATTATTAAAAGGCCTTTGAGAGGTCTTCCATTTCTCCTAAAAAACACAAAAAATACACTTATGCCAGTCATTTTGCTCTAGGCACTGGAAAAAAATCACAGGAATTCAAAATGGTAACAGGATAAATTGGTATTTCTTTCCTTTTAAAATGAAACATTGTGGTACAATGGTGAATTAGTCTTAGAAAAAAAAGCTAATTCCCTACACAATAAAAAATATCAGCTCAAAGAAACTATAGAAACTTGAAAATCCAAGTGACACATTTTTAGGCACAGAATGTCCCAGAGGGGACAATGCAAGATGGAACCCATGATGATCATAAAGCAACCAAGAAAGTTCCTAAATCTAGACAACAAATATGGTCAACAATGTTAGGGTAATTTTTCTCTTATACACCTTATATCCAATTTATGTATGCTCCAGATTTTTTTTTTCTAAGTTGCCCTCCATTCTTCTTATGCTATGAATCCTAAGGTTAGAAATAATGGAAATCTTTTATAAAAATCTTGCTTTACTAATTTACGTAATTTTTCACCATGCCAATTTTTTCCATATAACTGTACCTTCTTCTCTGAGCAAAAAAACCTTCATCATTTCTTAGTCAAGACTAAATTCTTGATCTACACAGTCTTTATCCTACCCATTACTTCCTTTAGGGAAGTACTGAATTCATTGTCCCCTATTTGCAGCACCTAAAATCTCTCCTTTCCTATTAGCTTCTTTCTCTAATAATAAAAACATATACAAAATTTTTCCATTCAGATATATTTCTCTTAGCATGTAAACTCTTTGAAAGAAATCATTATTTATATATAACTGCTTTCTAATTTAATATCTAAGTACTTAATTTGAAATCTGTATCCAGAGACCATCCTTCCACTCTATTCTCTTTCAGGGGTCTCCAATTTAATCCTATAACATTCAGCAATTTTCACCCATGTCATTAAATAATTGAAAGTTATTATCACTGATCACTCGAATTTAAAAATTAGAGGTCATCATTATTCAAAAAAAAATTAAGATTACTAGAATTAAATATATTATTTCTGTTTCCCCCTTCAGAGAACTCTCAATTCTGTGAGCAGTGAGCCACTTACTTCTTTTAGATTAAAAGAAAATTTAAAAAGATAGTATAGATAGCTCCCAGATAGCCTTCACCCAGCCTCTGTAATATCTGACATTTAGATCTAAAATATATCTATTTTCTGAAAGACACAAACTACCAAATTTCTCACAAGTGATCTAAAGATATATATTAATAATTAAATCAACAATTAATCTTCCAAAAAAATAATTCACCAGACCCAGGTGATTTGAAAGCTGACAAATTCTATCAAAAGTTTAAAGAAGATGTATACAATGAACTGAAATGCATTCTGCTGTCATGTATAACTAATTAGAACAGATAAAAAAGAAAAAAAAATTAAAGAAGAAATGTTACCTTTCTCTACAATCTTTTCCAAACGAAAAAAAGAAACGTGTCTAACTCATTCTACTAGGCCAGCATTACCAAATACCAAGACAAAGCCACTATATCAAAATAAAACTATAAGCTAACATCTCTCTTGGTCATGGATGCAAAATTCTACAAAGAGCAAGTTGAACTTGATATTAATAAAAATAATTATACAATATGACCAAGTACGAGTTCTTCCAGTTATGCAAGACGGGTCCACCATTCAAATCAAACACTGTAATCTATTCTACCACATCAACAAACTAAAGGAAAAAAAATAATGACGTTATAAATTAATGTAGGAAAAGTACTTGATTGACTCAAACATCATTAAAGATAAAAAAAAAATCTCTCAGAAAACTAGAGATAGAACAACACTTCTTCAAATCTATAAAGACATCTGCAAAACCCTACAGCTAATACACTTAATATACAAAAGTAAAAATAAAAAATAAAAGGTATATAGATTGGAAAGAAATATATCTATGTAGAAAATGCCGATGAATATACAGAATAACTTTTGCAAATAATAAGTAAAGCAAGTTTGTGGAATATAGGTCAATAGATAAAGCTCAATTGCTTTCTTATATAATAGCACTAATTGGAAATTATACATATACATACACACACACACACTTATATATTTGTGGGTATATATATACACACACATGAATATATATACATGGGTGCACATATATATACATATATATATGGGATTAGTTCAATGGTACATGTCTGTAGTCCTGGCTACTCAGGAGGCTGATGCAGAAGAACCACTTCAGTCTAGGAGATCAAGGCTAGCCTGGGCAAGATAATGAGGCTCTTAAAAAAAAATACATGCACATGTATGTGTATATATATATTTAAATCACATATGTATAAACAAAAATACATATGTGTATGTATTTAAATCATGTGTGTGTGTGTGTGTGTGTGTAAGTTCAGATCTTGTAGATTGCCAACCACAGGATACAAAGTTGAGCAAGGTACCCATCTGCTGTGCTCTGAAGCCAATTGCTTCACTTGCACAGTGGCCAGGGATGGTTTTGGGCTACTGAATGAACATGGCAAGGATGCTGATGCAGGGGCAGTCCTAGGAGACACTAGATGCCTCTTCCCATTGGCTTTGCCAAAACTTCCTTGCAACTGCACTTTAGTCTAAGGCTTTTCTACTCAGGCTTCCTTCTTTCCCTCTCCTCCTGAAAGTTACATTAGCTGTTGTTCCAGCTTCCTCTGGCTTCCTTCCTGGTTGTCCCAATAAATCTTGTCTGTCCATTTGCTTCTTGGAGAACCTGAACAGAACAGCAGGACCACAGGTACTCTGAGAAAACAAACACTGAAATGGAGTTTTGGGGACAGGTTCACTCACTACCCCACCATCTTCAGTGGTTTGTGGGACACTGGCACATCGTGGCCATGCAATTGCTAAAGTTATAACCACAGAGAACCTGAGTAAACGTCCTGGTATACGAATGCCCTTGCAGGTGAGATGATTCAGGCCACTGAAAATATAGTAAGAACAATGCCACACAGACAGTGGATTTGGCTGACTACTGCTAAGTCATATCGACACCCTGCAGAGGAATTATGAGACACCCAGGGCACTAATAAGCACTTAAAGGCTGCTAGAGGGCTCCCTTAGTAACTTAGAGAGAGGCAATTATCTCCTGTAGGGAAAGGACAGAAATAGCTGAGAATGAAAAAAATTGATCCAATAGTTAAGAGCTACAGCGTGCCAGAGACATTTAAATGTTCAAAGGAAATATGCTAAACTAAAGGTAGAAATAGTTGAGAAAATTTAGGATCCTGAAAATCCTAAATAGGCAGAGATCTTGAAAACTTCAAAAGTTTGTAGAGATTGCCCATTCTTCTCCAGTAAAAGCTAGACCTTCTCCTGTGCTAGAAGACACTGTATCAAACAACTAATGACCCCTTAGAAGCTGCCTACTTCTCTTGGCTGCCATAATAATGAAGGTGATATCCCATCAAAATCCAGTTACAGAAGTGCTAGGCCTTATAAGGAAGGGAAGAGATTATACCCTAAGGAGTCACAGAGTTAGCTATTATGTAATGAAAGGATTCAGCGAATGGCTCTTCTCTTACAGGCCTGGAAGAAGTGATGTCCAATGCGGAGAAGCAGACACACCAGACAGATTGAGACAACTAGGCAGGTCCATATTTGTTAGAGTACCAGAAAAGAGATAGCACTGAAAACAAGATTAAGTTCACCAAGAAGATGGATGGAACAACTCTAAATTTGGAAATACAAAACAAAAACACTGGAAAGATACACAGAACAAAAATGTCAGCACTGTTAGAAGAAAGTGACATGTTTACCACATAAATCTATATACTTTATAACTGACAGATAACAAGCAGGCCAAAATAAATAAATAGATAGATAGATAGATAGATAAATCAGGAAAGCTATAGAATATTTAAACAATTTTATTAAGCCAGTTTAAAATACTAAACTAATATATAACAGTATATTTAACACCAGAACTCTGTATTCAAGCACAATTGGTAAAACTTACATATATTGATTATCCTCTAGACCATAAAGCAAGTTGAAAAAAAGCAAGACATGTCTCATGCTGTAATCTTCTTTAATGTAATTTCTATGTAATTATGAAAAAAAAGGGGACAACTTGAAAAATCCCTTACATCTGGAAACTTTAAAACATGCTACACGTAACTCATGGGTCAAAGAAGTGCTAACCGAAAACCTTCGGAACTACTGAAGAATGTTCATCAACAAGAAAAGAAGCTATGGAAGAAGGGCCTAGAAACAGTGCTAAAAAGAGAAATTTACTAAATATAATTATTAGTTAAGTTCCTAAATGATTTTTGATTTTTTAATATTTATTTTTAATTGTAGGTGGACACAATCCCTTAATTTTATTTTTATGTGATACTGAGGATCAAACCCAGTGCCTCTAGGTAAGTGTGCTACCACTGAGCCACAACCCCAGCCCTATAATTGTTGATTTTTTAGCATAAACTGGTGACTAAAACTTGAGATAACAACAAGTAAGGGCTGGGGATGTGGCTCAAGCGGTAGCGTGCTCGCCTGGCATACGTGCGGCCCGGGTTCGATCCTCAGCACCACATACAAACAAAGATGTTGTGTCTGCCGAAAACTAAAATAAATATTAAAAATTCTCTCTCTCTCTCTCTAAAAAAAAAAAAAAGAAAAAGAAAAAAAAAACCAAGTAAATTAGGATGAAATAATCCTAATATTGCTTAGGAGAAAAAAATAAATAAGTAGTAACTCTAGTTTTGTTAGAAAACTTGTTTTCCTGGGTACAGTGGTACACAACTGTAATCCTAGCAACTTGGGAGGCTGAGGTAGGAGGATTGCAAGTTTGAAACCAGCCTCTGCTACTTATCGAGGCTCTATGCAACTTGGTAAGACCCTATTTCAAAATAAAATATTTAAAAAAGGTTTGGGGATATGGCTTAATGGTTAAGCTACCCTGGGTTCAATCCTCAGTTTCAAAAAAGAAAAAAGAAAAAGAAAACTTATGTTTTAAGGATAACCATTAAAAATCTACAAAGTCTAATTCAACCAAAAGGGAGAGTAATAAATTTTTTTCCATCTAACAGAAAGGGGTGGGGGATGGGGGTAGAAGATCTGAGCATATACTAAATTAGGAGGAAGAAATAAAAATATATCATCAATCTTAATAAACATAAAGAAACAAAATATCTATGAAAGAGAGTCCATCAGATTGGATATTAAAATAAAGGTTTTAGATAAATGTTGTTTATAAAAAAAAATGTCTAAACCAAAATAGCCCAGGAAAATAAAAATAAAGAAGTAGAAAATATATATCAGAGGAAAGAAAACTGTGGAAGAAATATTAGTCAATAAAGAGGGGAAGACAATCAGCAATAGTGGAAATAAGAAAGGTCACTGCATAATGGCAAAAAAAAAAAAAGAACATTTCTTTAAGATGATGAAACCAGATAGTTTTAATGTATGAAGTTTAAAAATTTCACAGAATTAAAGATAAAACCGAAACTATCACAGTTAGAGTAGGTGAGTATAATGTAGCCGCCTACAAATTTGTATTGATATAGATTTGAAATTGATAATTAATAGATTTTATTTTTTAAATGTACCATATTTCACTAATGTAACTTGCCATGGATTTTTAAAACTAACATTATTTTCTGTGTCACTAAGAAAGAGAAATAGTCCAATTGAGGAGTTTTAAAAGAGACTTAGAGGCTACTGCTCCTGCATAAACCAAGAAACAAAAGGACTCATCTAAAAGACAATGAGAGATTCCTCTTAGAAAGGGACCCTAAGGAAATTTACTTTTCTCAAGGCTGGCATGGACAGAAAGCGGAAACAAAAAAGTTAATATTGACAATTTGAATCATAACTCAGAAATCATGCAGTTTTCTTCTGAATTCATACTACCAGGTCTCATTAAAAAAAATGAACAAAGATAAAAACAAAAAAGAAAAAATCTGAAGCATAAGCAGAGGATTTAATGTAAAGTGGTTTCAGGGAAATAGTGCCCTTAACTGATGGCAAAAATAAACTCAAATCTTCTTTTGAAGAAGGTGACCTTAAATCAGGTTTATATCATAAGATGTAGTACATTATAAAATATATCAGTTTCAGATATGTTGAAGTATGAGAAAATGTGCATCTGGAAATCGATAAATCATTGACTCATATTCATAACAAAATGATTCTTTTCAATGAAATATTAAGATTAAAACAGACTCTATATTAGGTCATAAGGAAGTCTTAATGGCTTTTAAAATGTTCAGTGTTCGTATCACACAAACTGCTTTTTTTTTTCCACTTCAAGACAATTAACTGGAAATTGATAGAAAAATGACTGCGAACAAAACAAACAAATGAAACCTCACACTTAAATACAATAAATAAATACAAAAATAACTGCTTACTCAAGAAGGAAATAACAAGTTAAAACTGAACAGTAAAAAAACAAAATGCTTTACAATTCAAAACTACTAGATTATAATTAAAGTAGAACTTAAAGTTATAAATGTATAGCTTTAAAGAAGGAAAATTAAAAATAATAAATTTTTAAGGCAACTGACAAAGCCCCAGAAAAAAAAATAGACAGGTTGTAGGAAAGAAAAGGATGTTAGACAGCAAAAATGTGTGAAACAGAAAGCAAATCAACCAACTAAAACAAAAGAACAGGGAGATAATCTCAACAAAGAAAACATCTAGTTCTTTCAAAAGACCAATAAAATAGACAAACTTCCTAAGTTTGGCCATGAAATCATAAAAGGCAGCACAAATAAACATTAGGTTCAAAAGAGGACATAAATGTAGCTGAGGTGAGGTGGAGAAGGATGGTTATAAAGAGTAGTGAGAGAATGTGTAGGGAGGGGGTTGCTTTTGTTTCTTGGCTGTTTAAGTTTCATGGTAATAATGAAACCAATGTATAAGAGGCTCCAAGGGAGAAGTTGAAATCAGGAGGCAAAGCTTTCAGTGGAGGTATTTCTAGGGAGAGAAATTTCCCTAGATTGGAAGAAGAAAAGAAGTATGTGCAGGAGTAGTTTCATAATACAGAAGGGATCCAGTTTGGTGGATATACTGTATGAAATTAGGGGTGAGCAAGGCAATTGGGATAGCGAAGTATGAGCAGGCTAGAGAAGCTATAAATCAAGAGTATCTGGGGGGAAGGTATTCCTAGAGGAAGGTACCTGGCAATGCTATTTGCCAAGTTGAAGCTGGCAGTGTTTAGAGGATAAGGATATATCTTAGTAAACTTTGCAGCTTCTTGTAATAGCCATTATGTCCATACCCACGTTCATCACTCAATGAATTTTTTCTGCATTGCCCTGAAAATGTCAGGCCTACTTCTAAATAAATGCTTCTAAATAGAGACATCATGCTTAATGCATTCCTTAGAAGCCAAGATATCAAGGTACCACAGCATAAATGTCACACATTCAGCGGAGGAACTATATTAACTCCATACCACTTCCATCATTATACAACATGATGTCTCTGGTCAGGTGAAGCCTTTGTATCAAAAAAATTTCTTCCACCCATTTACTCAGAACACAGTGCTTTGTGGTCTGTGCTATTAAGTTCTGCTATGCTCTATCAATGCTAATGCTGTTTCTCAGGGAGATTATGGCATTTCTAATGCCAAATACTTATATTTAAGTGTAATTTTCAGAAAGATATATAAGACAGTCAAGCTCTTATATATAACAGATTTCCCCTGCCTCTGCCACGAAGGAAGAAAAATAACAAATCTTTACTACTGCAGGAAGGCTCCATTTTTACAAACAAAGCTCTCCTCACATACACCCCCCAACATGGACTTCCAGGAGATTACAAATACTGTGTTGTTACATTGACCACTTAAATTTTTACTTATGTAAATGAAGGCAAAAATAATACATATACTTGTAAATAATATCAACATAAATGTTATATTTATATGTTACCATTAAATTTACAACATATTTTAACATAAATTGCTAATTTTATTCTTACACTGTTATTGAGTAGTAGGAAGGCAAGGACATAAGAAATAAAGGACAGAGTATTATTTGGCAGAACTGAAAAACAGCAAAATATTTCCATAAACACCAGCATTTCATTCATTTTGGCTCTAAAATTTCATAAATGAATTCTCAGATTGCACAATAGATTACTACTCGTATAACATTCAACTTTTAAAAAGACCTGAATTCCTTTCTTGGCAATGTGCTTCCTTACTCTCTGATACTGGAGAAGTAATTTGTCAGGACTGAAATTTTCTATTTCCTCACCTACAAAATGGTCACTAAAAATCACCCTACCGGTTCATTGTAAGAATTTTGTGAGAACCAGTTGGCTAAGATTTCCAAAGCCCTCCAACCCTCATCGTAGATATAGACACAAGCACAGAAGAAACAATCAGCTTCTGTGTCACAAACAATTGGAAATATATGATGGTGCTCCCTTCCGAGGTAAAAGTACTTGTCACAACCCAATCCACAAAAGCCTAAATTTCACTCTGAGGTAATTTCAGAGATGTGAGGCTGGAAAAAGAAAATAATAACAATCAAATAATATTTGGCATTTTAAAAATGTACTTTTGCTGCTTGGATAAATCTTTGTTTCACTAGCCCAACAATATTTGTAAGATATTCCTGGCATGTTGAAGAGCTGCATAGCACTGTCATACCGAGAGGAATACCTTTTTTATAAGAGTGAGCAAGGAGCCCCAATGGCAGCTGTTGAGGTGAAAAACAAGCACTACCACATAAATATTTGCAAGCTAACTGGATTCTTTGGCATCCTAACATTTTTGAAGACATGAATGCAGTTTGTAACATAAGGGGAAATTATTCCACTTCTTGTTCATATCTACAGGGCCTATCTCCTATGATTTCTAAACATTAAAAAAAAGTCATCTAGGAGATGCCATTGTAAGCTAAGTAAGACACTGGGTAACTGTGGCAGCTTTCCTATATTCTACTGTCTAGCTTGAAGATATCCCTCTATTCTTCAACCTTTTTCCCATTCTTTCTCACCCACAGGAATCTACAATGTCTCTACTAGCCCTCTAAGGCCAGTCAAAGCTAATTTGCAGAAGCTGAGCTCCATGATGGGTTGGTCAGTCTATTAGTGTTCTGCATTCTTATGCTACTCTCAGGGCCCTTTAGCCACCTTTTATCATGACAAGCACACTTGTCTTCCTAAGTACCATCCCTTCAAAGCCCATCTTCCCTTTCTGTACCTATGTCCCTATGGACTGGAGTTCCAGAACCATGACTATGAAGTGTCTCTACTAATGTTACTCTCATGCCCTTGAGATCTGAGTTTACATGTTCTTTCTCCAATGTGTTTATTTGCTACTTTTTATTAATAAAACTAAGACTTTCACTAGACAAAAGCAACTCACCCATATTGCTCTTCACTGGAAGCCTTACATTTCCTGGTCCCCTAGCCTCCCAAATCCAGGAAACTAAGAAAGGGAGACTCCCTAGTTGTCCTTTAGTGCCCTTCCCAAGCACTGTTTCCCCAAGATTGTGCCGCACCTTTTTTTTTTTTAAAGTTCCTGACATCATTTATACTTACTCAACTCCTTCCATGGTTTTAACTTCCAGTAATTAGATCATAATTTTCCTGTGTTTTGTGACTACAATAGTCATCTCTACTAAAATGCAGATTCTCTCTCTACAGTTATAGCATTTAATACATCCACATGATCATGTGCAGCAACCAAAAGTGATTTTAAAAAACAGACCACACCATCTCTGTCAATATTTCAACATTTATCTCCTTCTCTTCCTCTCCAAACTTTTGTTAGAAGTAGCTTGAGAGCCGCCTCCTCCCCCTGTGCTGGCAAGGTAGAGGGAACGGTGACCACCCACAGAGCAGGCCCAGCGGCCTGCTGAGGGGCAGAGCCGTCCCCCACCCCCCGCGCCTGCCAGGTAGGCGGAACGGTGACCACCGGCAGAAAAGGCCCAGTGGCCCGTGGCGGGACAGAGCTTCCAATCACTCCTGCAGGGTAGGCGGGCCTGCGACCCACCGGCAGAAGAGGAGCAGCGGCCTGCTGAGAGGCAGAGCCGCCCCCTTCCCCTGCGCTGGCAAGGTAGAGGGAACTGTGACCACCCACAGAGCAGGCCCAGCGGCCTGCTGAGGGG
>NW_026000016.1:15348939-15379259 GCF_001458135.2 Marmota marmota marmota | reverse complement strand
AATGTCTTCTTTGATATAAGGAGAGTAACTAAGAACAGAGTAGGGTCGAAGAGCATGAGAAGAAGATTAACATTAAATAGGGATGAGAGATGGGAGGGAAAGGGAAAGAGAAGGGAAATTGCATGGAAATGGAAGGAGACCCTCAGAGTTATACAAAAGTAGATACAAGAGGAAGTGAGGGGAAAGGGAAAAATAATACAAGGGGGACAAATGAATGTCAGTAGAGGGGGCAGAGAGAGAAGAGGCGAGGGGAGGGGAGGGGAGGGGGGATAGTAGAGGATAGGAAAGGCAGCAGAACACAACAGACACTAGTATGGCAATATGTAAATCAATGGATGTGTAACTGATGTGATTCTGCAATCTGTATTTGGGGTAAAAATGGGAGCTCATAACCCACTTGAATCAAAGTGTGAAATATGATATATCAAGAATTATGTAATGTTTTGAACAGCCAACAATAAAAAATTTAAAAAAAAATATAAAAAAAAAAATAAAGTGAAAAAAAAAAAAAAAGAAGTAGCTTACTCTCAGAACTTCAATTCCTTATTTTCTTAATTCTATTACAATGCAGCTTTTAACTCCATGACAAATTCGGCCAAAATTCAAATAAAACAAATAAGAGTACATGCTGTCTTCTCATTACCAAAACAAATGGATATTGTCTTTAGTTATATATCAGTGTTGTAGTTGAGCTTTTCTGCTAATTTACCTAGACTTCTGTAACATACAATTCACCTATTTTTCTTCTTTTTGTTTTGGATTGACTTCCCTTTCTGTTGTGTTATACTTTCCTTGCAGCAGCAATTCAAAAGTGGTATTTTTCAAGGTTTTCAGTCTTAGGCTGCTGATGAGCTATGAACCCCATCTCCTGGGGTGATCTGGCACATTCTCCTAGTCTCTGCTTCTTTCTATAATGATGACATATAAAACCCAGCTACCTGCCTCACCCCTCAGCTTCACACTCAAACACTAAACCAAATCCTCAGCATTTCTACATGACTATTTTATACACATCTTCAACTTCTTATCTCCTTCTCTTAGAAATGTTATCTTAGTTCCCCACATGAGAAACCTGAGGATCATTTTAGATCAACCCTAGAATAGAAGGACATGAGATTAAAAATTTAAAACAAAACAAAACACCAATTTTAGTAGAATAAATAAAAAGGTACACACTCAGGCCCAAGATATGTACTTCCAGCAACAGATAAATCTCCGAGTGCTTCTGAGGCAAGAAACAAAACAACACACACATATGTATATACACACACACACATACATCCCAGACAACCTTCTTAACTAAAAATTATGATACAAATATGTTAGAAAAAAAAATGAAGAAGAGGAAGTAGGATAGGATGGGGACTAAGAAAGAGAAAGCTAAAATGACATCTACTATTATCATAGTTAACAAAAAATGCCTAAGTGGGTAACAATGAAATTGTAGTGCAAGCACATCACTGAGGAATAATAAAGCAGAAAATACCAGGGGAAGCAGATTAAGAGAAAGGTAAGAGTAGAGAAGGGTGTTGCAGAAGGCAGCTGCTTGTTCAAATAAGGCTGGGTACTACTTAACTTAATTGTGTCTACACTTACAAATTTGAGAAAAATAAAAATTACTAAAAAGTGAAATGAACAAGAGAGGCAGTTTGGAAAAATATGTGGATAACAAGTTTGGAAAAAACTTTCTTAAACTAACTTGATTACTGTGTTTCCTCTGCAATTCATTACTTAGTAGAACACCAAAAGACAATGAATCACTTAGAAATAAGTAACAGAAATAGAAATGAGCATCAATAGTCTGTGGCTATGATGCTGGCAAAGCTTCTCCCATTCCAAATCTTATAAATATTTCCCAATATGTTCCTCTAGTTAAAGTTTCAATTTTAATGTTTATTTCCTTAACTCTTTTGGAATGTATTTGGCTGATGGCCTGAGGTAAAAATCTAGAAATCCAGATATACTCTTGGAATCCAGAAATACAGATCTGCTTCTATCAGAATCTCATTACATTAAGTCTGAGTTTGCCCATCTTAATCTTAAAACCTTGCTTCAAATATTTTAAATTATCTTCATTTTGTAAAAAAAAAATTTTTTTTCAGATTGTTAGATCTACCCAGTTAGGAAATTCAAACAGAAAACCTTACCAGTAGTGGTTTTGAATCTGATCTGGGACCTAAATATTTATGTTTTAGGAAGGAACTAAGAAATTATCAAAGAAAAATTTGCTGGTGTCTTTCTATATCTATTGGTTTTTTTAATCAACTAACCTAAAACCTCTCTCTCACTCCCTCTTTTTTCTTGGTTATATACTATTACCTGGGAGGCAGACTATTCCATCTTTTATTCATTTCGAGTAAATCTTACTGAATTTATTCCGAATCAAATGCTAAGGATTATACCTAAAATAAGCTATCAGGTTTTGAATTTTGACATTTAATTTCCCTTTACAATGAGTGGCTTTCTTTGATTAAATTTGTTACCAATAGCTTGCTCCTTGTCCTGGATGCCAATCTCATAATGAGAACACAGTTTTAAGAAAAAGGAAAAAGGAGGTTTATTGCTTTGCTATCAATGGAGAGGCACAGGAAACTCTGGTTCCAGAGGCTGTGATTCTGCCCTTTAGCATGAACAGGGAGCTTTTGAAGAGGTGATTCAAAGGCTATTCTCCACATGTTTTCTGTTGGAGATGTAATTCACCCATTAATTTGGGAGACAGTCATTTCTGAGATCTTCTGGTAGCATCCCCAAAGTCCGAAATACTTCATCCCCATGGTGGGGTTTGTACTCAAGGACAGATAAATTTGTTTAAAATAGAGGAAGAAAGGTAATCCTATTTCCACTGAGATTAGGCAGGGGACAAATTAGGGTGGAACAGGGAGAGAGGAAGGGAAAGAAACCTGCTCATTTTTTTTAAAAAGATGCAGTGGCAGAGGAGCAAAGGCTAAGTGGACAACTGTTACAAAATGATATTAAAGTGGGCAATTATTTCTGAATACTGACTTTTAAACACTTCAATATAAAACGTAAATTACTCATATTTCCTTATATTCTTAGTATATGTTGTCCTGAACTAATAGGTTATGAAAACATACCATTATCTAATTGAATGTAATACTGACTCACTGTAGATTTAGCAAACCAATAAAGACACCGATAACTACTCAACAGCTTGCTACTTGTTCTCCTTATTATCTGGGCATGTTTTTAAAAACACTACAGGTCAGGATAATTTGTGGAGTTTACACAAATATTACAATGCTAAATAACTGTATGTCCACGTTATTGGTAAAGACAGGGAAGAGATCCATCTGCCCTCAACTATTTACATTAGAAATTCAAGTCTTCTAAGCTATTAAAACAGAATTTGGGGGATGATGCAGTTTAGTGGTAGAGCGCTTGTCTAGCATGCAAAAAACTCTGGCTGGGTTCAATCTCCAGCACAGGAAAAAAGAAAATAAATAAATAAATAAAAACACCATCCAAATTTCACATTTCCTATAGTATTATGGATGAAAAGCACTTTTAACAGAATGAAAAGGTAAGTGTCTTATGCATTTTACATCTATACACTAAGTAAACACACTAATTAAAGAGGTTGCTTTTTAAAGAAGGTTAAAAGTCTGCCAGCTTGTATCTGAAAGACAATTAAGCAGCAGGGTAAAAAAAAAACAAAAACAACAACACATATTTCAAAGTTGAGAGGTTTTGAATATTATGTAAATTTATCCCTATCTAACCAGAAACATAAGAGATTTACATAATGGGAAAAAGGAAAGATAACTTGCATGAGTTTTGAAAGAAATAAGACCTACGCTTTATATTTATAGGAATAAAAACTAGAAGTCTCTTAACACAGATTTTTAAAATATGTATGTCAATCTACAAGGTATTGTTTCTTTTCTAAGAAAGACAGCACAGGGGAATGAGTAGTTTCAAAAGAAGGAGACTAATCTGTTTTTTGTTTTTTTTTTTTAATGGAAAGAGCACTATGATTCATTGTTTGAATGTTAAAACCAAACATTTTCTGATTTTAAGTTCTCTACATCAATAACTACAAAGTACCTCCCATCACCAATATTCAATCATGCTCTGCAGATACTGAATTCTTCAAATGAAAATCACCTTTACCAGAATGAAGTTTCACATAATATAAGAAGTGAAAGATATGAAAAAAATGACCTATGGGGAGAAAAGAAGAACAATGGGACTCAGGGAGAGAAGAAGATAATGGGTTCTAGAGTCTCACCATTTCCTAGCAACAGTAGTCTCTGAACCTACACAACTTCCCATTCTGCAACTCTTTCCCTGACTGCCCAACTTACACATTCTGCTATGATGATGAAGTCTCACTTAACCCTATAAAAATCAGACCTTTAACCAGTTGCTATTTTTTAGGAGGGAACTCCTAAAAATGTGTCTCCACTGCTTAATAAAGCATTGCTGATTCCTGGAAGTCTGCCCCCATTTAACTTTTGCTTTCAAGAAGAACATGGGGGTATGTGCTGTATATTCACTTACAACACCCTCAAAACAACAAACAACTGGGAGAAAAATAGCAGTTCTAATGTCTTTATTATTGTGTCCTCTCAAATTTTTCTTCTTTCCCCTGATTTACTGAAATTGTTTTCTAATTTCTGTTGTCCTTACTGACCTTTTCATTGTAGGCTCTTTCTAGTAGATTCCTGGACTTGAAGTGAGTCAAGGTTTTATGGTCTAGTTTCTCAGATACTTCTTAGGCCAATTTTAAAAACCACATCAAATATTCCCAATCTCTTTAGCCTAATCACACTATCCTCTAATCAAATAATTTTGATATAAACTCATGAGTTTTTATCCATAAAAACTCATAATTTACTGCTAACAATGTAAAGATTACAACCAAAACCAAAGAAAGACTATAAATTATTTTGCAAGGATATACTTTCATAACATTGTTATATAACCTCCAGTCAATTTGGGAAATGTTTTAGTGGGTTAAATAATATACAATAGGGTTTGGCAATCTTCTGGAAGTAGCATGCAAAAATCTACATCTATTCACACTAATCTAAGGTTTGTGTGCCAGTAATAACCCCTCTCTTTCAAAAATCAGTATAGATGCAAATTTCCATGCCACAGTATTACCAGAGGGATTAAGACCTATTTTCATTGCAAATATTCTAATGTTTCTCTTAGGAGACTATGTGACTAGGAATGGGAGTGTGACCTTGGTCTCACCCAGATGGGCAGATGTGTTTGGGGGAGGAGGAGGCAGAATAGGAGCTATGGAAAATCATTAGGCTTCTGAAGGAAATATGTTTGAAAAGTAGAAAAATGCATACTCTTTAAGGAAAAAAAATTTAAAAATCATGTTTATTGTACACTTATTTACATGTTTAGTTAGTGTTAAATACAATATTTACATGGTCATATTGAATTCTCAAAACAAATAGAGGAAACTAAGACTGGAAAGATTTAACAAGCCTGCCATCAACTTAGAAGTCATAGATATCTTCCTCCTTGACACTCCATGCAGATGCCCAACCTGAAAAGTGTCGGAATTTATGTGATTATTTTCCTCCTCCAACTCTGATTTCAAATTTGCAAGGTGTAATTTCTGTTGCTCTAAGTTCACAACTATACTGCCTTTAAAAACAAGTGGTAAACAGATCAGTCAAAAAGTTTCTTCATGTTATTTTTTAAGTTTATCCATACTTGATGTATGAAATAGCAAAAAATCAAATGATGTAAGAGTTTATAGTCTAAATATTTATACAATGAAATGAAATTCAACTTAAAAAAAGTCAGTCAATAATTCCACCAAATTTTCCCTTTTTAAGGTAGCTCTATCTCTAGGCCTTTTGTTCCACTAATCTTTCCTGATGTGTCAATTTTTCTTCCTTACATTGATTTTAAAAAATGGCCTTACCTACTGCTCCGGCTGGGGTAGACAGGGTACTTCCTGAGCCCATGTTACCTGTTCAGGATCAATCAGACTCACCCTTTCAAGAATTTACAATAATATATACAAGAAAGAGATAGACTTGAATCATTAGGGGCAAGTCACATGATAAACATTAAGAAGCAAAAATGCCATGGAGCAATTATATTGTTTATTGCTTGCCATTTATTGTTCTATTGAAGACAGAATTAGATAGGCAGTTGGTATAGATATGTAAATCGAGTTAGCTCAGATCAAGGAGGCCAATTTGAGTGAGTCCTGGAAGTTGGAGACTGTTCCCTGAGGGATTGAAATGCCTTCAGAGCCCTTCCTACACCCTTTTCAAGATAACCTGCCCCAGAAATTGTCCCTCCATACATTGAGTTGTAAAAGTTATTAATTAATATGTCCAGGGCTGCTCCATCCTGCTCTTCCCCCTTTAGCCCACCAGTTTCCCACCTAGCATTTCCACATTTCCTGGCCTAGTCAAGTACAAGGAAGGTTGAAAGATAAGAGAAGGAGAACAAAGGAAGCCTAAGATATATAAAAAAGCAGAACACCTTGCTTCTTGTTATACCAGGATACCAGCTATGGCCCCCTCCTCCCTCCTGGGAGAGATCTAAGTTACCAAATGATTTCTAATAATAATATTTTAAAGCAGATTTCCAATTTGCCTGATGAAATGTGTATATAGAGGAAATCATCTACAACTGTTTTACTCTTTCATGTTTTCATTCTATCAAGAAAAATATTTCCCTGTCAGAGTGATTTTAGACTATTTTTAAAAACTGCTTTTATTTAGTTTTTCTGGAGTATCTGTTATTTTATCAATTTGTAAACCATAATGGACTTGAATAATGTTAGTATGGTTAAATACATTTGAAAGCTTCTTTATTAACTTTTATCCATAGAAATTTTGTTTTCATAAAATCCAAAATAGTGGACAAAATGACAAATCCTTTCTTTGTAGCATTACCTTCCCCCTCTCCACCCCAACACCACATGTATTTCAAGAACACAGTGATTAGAACCCCAGAAAAAAAAATATAGTAGGTCTAAACTCTTTCAACGTGGAGAAGAACATAGTTTCAAGAAACAGTTCTTACTCTAGACCCAAATGTATTTTTAAATAATGGAGCAGAAAAGATCTTCTTGCCCCTATAGTACATGGAAGTTTCCATTTTCATACTTTTTAAAAGGGGAGAAATTCTTTAATATAATTATCAACTCAAACTGGATGAAAATCTGTTAACATTCTCCAAAGCAGAAAGTGCTTAAGTTCTTCTATTCAGAATGCATTAAAGTCAACAAACAAGAAACATTTCAGGAGAGACCACCACCCTAGAATGTTCTTTTTATAATTAAAAGTGGTGAGCAAATCTGCAAAGAGCATCATGGAGTCTCACACTGGTAAAGGTCAGTGGATTTTATAAAAGTTTAAATAATGCACCCACAGAAAAAAACAAAGAAAGAAAAGTGCTGTACCTAAAATTTGCCACATGGCCTGGAAAGAAAAATGTATGAAATACAGGTTTCTACCATCAATCCTAGGAAGGCTTGCTCTGATGGGTATCCAGACATAAATCTTTTGGCAGGATCCGAAGTAGTTAACTAAGAATCCAACAAACTCTAACTTTGCTTTACTTTATCAATATTGTTAAGGGAATGATGTCATTGTTTAGGGGTTTTGCAAAGACATTCCATGTCACTTCAGTTTTTAATACCAGGCTGGAGCCTGCATGGTCTGCCAGCATAAGCCAGATAAACAAAGACCTGTAGTCTTTCTATTCATCTTGGGATAGTTACTCAGAAAGATTCTGGAAAATATGCCTATTATGAACTAAACATTTCACTTTTCATTTTATCCATGTGCCAGAAGTCCATTCCTTGGATAAACACTTTACAAACTGACACTCTCAAAGTCACTAAACATGATAAAGTATGTGTGCATCAGTTCAGGACGGATTAAATATTTTCTCTCCCATGACGAAAGAACAGTTATATACTATATGAAACCACTGGGCCCACATTCCTTTCCTTTTTTTTTTTTTTTTGTTTTTATTTTGCATGAAAGATTAATTTTCCATTTCAACTCATTTGTTATGCAATCTTGGCTTTGGTAAAATATCACTCAAGCAATATTACATGCAGAAATAGGGTTTATTTTTTAAAATATGCGATTTAAAGTTCTCTCATAAATGTGCTTTCTTCCATTACTATTTCTTGCCTCTGATTACTGATTATTTTCAACTGCCTTTGCAAATATTTAAGTGAAGTGGGAGAGGGAAGGGAACCTAATGTATTCTCCTTAAGAGTTAAAACAGGACCCTATGTGGTACATTAAGTATATTTGTAAGCTATACAGTCAAAACATTCATCACAAAATGCTAAAACAGAGAACAGTAATTTATTACTTCTGTATGATTATGCTAATTGCTCTTCTAGTCAACAAATTCACTATAGTCTTATGGTGTGATCAGAAGATTAGTTACAGAGACTGAGGATGTAGCCAGTGCTAAAGCATATCTCTAGCAGGCAAGAGGCCCTGACTTCAATACATGCATACCATCCCCCAACTACCACTAAAAAATAGAAGAAAAGAAAAGAGGATTAATTACAGTTGAGCTGTCTAGTTGTTTTCAGCTCTTGGGGAGGGGGATTAGTTTTCTAGTCTGAAACATAAAAAGAACAGTGTTACGTAACATTTTCAGTAGCATGTATATGTCCTATTGAAAAATAAAAACATCTTCAAAAATGAATGTTTCCATCAACAGGAAAAATCACCAACTTCCTTGAAAAATATCCCTTTAAAATAGTTCGAGTGGTTAGATGCATGTTGCTCTGACGTTACTCCACAGGGTATCAAGTATTATGCCTTACTCACCCTGATTTCCTTTAACTAGAATGTCAACTAAATTAACTGACAAGGGTAAGTTACCTAACACAATAGATGCAGTGTGATGCATATTTTACTTTTAGTTATTTCTATCATCTTTATTGATGTTAGAAATAAACAATGATAATAAAGCAATAGATAAACAGCATTTCTGAAACCTGTTCTTTTTCCATGTCAAAAGTCAAAAGTCAAGGTATGATTTTCATCTATGGAGATCAAAGAAATACTAAAAAAAAAATTTAAAGAAAAATCTGCAGCTACCCATAATTTACCAAATAATTAAGATTTCAGAGTGTAATACAGTTGATTTTGTAACTCTTAGCCTTCTTACTCTTTAAATTTAGATATAAAGGAATGACCATTTATTAGATAAATCCAAATTTTCTACATTCTTTGCTTGTGAGCTGACACAGATGCTAAGTAATTCTGTGGGAAAATAAAAACAATCATAGTCAGTCTTGTGATATTTCTCCACAATTAAAGAAAGCCATGTATGCTAATTAAAAATAAAATGAGAAACTGAAATAAACACACACAGTGGGAATGTAGCCAACCTTAACAACATTCCACTGAAATCCATCTTGTAATACAATATGATAGTTTGGCTTCCCAATAAAATCATCTGAAGATTGGAATATATTTGTTCGATTTGTATTTGAGTTTTGGATATGGTTCAAGACTCATCTGTCTCGTTGCCTTACTTTCTGGGAGAATTGAAGAGTTCAGTCAACTTATTTATTCAAAAGCTATATATTTTTGTTCATGTGAAATAGGAATTCAAAGTTCCACTTTTTAGATTAATAGAAAAAGGCATGATTAAACAGTCAGAATTAGTACATAAAATTATTGTCCTAACAAATATGAAAAAGTTCTGACTCATTTTAAACATATACTACCATTGTTTCTTTTGAATGTTTTTATTTAGTCGTAAAATAAAATGATCTGAAAATACAATATTCTACTATAGAAAACAATTTTAATTATTTTCTTGATAAAAGTTCAGCTTATTCATTTTAAATGGAATGACATTTTTTTAAAAAGGCCCTACAACAAAGAAAAATTAATAAAATTCCTTTCAAAGCAAGATGACAACCCTGTATGTGTGCTATATTTACAAAGCATTTGCACATGAAAAAGCTTTGGTAGCAAGGCCTCCTATCAGCCATACTCCAAGAAGCTTATGAACAGCAAAGGAGAGCCATTCCATTCTCCCAGACCAAAAGGATAAAAAGGAAGGATGAGGTTCTGTCCCTTTTACAAATGAGGCCAAGGCTCTTTGTGGTTTATTCAGTTGCATTCTGGAATGACAGAGCTGGTTCAGAGGAAATGTCAGGGCCCTGTCCACCACACAATCCTGCTTTCTTTCATAGAATAGTAACCTGGGTGAGCATATGAAATACTAAATTGCCTCAAAACCTTTGGGCAACATCTTTTGGTACAGAAAGGGTTGTTTAGTGACTATAGGATCATCTTTTGATCCTAAAGGCATTTGATAGATTCACTCAGCAGTCACAATATTCTGTAAATGACTCTCATTTCAAAAAATCAAAGCACTTAAATTGGTCATCAATTTGACACTGAGTCTCTTGTCACAGGGTATAAAGTAAATGTAAACCTTCTTGAGCATTAATAACATCACTGAAGTTGGGGGGTGGGGGAAGCACCTCACCAGAAAATTCTTTGGATTGGGAGGTTTTTCAATATAATCATACAACTGAAATTTCCCTGTTTATTTTCTGTTTCAAGGTAAAAGGGCTAATAGAAGTGTGGAAACTGAAGATCAGTTTAAGCAAGCAAACCAGGTAGCATCAGTTTTTTTTTTTTAATATACCATCTTACCTCCAAAATGGATTTCACCTGGTTTATGACACCATGATACATAGAACATAATAAGAATAACCAAATAGAAGGAAGACTGAGAAATCATAGGCCTGAATAAATACATATTTCTGGTTCTTGTCTCCCTTAAGGCCTTGTTGAGGCAAATGAAATATTTAGAGATCAAATAAACTGATTGTGTGTTTTCTTTCAGTTCTGGTTGGGGTTGGGGGGTGGCAGGGAGGGAAGGTAAAGAAACTTTTGGTTAATTCAAGCACAAAGAAGAGTGCCATAAACAACCATGGCTTTGAATCCTTAAGATGTTTATATAGATAGAGAGCATATTTGGTTATTCACTGTTGGGGATGAAGTGGTATATGAAACAGTCAAGCCTCATAGGGAAAAGGAGACCCAGACTTTAGAATGCAGGTCAAAATCCATCATTCCTTCAAATGCATGAGAAGAGCCAGCCAGCCTGGCTGAGTGGAACCCTCAGCACACCAGGCAGAAGCATTTCACATGAACAGTCCTAGGAGAAGCACTTAATTCAGCTGATGCTGATATACTTATTTTGTCAATAGTAGCTACATGGTATGTAGGACTGTAGTAGGTGATTTTATTGTTCAGTCTCGCTTCTCTGGGTCAGAGTAATTTATCGGCCAACCCGTCAAGATTGGTCAGAAGTTGTGTGAAAGCCTTTAATACTAGAAAGGCTTATAACATATATTGATGAACCTGATGCTAGTTAGAGAATGTCTCCATGTCTGCCCCACATCCCAACCTGATGCTCATGGGTGTGGATACAGCACAGTACACTTATGCACAGTTTTCCTGACTGCCAGGGTTGACTGTGATCCCCAAAAGGATCCTTCCTACTGTCTTCTTTCCTTGTTCTCTCTATTGGATTTCTCATGGAAGTTAAGCTTATTCATTTTAAATGGAATGACATTTTTTTTAAAAGGTACTCCAACAAAGAAAAATTAATAAAATTCCTTTCAAAGCAAGCTAACAAATTGCTTTGAAAGGAATTTTATTAATTTTCCTGTATGTATACTATATTTACAAAGCATTTTCCATTTGGCCTATTGCTATTGTATCATGGAACTACAAGAGCCCTCTTTAGTCGCTCTCTACCAAGATCTCTGTAGTTTTTCACAGAGCCCATAGGTATGAAAATCCATATAATCTGTTTTTGATAAAATCAGTCCTCTCAGAAGGAAATGAAGATTGTTGATCAGAACCTGTGTGTACTTATACCAGAGCTGAAGCTGGTATGAGACAGTGGGCCGCTTCTCCCACAGGGAAACCCTCTACAAGTAGAAGCTGAGGTAGGTAGTCCCTAACCTTCATGGTCCCCACCCTCACCTTTCCTGGCATAGACCATCCTAGTGGAAGTATTAGGGTCCAGTATTTTTGATCTGTCCACACAGGATAAGAGCTTCCTCTTGGAGTTGTAAGTAGGGGCTGCTGCCTGCTTGACCACAACTGCCTATATTTGAGTTCCTGCAGCAGTTCCCGTAAGATTGGAGATGTATGCACATATCTTTAATTGGTTCTATTTTTCTGGGAAACCTTGATTATATAGAGAGAATGGGGAAGAAGAGAGAATTGAGTCAGAAAGGAAATAAAGGAGCATTCAGTGGAAACTCTTGACTTACTCCCGGGATTTACTTTTGAATATGGAAATTCAAATTTTCTATGGCCAAACTTTTTTCAACCTTTTTTCTTGAAACTAGTTCTTGATACATTGAGAGGAATGGGATATGGCTCACACACCACCAACACAACCTGTTCTTACCAAGATTCAGTAGATTTTCTTGATTAAATGAGTCTTTATTTGCTGTATGCCCTTAGAACAATTTCTAGAACTGGTAAGTGACTCTTTTATATGTCTTCCGCCAATCCAATGTTTGTTGAGAAAAGAGTTCATTCTCAAAGTTGGTCTCTTAGGTATTTTTGTGAATATAAAGGAAGGGAATTTTGAAAAATCTCTATGATATAGGTGCTTTACATATGTTTTTATATCACTTAATTTACTTATCATAAACTGATCACCACATTTACAATGTGGGTGTTGCTCCTCTTTTTTTTCCCCACAGATAAAGACATGGATTCACAAGTAGAGGTAAATCATTAGAGCTATAATAGCAGCCGTTTGTTGCAAACGCCAAAATATAGGTCTAATGCCAAAATTCATGCTCCATAACCATGCCGGGGCACCCAGTAGTGGATTCAATGTAAAGAATGAAAAACAAAAACAAATACTGAGTCCAACATCTAACTCTGGTTTCTATTTCCACCACAAAATTTTGTTAATTGCTGATACTAATAATAATGATGGTGTAAAAATAACACAGCCGTTAACATCTATTGATCACTTACTAAATACTAAGCTTCTGTTAGGGATTATCTCATTTAATCCTTTTCTACAAAATAGGTACTATAACTGAAGGTTATGTACTGGTGTAGGGTCATAGAGCTATCACCTGTAGGAGGCAAGAATCAGACTCAATGGCCATGGAGCCAAGGTTACACAGTCATCCTATACAGAATTAGTATTAATCATTGCCCAGGTTACATGAGACTGCCAAGAAAATGATATTTCTCTTTATTTCTCTGGGGAAATGTCAAATGCTTCATATGACCCATTATTATTTTCTCTTCTGAATGTCAGAGTGACTTGTTTAATTATAAAAAATGGCTACTTTACTAACAATTTCATCATTAGCCAGTATATTTTTTTCATGCAACTAACTGAAATCTGTTATGATTTAAGGTCTTGAGCTCAGTTTTTGATTTCCATAGAAAATGACCAATTATGAACAATTTGTCTAAGATAATGTTTTCTATCAACTTGAGAACTACTAAATGTGTGATATCTGTGCACAGAATATAAGGATCTTGCCTAATAAAGTAATGAAAAAGAACCTCTTCAATGAATTTTTTCCCTCAAGAATAATCAGATTCTCTTTAAAGGGTATGATGGTTAATTTTATGTCAACTTGGTTAGGTTATAATACATAGTTTTGGGTCAAACACCAGTCTAGTTGTTGTGAAGGCAGTTTTTAGATGTGGTTAACATCTAAATCAGTAGAAATTAAGAAAAGCAGATCCCTCTTTATAACATGGCTGGGTCTCATCCAGTCAGTTGAAGGCTTCAGACTGAGGTTCCTGAGTGGAAGGAATTCTGTCTCCAGACTGCATTCAAACTCAAGATTGCGACATCAGTCCTACTGGAATTGCCAGCCTGCCAGCCTGCTGACTAATTTTAGACTTACCAGCCTCTATACTCATACCAGCCAATTCCTGAAAATAAATCTCTCTCTGACACCCTCCAACCCCCATATATCTCTAATTGGTTCTATTTTTCTGAGGAACCCTGACTAATACATAATATAGATAAAAAGAAGAATACATCATGAGGCAGCAAAGCAGAGAGATTCCTGAGATTCTTTTTTTAAAAAAATATTTATTTTTTAGTTGTACTCAAAACCTTTAGTTTGTTTATTTATTTTTATGTGGTGCTGAGGATCGAACCCAGGGCCTTGCACGTGCTAAGGGAGTGCTCTACCGCTGAGCCACAACCCCAGCCCCTTGAGATACTTTTCTATGCTGGCCTTTGATTGTAAATTTCCATTATGGAAGTGAAAATGTATCCCAGGGAATCTCTTAGCTTCCTCCCTAGAAGTTACTTTTGATTATAGAAATTCAATAGTTTTTCATTACAAAACCCTTCAACTTTTATTTTTTTTCAAAATTTTAATTTTTGATTGAATCTTTTTTGTTCTAATTAGTTATACATGGCAATAGAATGCATTTTGACACATTGTACATAAATGGAGTATAATAACTTCTTATTCTTCTGGTTGTACATGATGTAGAGTTACACAGGTCGTCTAACCATATATGCACACAGGGTAATAATGTCCAATTCATGCTACCATCATTCCTACCCCCTCAATTTTTATGCTTGAAGTAGGTTCCTACTACCTTGCATTTTCTTGTATTACCTTAGTCCTAAATCCTATTTGAAAGAGAAGGTGCTAATCCCAATAATCTGATATTCAGCAGAATTTTACATCATCCAGAGTCATAAAAATAAAATTCAGAAATTTATTGAGAAATTCAAATACACCATTAGTTTTATTTAACATATGAAAATAAGAATTAAGCTAATAATTGGTTCCTTGGAATGAAATATACTAAGAACTTTACAAGTCTATTCTTAGAGGAAATATTATATTAAAGGAAGGCAATTTCTCACCATTTATGAGTTTCTGTCAGTGAAGTCTCCTCTGCCTCTTGGTCAATTTTAGCTGAAAATGCAAGAAAAGGAAAGGATGTAATAAACAGTACATAATCTCAGGCAAAACATATTTAAAAAATGAAATTTATTTTAATTTTTTTTGACACTGGGAATTGAACACAGGGGTAATCAACCACTGAGCCACATCCCCAGCCCTATTTTATTTAGAGACAGAGTCTCACTAAGGTGCTTAGTTCCTCACTGAGTTCCTGCTGGGGCTGGCTTTGAACTTGTGATCCTCATGTCTCAGCCTCCTAGAATTACAGGTATATGCCATTATGCCCAGTTTATTTTATTTGTCTTAATTCTTATGTACTCCAACCAGAAGTTGAGTATGGATTTTAAATCCTTAAATGTCGTATGATTGAAAAGATTATACAGTTTAGAACATTTTTAGGTTCTAAATAATTTATTTATATTATTAGTATTATTTTTATACTAACTTGAGAAATGAAAACACTAATTTTATGTTTACGTCAAATGTGTCAGGGTTTACATGTCAATAATTAGCTGAAAATAATTCTCTCAAGCAAAAGTACAAACATGAAGTTAAGAAACTACATAGCTGGGTGTGGTGGCTCAAGCTTGTAATTCTAGCAACTGGGGGGCTGAGACAGGAGGATTACAAGTTCGAGGATTACAAGTTGCCTTAGCAACTTAGTGATGCCCTAAGTAACTTAGTGAGACTGTGTCTCAAAATAAAAAATAAAAGGGCTGGGGATGTGGCTCAGGAGGAAAGTGCCCCCAGGTTCAATGCCCAGGACCCCCCCCCCAAAAAAAAAGGAGGGGAGAGAAACCATCTAACCTTCTATGGAGCTATGGTGAGAATTCTGAACTCTTTACAATTGTGTTCAGATTGTACCAATTGTAACAGATCACAAGTGAAAAATCATAATCTTATTTTATCTAAAACTCTCCCTTTTGTGGTAGTGTGATAATGTACCCATTTATTTGCTTTAATTGTTTAAATACAAAGAATGATAGCCTGACACAAACTCAGAAATCAAATTTGGAAAGGAGATTAATACTTCAAATTGCTTAAAATCACCTACAAATTCCATTGTGTAAAATTAGCATTACACTGTTTTATGTATTATTCCATACCTACCCCCATCCCCCGACCCCTCTCTCTCACATACACACACTTATATTTTGGGGAAAAAAATTCCAAAGACACTGCTATTTTCAGTCTGTTTTATTAGAATAAAAAAATTAGTCTTGACCTGTTCAATTAATTTCCTAGTTGGTGACTCACGGTTTGAAAATCACTGAGCTATAAAATAAAAAGTAAACAAACAAACAAAACAAAAGAACAAATTTTAAAAATCCTGGAACTAGTAAATGAAGAAGTTGTCTTTTTATAATCATTTCCCTCTGGGCCACACTTGGGGCCATTTGGAGACATCAGAAGACAAAGTGGACCAGGGCCAATGGATTATTAAAAACCAGGAACTGTGCACAAAAGAAAACCCATGGTCTCTTTAGCAATTGTCAAAGTATCTTTATCACTACTTAAAACACAATAGTACAGCTTTGGCTGGTTAATGTTTTACAACTTCAGGACAGTGTTTTCTCAAAGGTCTGTGCAGTATCTACAAAGTTATAACTAAGTGTCATATTGCCACTCTTTGCCAGAATTGTCAAAATTTAACAGGGATTTCTCTCTCTCACTATCTCTTTGCTCCTTCCCTCCCTCTTTCCTCCCTTTCTTCTTCTCTCCTTACCCTTCTCCCATTTCCATTGTCTCCTCCCTTTCCCTTTTTGTATTTTAGATTGTTTATATAAATTTACAAGTCAGTCATTAATCAGATTTAAAACAAAACAAAACAAAAAAACCCAGAATCAATGTTCCATGATTTTACTTGGAAATGATTCCAGTCTTATAAAATCTGCTCTGGCCTACCTAGCATTAAAAAAATGATTTTCTACCTAAAACAATTCTAGAACCACATAAAGTTTGTTTAAGGGAAAATAACAAAAGCACCACAATGTATACCACTATCAGGAAGGACATTTTTTTAAAAAAATCTTTTTAAAATACAAAGAATAAGACTGAGATTGGAAGACAGAATTTCTGGACTATTTTAGAAGATTCAAGAAAATTATTTATGAAACTTAAAAACATAAAAGAATGATATGCTAGAGATTCGTACCCTATTCCTTATTCTGTCATTAAAATTAGCTGTGTTGTCTTTGGCAAACAGATTGATCTGTTAATATACATAAAATATCTAGCATAGCGCCTCCAATAATTAGTGGAGACAATAAATGTGCTATGAAATTTTAGAATTGAAGATCTTAAAATTGTTTAAGTGATATAATCCATAATTGTGTTTAACTAAGTCAACTTCTATTTTATTATGTTTCAACTTTATATGCAGATAAAGAGAACACAAACTTGTAGCTTTCCAGAAAACATAAGCCCTTAAATTAGGGTAATTGGAATAAACTAGGTTTCACTTATTCACAATGATTCCTTTTGAATGTATACCAAAACAGCTCTTACTTCAGTACATGGCAAGTTTGGCTTTCAAACAATACCACTTTGATCCAGTGTGGCAGAAGATTGATTCGTACCAAAGGAACAAAACATAAAAACAGATCCTTTTACCAAATCTAATTGCTATATTGCAATCATAAAGCCAAATTAGAACAACAGAGACTACTTAAAAATTCTTTACTCTCCATTATTTTTACATGATTTTCAAGCTAGGGGATTTGTATATTCAAACCGTAATCAGCTTTGATAAACAGTCAAATTAGAGATCAAAGAAAGAGCATTAGACTTTCAACTCTTGATGAAGAGTCAACAATTCAATGAACCTAACAGATTTTCCTTTGTATGGAAATCTTAGGAAAAAAAAATTCTGAAAAGTTGAGGGACAATTCTTTTTTTCTGGACACACTGAAATACCTATTTTTAACATGCTGTTTGTATAAATGCACCATGAAGGTTTTGTTGCCACAATTCTTTTAAACATGCTCAGGATGTTCACTTAGTGATAGGTGCAGGATGTGTTTGCTTTAGGTAGTGCGGATGAATCCACTAAACTGAAATATTATTTCATCAGTGAAAATTAAAACATAATTTGGAATAAAATATGAATAAATCTGTCATTCATTTAGGGAACACAGACCAAAATCTTAGTCCAACTGCATTTTTCAGTTTGAGGAAAAACTTACACATACTGTGTGCCACCACTGTTATAAGCACAGACATCCAATCACAACTTTGCTAAAAATGACATAGAAAATAAGGTGATTTTTAAAATCTGCAACATAATACCTTAGTATGAATTTTTAATTTCCTCACATTTTTTTTCAGAAATACAAAAATTATTTGCATTTAATTTCTAATGCCACACATGACAAATGGTTTTGAAAGATAGTGTTCTTTTTAGCAACAGTTTCCTACATATTTATAATCTGCTGTTGATAAAACTGATCAAAATAAGTATGCTAAATTAATTATATAAGAGATATAAAAGATTTCATTTTCCATTTCAAATAATATAAGTTTCCCCCTTCTTTTAGAATGTATAGCTCATTTTTTTTTTGCCACATTGAATGAGGATTACAGCTTTCTAGTGGTTCACAATCAACAATACTGGGCTGGGAGTGTTGCTTAGGGATGGAACACTAGCATAGCACATATAAAGCCCTGGTCTTGATCTTTAGCACCTCAAAAGGAGAAAAAAAGACCAACAAAAAACCTAATCATAATCAAGATTACCATAGGAAAGCTAAAGAAGAACATAAAAAGACAAATAGACACAGAATTGGTTTGTAGTGGTCTTCAAGTTAGCATCAGATCACCAGTGCATCCTGTGCCAGAGCCTCCTAAGTAGCCTTGACCATCTTCCACAGAGTTGCTTGATAACTCCTCTGCCCTAGGGCCAGCCAGAGTTCAAGTCTCGGTGGGCAGCTGCCTCTCCTGCACCTGATACCACAAAAGTTACACTCTCTATTTCCCATGCAATGTGTCCTTACCACTCTGCCTTACATTTCCGGATCCTATTAGGGACAATATTTGGGTGTTGAATATCAGATTTTCAATCAGAAAAACCTGGGTTTGAATTGAAGCTTAGCCTACTAAATTGTGATAGATTCTAATAACTGAACATCACTTTGATACATTTTTTTTCATCATTAAAATAGGATAATACTTTTTCATTGAGTTGCTTTCTTTTATTCCCCATACTGGAGACTGAGTCCAGGGCCATGTGCTTGATAAGGCTCTAGCATTGAGTTACATTCTCAGTCCTTTTTACTTATTTTGAGACAGGGTCTTACTATGTTACTGAAGCTGTACTGGATCTTGTGATCCTCCTGCCTCAGCCTCCAAAGTAGCTGGAATTATGGGCCTGTGCTACTACATCTGGCATACTTATTTTTTTTTTTTAAGTGAAGAAAGTAAATTTGTTAATTTTATTTTAGTTTTTGGAGGGGGTATGAGAGTTTGAACTCAGGGGCACTCAACCATTGAGCCACAACCTCAGCCCTATTTTGTATTTTATGTACAGACAGGTCTCACTGAGTTGCTTAGCACCTCACCATTACTGAGGCTGGCTTTGAACTCACTATCTTCCTGTCTTGGCCTCCTGAGCTGCTGGGATTATGCAGTGTGCCACCATGCTCGGCTAAATTTATTTATTTTTTTACATTATTTATTTTTCTTGGGGGGTGGGATTCTTTCTTTTTGGGAACTGGGGATTGAACCCAGGGCTTTGTGAATGCTAGGCAAACGCTTTCCCACTGAGCTACATCTCAGCCCTAAATTTATTTTTAATTGATACATAAAAACATAAAAATTGTACATATTAATAGGTATCATATAATGTTTTGATACATGTACATGTGTAATGTTTATGTCAAGTTAAACATATCTACCTCCTTATTTGTTATTTCTTTATGGCAAAAAGATTTCAAAATCCTTCCTTCTAGCCTTTTGAACTATATAGTATGTTATCTTTTTTTCCTTTGGTGACAAGGATTGAACCCAGGGGCTCTTAACCACTGAGCCACATCCCCAATCCTTTAAAAAAATATTTTATTTACAGACAGGGTCTCACTGAGTTGCTCAGTGTCTTACTAAATTGCTGAGGCTGGCTTTGAACTCACTATCCTCCTGCCTCAGACTCCTAAGCGGCTGGGATTACAGGCTTATGCACCGAGCCTGGTTGTTTATCTGTAGTCACTCTACTGTGCAAGAGCACATCAGAACTTCTTGCTCGTATCTAACTGTAAATTAGTACCCGATGATCAATCTTGTCCCAGTCCTCACTCCCACTGTTCTCCCCAGGCTCTGGTCACCACCAGTTGGAGATCAACTTTTTTAGATTCCACAACTGAGTGGAATCACACAGTATGTCTTTCTGCTGGCTTATTTCACTGAACATGATGATCTCCAGTTCCATTCATGTTGCCCTACAGGAGGAGTTCATTAATTTTTTATAGCCAAAAGTATCCCTTGTGTACATGTACTTTTTATAAATTCATTCATCAATTGATGGACACTTGGGTTGTTTCCATTTCTTGGTAATCATGAGTAATGGTACAATGAACTTGGTAGTGCAGATGATTCATGAGATAATGTATAAATTGCCTGGTGCATTATAATACTCTTTCTGAAGTTCCCTTCATCTCATTTCCATATCACTTTTACTATGAGAAGGGACAGGGATGTGTTGCTGCCAAAATGTGAAAAGCCTCCCATTTGAGCAGCACCACAAATCTCACTTTTTCATTCTTCTATAAAAAATCTAGATGTAGAACTAAAGATATACTTTGGTAAAATGAGGGTGCTTCTTTATGTCAGTACAGAACAATTATGGCCAAGAACTTTACAAACTCTGGCAATAATTGTAAAATTTCTTTCTACTCAATGTGCGTGTGTACCTGTTTTAATAGACTTAACACAGATTACTTCCCATGCCTACAAGTATAAGCAGAGACTAACAGCTTCTAAGAATTTTTATTTTTAAGACATAGCAGTAAATCAAATTGCTACAAGGTAATTTAATAAATTTAAGGAGGACTTGCTAAAATCTAAAAGATAAAATGATTTTTAAAGAAAATTTGCAATGCTCCTCTGAAGCAGCTCTTCTTATTCTAAACATATAATGGTAACTACTCATATCCTGATATTTGAGATCCACTGCCAAGAAAATGTTCTAAGAATAAGTCTACTGAAAACAGAATTCGTAGTGGAGTGAGAATCAAGAAAGCAGTTGGTTCTCTACTGACCATGGAAAGAACAAGGTGAAGTAATTTAAGGGGAAAAAAATAAGGCACAGTAAAAAGTGGTTTGTACAGAGAAACTTACTATCTCTTATTTTTTAATAGACTAAAACTGTAGAGAACTAGACTTACAGAAGTCAATCAGTCAATTACTGTTCCTTCAGCAGCAAACTGGGACCTTAGATTTTAATGAGAACCTTACAACTGTCATTCTTAACTCCCAATGTCAACTGTTAGACATCTGCAACTTAGGGCAGGGAAAGCCTAAGCTTAGAACATTGAATTGAGAAACACCGAACATTTTAGGAAGCAACCTTTATTTATTTGGGTACTTTTCTTTCTATCTATTCATTTATTTTAGAACTAAGGTATAAGATACTCCTTTAAGTCTGATCTCACCAGAGATCACTAGCAATCATGACCCTATGCCATGGAACATGCAACTGGTTAAAACAGCATTTTAATGGTCCTATCTCAGCACCACAGCATTCACTGATGTCTCCCCCCGCAGGACTAATACTTCCTCCCTCAAATCTCTGCCTCCACAAATATTTCCCGGTGGTTGCTGTCCTACTAAGTTACTATTTTGACCCTGTGATTAGTGTCTGTAGTCGCTGTCTGGCTCCAGACTCTTTTGCAATGTGAAATATTTCTGCTGAACTTGTTCCAAATGACTCTGAGTAAGCAGAGGCACGGAATGGACGCCCTCTCTGATCTTGAGCTTTCATGAGGGAATACCACATATTCCCAGGTAATTGGAGACAGAGTTGCATTTGAGTAATATCAGATGGAAAGCAACTCAGAACCCTTTCATCTACTTGTCTAGGCTCTAAATCTTTTTGCTATTTTTCCTTTTATTTAAAGTGTTAACTAGTTTTTGTTTATAATTAGCTATGAATGTGCATTTCAGTTGCTTTTAAGTGCAGCCAGTATGGGTTATTTTTTAGACAGATGCAGTGCCTTTCCTCTGAGTCATTTAAAGTTGTCATTTAACTGCAGATATATTGCTTTAGTTTTCAGGCTTTGGAGACACTCCTCCTTTTGACAATGAACTAAAAGTCAAGTAAATTTAGTTAGTTTATATATGTCAGGCAGAGTATGACTATCAGAATATCTTTCCTTAGATAGCAAAAGAAATAGACTTAGGGCATCCTTTCCTTTGTGCTGCAAATGTTCTTAGGACAATAAAACAAATGATGTGGAATACTCCTGGGAGGAATAAAGCTAATATCTAGGAGGTATTAAATTGCAATGTAGTCTTTTTAAATGCTTTTCAGTTAATTCTGAGGATTACCTCAGCTTTATAATAGAAATATACACCACTTTTATATATAGAAATATTGGTGTATATAAATAAAATATAAACATTTGCAATTAAAACTCAAGAAATAGACACAATAAAAAATGTTGTATACTTCAAAAATTTGCTATATGTGGCTTCTAGCCAAATCTAAAATACAGGAAAGTCAAGCATTATTATCAGTCAGCCTGATGTACTTATTGAAGTGATCCTCAGTGAAATTTCTTTCTAAATTTTCATTTTAAACCTAAAAATGTTTTGAATATGAAAAAACAGTGTATGTATATATATATATATGTGTGTGTGTGTGTGTGTGTGTATGTGTGTGTGTTTGTATATATATTAACACACACATATATAATGAGTTTCACATTCTTTAGACACTACAGTGTACTTTTTACTCTTTAGTTGTTGATTTTCAAATAGAAAATTTTTTGTTGACTCCACCTATTTTTTTATAGCCAATCATACCCAAGAGCTCTACATTGTTCTACAAACAGAAGAAGAAAATCTGATGGACTTTCACTAACATGGCATAAAAATACAGACACATCTAAGACCAACTCCACCTCTTTTCTTTATCAAAAAATGACCATTCTACTGAAGAAGATAAATCCAGCATACTCATGAATACCAAAATGAACTTAAATTTGGATCTTTCAGAGGAAACAAAACTTTTTGTTGTTGTTGTTTTTTCTTTTTTTGGGTACCGGAGACTGAACTCAGAGGCACTCGACCACTAAGCCACAATCCCAGCCTGTTTTTGTATTTTATTTAGACACAGGGTCTTACTGAGTTGCTTAGTGCCTCAATTTTGCTGAAGCTGGCTTTGAACCTGTGATCCTCCTGGAATTACAGGTGTGCACCACCATGCCCAGCTCTATGAGTTTTTTAACCAAAAATAGGCTAACGCATGTTGTAAGACTGAACTTTTAATTTGAAAAGCAATACTAACAATTCCAACTTGCAGATCCAAAATGTGAAAACACAAACTGCTTGGAAGAAAAATCTGAAAACTAAAAACAACTTTTCCTGATATGTGTACTTTTCTTCCTAATTTTACTTGACAAAACAATGCTTTAAGGCTACGGCATTTCAATCCTAGAAACAGAAACCACAGAACATGACAGTATTTCAACCCACATTTGAGCCTCTAGTATATTTTTGGAGTACTTTGTTGGGACTCGTGTACAAATACACATCATTACAATCTTTTCCTTCAAGAAAATGATAGATGGAAAGACAGAAATTCATAGTAAAGTGTGTAGATGTTTATAGAGATGTGTCAATGGGAATGCTAAGGTAGATGCAGATATTACTATTCTAATTCTTTATGTATAAGAACCCACAATCACACATGGCTAGAGGAAAAGAATTAGAATTATTCCTTTTACAATCAGGAAACCAGCAGTTAAGAAACTTGCCCCAGACATTAGGAACACTAAATGAGAGAGACAGGATTCAGACTCCTGCAGCTATAACGTGTAGAGCTGCTTAGCTCAGTCAAGTGAAATACCCATTTGCCTACTTTTCTCTGACAAGTCAGAGGGAAAAACAAGGCAATGCATTGGAGTTTGGAAACAATGAATAATATGGAAGCAAGTCAAGGAGGAGAGACTGGAGAGGGTAAACACAGAAAGAAAAAAGGCTGAAAAGCAAAAGTCCTCCACTGTCCACACGTCAAGAAGACACAAAGGAAACAAGATGGGAATCTGTGCACAGAGGAAGGTCCTGCCTCTTATGGTCTGGATGCTATCATCATCAAAGCAAAGGAGATTGATCTGAGCTCCATTCAAAGTTGTGGAAAGAAACTTCCACTTCTGCGCTCCCCAAGGACCAAACTTATTCTCTTGCTGTAATCAGTAGGAAAACCTGATAAAAAATGCTAAATAACAGGGTTGAGGATATAGCTTAGTTGGTACAGTGCTTGTCATGCATGCACAATGCCTTGGGTTCAATCCCTAGCACCACAAGAAAAAAAAAAAAAAAACCCAAAACCTAAATAACAGTTTTCTTATACTGAACAACAGGCAGCACAGGACTCTGATCTCTGTTGAGCCCTTCGATCTTCCTGGATTTCTGTGTAAAGATAATTTCCAGACTGTGGGTCCTGGGAGGGAAAGCCCACATAAGTCAACAAGGCTTGTGGGCTTTCACAATAAATAACAGTTGAAGGAGGTTGAAGTGCATGAAAATTGGAGGACAGAGGTCCAGAAAAGAAATATCCTTGCAGAAAAGAAGGGTCAGAAGTCTATAGTGAGGTCTTCTTGACGTTTTGCTAGGTATAAAGTGGCATATGTATGTAGAGAAACGCCACAAGTCTAAGCAAAGAACAACCAAGGAATTAAATAAGTTGTACAATTCCCAAACCCTTTCAGGGTCAAGAGATGTTTGACGTCAGAAGAACCAGAGTGGAAAGCTATGGATGACCTAGGGTAGGATGGTTATTAGAGACCCCAGCAGAGGGAAATCCTTATTACTGGAATTGAAATATCAAAAGTCTGAAGGATACTCTAGAATAGCCTAAGAAGGCTTAAAAACAGACTTTTATGGGTAAAAAAATTGAGTCACACATTATTTAAATTTTCTGCCTAAACAGAGCCAAATGCTCTTTAGAAGAATCTGAAAAAAGGCAAAGACATAGAATCTTCTCTGCAGCCTCCAGAAGGTACACAGCCTTGTTAACAACATTATCACTTTTACCCATTTTGGGTTTCTGACCACCAGAATTATAAGAAAATAAATTGTGTTATTTTAAAGCCACTGAGTTTCTCATAAATTGTTATAATAACAATAAAAAATGAATACAGATTTCTCATCAGAAATCATGCATGCGGAAAATCAGAGAACAATATCTTAAAGTGTGAAAAGAAAAAAATTAACTTATTGTTATGGTTTGAAAAGGTGTCCCTCAAAGGCCCATGTGTTAAAGGTTTGATTGTCAGTACGTGGAACTATTGAGAAGTGATGTTCTTTAGGAGATGGGTCTAGAAGAAAGAAGTTAGGTCACTGGGGACACACTCTTCAAGGAGATATTGGGACCCACCCCTCTCTCTTTTCTTTCTCCATGAATTCAGCCATGATGTGTTGTACTGCCACAGGACAAAAGCAACAGGACCAAGTGACCATGGATCTTTTAAACTGGTTGTCTCACATATTTTATCACAGTAATGGAAAGATGACTAGCACAACTGATATCTGAGAGTTTCATAGTAAGTGAAAATATTTTTTAAAACAGGAAAATAAAGAAAAAATTTCAAGAAATGAATGCTAAAAAGATTCTGTATCTGCAAATCTGCACATTGTAAAAACTTCAAGGAAATTATTTAGTTAAATATTTAGATATTTAAGTTAAAGAACATATAAATGAATGAAAAGAGCTGGAAATGTTACTTGCATGAATGAATATGAAATGTTTCTTTCTTATTTTAAAATTCCCTTAAAGATAACTGACTTAAATAGATAAAGTAGGATAAGATATTATTTTGGTTATAATATGTGTAGAAGTAAAATAAATGACAACAATACCAAATAGCACAGGAAGGAGAATGAGAGTGTATTGTTGTAGAGTTCTTGCACCAAATGAAAAAGTTCTTACAATTTCATTTGACAAATTAAAAGGGCAAAACACTAGAGTAACTACTGAAAATATAAAACAAAGATGTAGAGCATTATAATTCATGGTGGGAATAAAATTAAATATTAAAAAAAATACTCAACTAACCCATAGGAAACAAGGGGTAAGAGCAAAAAAGGAAAAACAATAGCTAAGACAAATAGTAGATGAACAATCCAAAGATGATAAATTAAACCCAACCATAATTACATTACTCCATACTACAATGACATGCCAGGATGTTAGACTTGATGAAGTTAAACTCTGTGCTCTCTAGAAGAAACCTGCCTAAAATATAAACACACATTCAGCTTAAAAGTAAAAAGACGATGCATACTGTGCAAATACTAATCAAAATAAAGCTGAAGTAGCTGTACTTAAATCAGACAACTTAGACTTCAGAGTAAGACATATTACCAGGAAAAAAGAGGAACATAATATAATGATAGATTGAGTCAACAGAAAAACAATAATTCTAACTATATATGTACCTAAAAACACAGCTTCAAAATACATAAAGCAAAAATGAACAAGCAAAACTGCAAAGAAAAGACAAAATCTCCAAACTGAAAAACTGAATGGAAAAATAGGCAATAGATAATTGTAGGTAGAGATCTCAACCCTTTTCTCTCAGTAACTGATATAGACAGAAAATCAGAACACAGAGGATTTGAACAACATTATAAAAGCAATGGAGACTTTTGCATGCACCCCTGCAAGGTCACTGCTGTGGCTATGGAATGAACTAGAGGGAACAGAGGCTGGAGGCACATTCATCAGTTGGGAAGCTATTGCAATAATGTGGAGGGGTGGAGTGGGAACACAGTTAGGAAAGAATGACTGAGAGATAATCCATACAAAGAATTTTAAAAAATTAGAATCAGGAATGCTCCTGAAGTTTCATCTGGGGAAATGGATGGAAATAGAAAAGTCCAAAAAGGCAAGTATTTTGTTTGATAGTATTAGAAATAAATAAACCTAAATCCACTGTTTAATTAAACAAGAACATCTCCATAAATTTTGTGACAGCTTTTTGGTATGTCTTATAACCATCTTCCTTGACTTGACAAAAACATCACATTGTTAAAGCTTTCAAAACCACATTAAAAGAAATCGAATTTTACCCTAAAAAATGACTTAGGTTTGGTTTTTCCTTAAATATGTAATAATAAATATATATAAACTTTACAAATATTCCTTACATATAAACATTTTATATAACAAAATATTTGAAGTATAATGTATTCCTCATATACAAATATAAGCAATTATTTATTAACAAAAAGGGAGGAAAACTGGAAGAAAAATACTTGCTACTGCTTAGTCCTCCTTACCTCCTTACCATGTCTCCTTAATATGACAGTCATTACTAATTACTCATGCTACTCTTTCAAACCCAAGAATCGAGGTAAATTCAAGAGAGATCCTCAGAGCTGAAGAGAACATTATCAATTTACCGGATTTGGCAGAGGAGATGAGATTATTCATCATCGAGTGACATGACTTCACTTGTAAGTTCATGCACTTTATAAATGTCTTCCCAAGATTCCAATCATGTGAAATAGAGAGGAGAAGTTATACCTGGGCACTGTGCTGTGCCGCGGATGTATGCTTCACCAATGAGTACTACTTAACATCAGAGTAGAGATCAGGAACCAGAGACCTCCTACATGAACACAATCCCTCAATTCTTATGTCCCTAGCTGTCCAAAAGTCCAGGTAACATCTAGTGAGGACACATGTAAAGCTTAAATCAATAAGCTGGCAGATTTTAGACATTATCAGAAAACCTATAAGTTCTCAATGGTTAAACTTAAGTTATCAATATTTTCCTCTGAATCAACATGTTGATATTTCAGAAGTAACTATAGACTTGGATTTCATTATGCCAGAAATGCTTTAAAAAAAGAGCCTTAAAATTTTAAAAGTGTTAGTTTTGAAACAAATGTTTTTCTTTTTCTTCAAAAAACTAGAAAGTTTCACATCAGCCATTAAGGAATATATTCAGGTTTTTGCCACAAGAACATAACAATTTGGTCACGATTCATCTTCATGGTGGAACCTACCCAAATGCCCAGTAAACAAAAGAAGAAGAGTTTAGACTTAATCATAAAAGAAAAAAAAAAAAGTGCAGTTAATGATGCATTATGTAATATGGAGGGCAAAGAATATTTTAAAATTACTTTTTTTTTTTTACAGAGAGAGAGAGAGAGAGAATTTTTTTTAATATTTATTTTTCAGTTTATTTTTATGTGGTGCTGAGGATCGAAGCCAGCGCCCCGCGCATGCCAGGCAAGCGCATCACTGCTTGAGCCACATCCCCAGCCCTTAAAATTACATTTTAAATATATTAGCTATTTATTATATATCATATACATCATACATATCTGTATCTATTTTATATATTGAACATTCATTTTGTATATTTTATATCTACAATTTAATGAGTATCACATACTTTAATAATCGTATGTTTGTTATAATTCAATCATTTCCAGGTTACTATGAAATTGTTGGTAATCATATTGTAACAGAATGACAATATCAAGGAAAAAGGAGACATGTTGGGAAATTTTTGGCATTGTAAAAGCAAGAGATTAATTTGGGATAGGATATGATTAATGCACTGGATCAGAGTGAAGTCAACATATCTCAGAAATCTATAGGACTTAGTGATGATTAGGTCAGGGAGACAGGACTGCGAGAGTATAGAAAAGAGGGACATCAACAAGAAGATCAATATTGCTTCCACATTTAGGAATGTTGTGATGTTTAGCAGTTCAACACATTGGAACATATTCAAGTGTGCATTGTGAGAAATGTATATATATTCACTGTAATCCTTTTTTAAAAAGCAATGTACCTTTTCCCCTACATCCTCACCAACATTTATTGTTGTCTGTATTCTTTATAACTGCCATTCTGACTTGGCATGAGATGAAATCTTAGAGTAGTTTTAATTTGCATTTCTCTAATTACTAGACATGTTGAACATTTTTTCATATATTTTTGAGCAAATGAATATCTTCTTCTGAGAAGTGGCTGTTCAGCTCCTTAGCCCATTTATTTATTGGGTTGTGTGCTCTTTTGGTGTTAAGTTTTTTAAGTTCCTTAAATATCCTTGAGACTAGTGCTCTATCTGATGTGCATGTGGCAAAAATTTGCTCCCAAAATGTAGCCTCTCACTCATACATTCCTGGTGGGACTGCAAATTGGTGTAACCACTATGGAAAGCAGTATGGAGATTCCTTAGAAAACTTGGAATGGAACCACCATTTAACCCAGCTATCCCATTCCTCGGTCTATACCCAAAGAACTTAAAATCAGCATACTATAGTAGCGTAGCCACATCAATGTTTATAGCAGCTCAAGTCACAATAGATAAACTGTGGAACTAAAATAGATGCCCTTCAATAGATGAATGGATAAAAAAATTGTGATACATATATACACACACACAATGTAATACTCTCAGCATTAAAAGAGAATAAATCATGGCATTTACAGGTAAACCGATGGAGCAGGAGAATATTTTGCTAAGTGAAGTAAGCCAATCCCAAAAAACCAAAGACCAAATGTTCTCTCTGGTAAGTGGATGCTGGACCATAACGGGGGGAGGGCATGGGAAAAATGGAGGAACTTTGATGGGGCAAAGGGGACAGAAGGGTGGGGAGGGGCCTGGGGGGCAGGGAAAGATTGTGGAATGAGATGGACATCATAATCCGAGGTACATTAATGACTGCACATATGGTGTGATGCTACATAGTGTACAACCAGAGAAATGAAAAGCTGTGCTGCAATTGTTTATAATGAATTAAAATGCATATTGCTATCATATATACTTAATTAAAATAAATAATTAATAAAATAAAAACAATGTAGTAAAAAGGTTGACAAGGAAGAAAATTAGCAAACAACTTCTGATATATTTTTATAATGAAATATTAAGGTCATTTAGGAAAATGTACAAATTATTTTAAAGATCTTATAATGTTAAAAAAAACAAGATAGGGGGACGGGAAGATGGCGGCGAGGGGAGTGCATTACCCCCGTGTGCTGCTTCACTGTGTGGGAGTATGACAAGTCAGGACGGCTAAAGGATATCTTGTTAGGAATTTCCAGCAATAGTGGGGTGCTCCGGAACCTGGAGGAAGGATTTCCATCGCACGAGGATCGGCTACGGGGACTCAAACGCGAGAGGTTTGTCGCACGGAGGGTAAC